>NW_006159583.1:438245-494701 GCF_000334495.1 Tupaia belangeri chinensis | reverse complement strand
TCTTTCTAATGATTCTACTGTTTACATCAAGCATCATCACATTAAAAAAATTTTGAACTATTGCCACTCTTGAAATAACACAAAAACAGGAATTTTAGATGGATCTTAGAACAGTCTTTAGACTTACTAAGTATAAAATTTCTTCGTATGTTTAATGGGTTTATACTATGTTTTATTTTTTATTTTATTTTATTTATTTATTTATTTATTTATTTATTTATTTATTTATTTATTTATTTATTTTTGAAGAGGATTTTGCTCTAGGGTGTGTACGCTCACCGGAAAGACAGAGAGAGACAGAGAGACAGAAAGCGAGAAATCAGCCTCCAGGGAAGGCGGGGATTCTGCAATCTCTTCTCCTCCACTCTCCTCTCAGGATCTTGGACTCATGCACACATGTGCCTTGCATGAGTTTAAGCCACCTGTTCTGGAACTCGAACAGCGGTCGACTACATGGGAGTTCAGCGACATAGCCATTACGCCAACTGCTAATCCCAAGCCATGTTTTAAAAACAAGTTTGCGGTAGTGCTTACAACTTAAATTAATATCTGGCCAATAAGTGGATTGGATTGGTCAAGTGGTAGAGCTATTTTTTTATTTTTTGAAGACAGACAGAGAGAGAGAAAGTGAAAAATTACCCCCCATGTGAGATAGCCACACCACAATCCCTTCTCCTTCATTCTCCTCTTGGGATTTCAAGCATACATGCATACCTATAGACATGATTTTCAAGCAGAACCGTGGTCAGCTACGTAGAAATCTAGCACCTTAACCACCACACCACTTGCTGGCCTGGTAGAGCAGTTCTTCTTTGCGGGGGTAGGGTAGAGGTTTTTGCCTTAGAACGTGTGCAGTCACTAGAGGGAGAGAGACTTAGTGAGAGTGAAAGTGAGAAAATTACATCCCAGGTGGGATGGCCACACAGCAATCCCTTCTCCTCCATTCTCCTCTCAGGATGTTGGACATGTACACACATGTACCTGGTGTAAATTTCAAGCCACCCAGACTGAGATTTGAACTACTGTAGGTTATGTAAGAGTCCAGTGACGTAACCACTATGCCATCTGCTGGCCTCTGAAATTCTTAAATAACTCTTAAATTCTTAAATAACTACGTAGCTGCTAGGTTAATGCCACACCTCCATAAATTGGGTCATAAGGAAACAGTGACCCCAGATGGATGCAATGGTTTATCATTACCTGAGCAGCATGATCTACATTTTCTCTTTGGTTCCCCTTGACTGCACATCACATTGAGTGACACAGAGCAAGCAGGTCCAGGTAAGTGCTGAAAACCTTGCTGAGGGAGCCTGAGCTTAAAATACCCCAGACATATAAGGGGCTACTAGAAAAATGGTCAACCTGTGTCCTCCAAAAACACATTCTTTTTGTTACTCTGGAATATGAGAAAATTTCTTTTGAAGAGATAAGAGAAATTTACCATCCTAGGATATCTATGTAAAGGTAAATGTTCTCTATCATTTTGTACTGATCAATAATAAACTGCAGGGGCCAGAAGGTGACATGGTAGTCAAGGTGCTGGACACTCCCACGTGGCTGACAGGGGGTTTGAGTCCCAGACCTGGTGACATGCTTTCTCACTTTCCCTTTCTTTCTCTTTCTTATTTCTCTCTTGTCAACTTAAATAAATGAATGGATAAATGAATGAATGAATAATAAAATAAATAAAATTAAATAAATTATTCTTCAAAAACAAAACAAAACAAAAGAAATTTGCCACCTCTAGCTTCTGAGGCATGTAGAAATGTCATGGAGAATTCTCCTTCAGCATACATGCTTTAACAGTAGACCCTTTAAAAATTAGTCATTATTATAAGTGAAAATTTTAGAAAAATATTAATAATTCCAGTGACAAAAGTTAATAATATAATTGCTCTTTCAAGAAATTGATTATATATCAATGATTAAAATTTGTGAAATCTGCTCCTTTATGCCTGGATACCAAAATATCTAATATATTAGCATTTTTTTCAAAATGAATTTCCTTGTTTCATTTGGAGAACAATATACTTAATGAACAGGAAACGTAATATTGTGTTCAATGGTCATTTGTTATATTTTCATCTATATGACAAAAACTTACATTTTTAAGTTATGTTATAATGGTAGCTAAATTTTATTTGACAAAAATAGTTTCTAGAAGGACCTGATAGAAAAATTATTATGCAAGATTTTAAAATAGATTTAATAACTTTATAATTAATTACCTTTCTTCTGTTTTATGAAGGACTGTTTCATTAAAGAAGGCAAGATAAAAGGCAGAATTAATTTTTTTTCTATCTGGATGTTATGATGAAAGGTAATTTAGAGCATCCCTAAATAAATTATTTGTCTTCTAGATAACCTACTATCCAAAGCATCAGGGCTGTTCTTCCAAATTTTCTGAGTTAACTTCTCTTAAAGCACCTCTACTCCACTGTGTTCACTTAAGCAAAATAAATTCAGCTGTGTCCATTATGCAAATTATTTTCCTAGACAAAAAGGATTATTCTGTATAAACTATGCAATAAAATATGAATTGATCAACATGCAAAAGAAATTCTAGTTTTCACAATAATTTTAGCTCCATGTTTTTGGCCTACTTTTTCTTCAACGCTTTAGTATTCAGTAAGATTATTTCTCTAAATCCTTGGTATTTGGAAAACTGTCTTGTATATTACCTGGAAGATGAATAGATTTTGTAGTTTTAGTTAAAATGGTCTTTTTACACACCTAGGTGCCTTTTATCATCAGACTTGAAATTCTGTTAGAAAAATTACTGTTTTGAGACCTGTTTATTTATATCTTCCGAGAGTGGGCAAAACAAAGACAGAGGTACTCCAGATGGAGTATTCACACTACTATCTACCTCTCAGTTGGCCTAGATTATTGACTCATGTATCCCTGGTATGCACAGGAAGATCCTGGGATATGAACCCAGGATCTTTCCTGTGTGGGTCTATTATAACCACAGTGCCACTGACTAGTCTCCAGGAAGATGATTTTAAAACAGTTGTTCCACTGCTTGCACTATTTATACTAACATTTTATGTCTGTCTTCTAAAATCTCTCATTGTTCTTTGTTCTTGCACCACCCTCCCCTCTCCCTTTTCTAACATGCACAATTTCTCTAAAAGCTTATTGCAAGGTTACCTAAACAGTACCGCCATGCAAGGAGTCTCAAGTGAGGAGCCAGATGGTTCTTCAAAAGTTTTTTTTTTGACTCTTAAGTTATTTTACTTTACACTGAACACTGGTAGAGCACATTACTACATCCATACACAATTATATTTCAAGGATTTAGAAGTTCTTCTTTTAGAATGCACACTTTTATTTGTAATAGGCTTTTGTGTTTAGAACAGCTTAGGTTTACAACAAAAGAGAGAAGAAAGTGCAGAGAATTTCCCTATACCTCTTGACCCCACACACCCCATATACCAAAGCCTCCCCCAGGATCGACATCCCACTCCAGAGGGCTACAATTTTGCAATCAATGAACCTACATTGATATATCATTATCATTGAAATCCATACTTTTGATTTCTGTTCACTCTTGCTCTTGTACACTCAATGAGTTTTGAGAAATGTGTGATGACTTGTATCCACCATTATCACACTGTGCTGAATAGTTTCACCACCTAAAAATCCCCTGTGCTTTGTCTCTTCAGCCCACCTTCCTCCCTAACCCCCTGCACCCACTGATCCTTTGACTGTTTCCATCTTTCGCCCTTTCCAGAATGACACAGAGTTGAATCTTACACCAGACAACCTTTTCAGATTCAATCCTTTCACTTATTAACTTGTATTTAGGGTTCCTTCATGGCTTGATGATTCAATTAGTTTTAGCGCCAAATACTATTTCATTATCTGAGTTTAACATGGCTTATTTTTCCACTTACTATGGAAGGACATCTTGATTGCTTCTAAGTTTTGGTAATTATGAATAAAATTGCTACAAATATTCATGTGCATGCTTTTGGGTGGACATAAGGAGCTTAACCCTTTAAACTTATAAAATGTATTGATTTTTCCCAGTTTTGTAAATAACATGAATCCTGCAGAAAATTAGAAAATGGAAGGAAATGCAGGGAAATAAATAAAATCTCTTTATGACTGACTCATCACCAGAGCTGTCTGCCATTAATAGTTGATAAATTCTGTCCATTGTTCTTCACAACATTGTGTACCCATATACATATTGATACGTGTTTGTACAAAATGGTGTTAAAACTCATTTCTGAGGTCTTGCCTGTGTCAACAAATAATTCATCATAACATAATTTTATTTTCTATGTGATAGTTCCTCATTTGCATATTTCACACTTTATTAAATCCATCCTGAATATGGTCCTTTATTCAATTAGTGCTATAATGAATAGCCTTATAAAGTTTTGTCTGCATTTTGGATTTTTCTAGTAATTTTGTTCATTTATATGAAATTACTGGTTTAGGAATAAAAAAGTTGTTTTAAAAAATGTTGATATATGTATTACCAAATCCCATTTCATAAATTCTCTGTTAATTTGAACTCCCAAGACAACATCTGTTTTCTTGAGACTTGACTTAACTGCTCACCTCCCCATTTTTCATGTTAACAGCTTTATTGTAGTATTTACATACAATAAAATTCACCTATTTGAAGTATACAATTCAATATTTTTTTAGTGCCATTGTTCCAGGTTTTTAGCCACAGGACATTTAAAACCTTCTGAATCCTGCAAAGTGGCAATCCTCATGCCAATTTAGCAGAGGGTCATACTGGCAACAATGCCAGAGGCACCAAGACCTAAAACACTTTAGGTGAGTCATTCAAAGGGAGAGTTGTTCTAACAGTAGCCTTTGAGTTCTTACTGAACAGAATTCTAAAATTTTGAGTAAATAATATGGCAAGAAACAAATGAATTAGAAAACTTTTAGAATTGAGGTCATAACAATTACTTACAGACAGTTAAGCCAGTAGAACCAAATGACATAAAAATTTGAACCATTAGAATTAATAAGTTTGGGATGACAGGATTAAAAAACATATTAAAAAGTATGTGAACAAATATATATTTATATATAAAACTATGAGAATCATTATTTTCCATTAATAACATTTAGGCTATTTTAGGGTAACTCATTTATCTTATTTACCTAAAAATATTACAAATGTTTACTTATTAATTAAAAATAGATATATATTAAATGTTCAAATCAGGAAGCTGAATATTGAAAACATGTCACTTATGTTTGTATTAATTTATAAGTTTAATATAATGATAAACATAATTTTCATATTATAATTATAATTATGTTGACTCTTGAGAGAGTAATTCTAAAGTTCATTTGAGAGAATAAACAAGCAAAAGTATTCAAGCAAATAATTTAAAAATATAACAATGAGAGAATTTGTCATGCCAATATTTAAAATCTAATAAAAAATTATATTACATGTTACTTATAGAAAACAGAAGTCAAGTCAATAATTTAATAATAACAGCATTTGCTTTATACAAACATCAGAGCAATGCTTTAAGTTTGACTTCATGCCCATGAAATTAAGCATTCATCTATAGCTTGGAAACAGACTTTAACATAGAGTATTACTTTCTATTTGATAATGGTGGTACTCCACATTAGAGGCTTAAAAAAAGTTATTTAGTAAATTGTTCTAGTTTAACTATCAATTTAGAAAGCAATAGATCACATTAAATCATCAACCTTATACTTCCTACCAAAAGAAACTTAAAGTAGATTTTTGAAAGTTCAGTTTTAAGTAAATCTAACTTAAGTCTGTATTTGACACAATTTTTAGGTTACCAATATAAAAAAGAATCATAAACAATATATTTGATTACATAGGAAATTCTGTATATTAGGAAAGTTTTTTAAAAAGTGGAATAGAAATTTAATAGTAAAGTGTGAAAATGATTTCATTAAAAAAAACTAGTATCGCTAAAATGTAAAATAAAAAAAATCAATAAATATTATATTGCATTACCAGAAAAGTCATGACTTTTTTCTAAGCAAAAATGCTCCATGACTTTTCCGCTAACCCAATAGTAGTAAACTAACCTGTGGCATGGAGAATAAGGCGGCTGAATCCTACATGGCTGACCACCCACCCCTACCAGGAATGTGTATATATGTGCACCCCAAATCCTGCCAGCAGGAAGAAATAGAGGACCATTCCCTGTGGAGGGTGATTTCTTGCTTTCTCTCTTTCTCCCTTTCTCTTAGTTTCTGTCCCTCTCTAGCAAACACAAGTGCCCTCAGCAAGCTAAAAAAAAAAAAAAAAAAAAAAGCTAGTGGAACACTGATGGAAAATGAAACAGGCTAGAAGAAATTAAAACGGCTTATAGCCATACAGAAATTAGTTCTGGCTCATTAATATAAATTAACACAATAACGACAACTTTTCCACATATCTAATTAGTTAAGATCTTACATTTAAGATAATAAAATCGAGGAATATATTGCTAAATGGTCATGTTCAAACTCAATTGGAATGTGTATACATTGTTGTGACCTCTCTGAAAATAAATTTTTCTTAGAATGAGTAGCTCATCTAAAAATAAATGTGGTATATTTCCAGTACCACCTGCCAGTTAATTAGCAAATATTTATTTTGGGCATGTGAGGAGATAATGATCAATGACAGAGCTATACATACGTCGTTGTCCTTCCATTCTGAAACTAGCTATCAGCTGACAAAAGGGACTTTCTAATGTTTAAGACTTTCATTCAGTGGTTCCAGTTATCAAAATAAACTCTCAGGAAATAATCACTTTAGAATTATTTTTAATGGCAAAATAATGCAATCAACTTAAATGCCCAACAGTGCAGTAAAGAACAAATTATGATACATTACTTATGACATATTATTCAGCCATTACAAGTTTTATTTGTGAAAAATATTTTAAGGAACGAGCTTTAATATGGTTCCATGTTAAATGAGACACAGAGGATTCCAATGAAAATGTATAGTACGGTTTCAATGTTGTTAAAAACACTTCTATCTCAATTTATCTATGCATATATCAAGATTGAAGAAGTGCCAAAATTATAAAAGAGGCAATTTCATTCTAATGGGAATATGAGTGATTTTAATTTCAAGTTTATCAAACTTCGATAGAGAATTTACATAGATATATACACGTGTACACATAATTTCTGCCCCCAACAGACACAAAATTTAGACTGAGTAAATTTGTTTTAGTACTTCAATGTATCAGATTCTTCATCAACAAAGAAAAAGTATTATTCACCTCGTAAAAATTTTTGGAAT
Source organism: Tupaia belangeri chinensis (assembly GCF_000334495.1). NCBI lineage: Eukaryota > Metazoa > Chordata > Mammalia > Scandentia > Tupaiidae > Tupaia > Tupaia belangeri. The sequence continues at coordinate 487,431 of NW_006159583.1, read as the reverse complement.
TTTTATTAGAAACCTTGGCAGACAGTAAGCTCTCAATGGTTAACTACTGTTATTACTTTTGAAAAGTTAGAGGGGCTCCTATGTTTAATGAGAGCCATCATTAATAGGCTTTTAATGTTCTCAGTTCATCTCAAAAGAACCTGCCTTCATGCTTTTTGAAGTAGTTGATCTATTATTCTTAGTTTTTGGTTGAGTGGTAAATTTTCATCTTTCTCTTTCATTTTCTGTGTCTTTTTTGTGACTACTTTATCGGGAAGTCAGAGACAACCATATCTAATGCTTGGGCAGTGTTTCAGCTCTTCTTAGTCAGATACAAATCGTAGAAAACCCTGACTTTTTCAATCTTCAGTGTCTAACATGATTGATACAGTCAAGGGCAGTCCCTTTAGTCTTTCCTGAAAGCTGCTGTCTAAGCCAGTATCTGAAGAGTTTGAGGCAGTTATACAGACATTACCTCCATTGGATCTTCTAATACTCCAGAAAGGCTCATTTCAAGTGCTCAGGTGCCTTCTGCTAACCAGGCCCAAGGTCGTACCTTCTGGAGAGGACTTTTAGGGGCCCGCAAGCTGCTTTCCAGATAAATCAACTAGGATAGTGGTGAGCTAGCTAGTCAGTTGAAAAACTCAATGTCATTTCTGGTGGCATTTTCAAATTCATGTTATTGGGGTTCGTCTCTTGCTGCCTAGTCACATGGAACCAAAAGGATGGGCTTAAAGAAAAAATGTTTTTTTTTTTTCTTTTTTTTAAGAGGTTTTTGCTATAGGGCGCAGATGCTCGCCAGAGAGACTGAGAGAGATACAGAGACAGAAAGCAAGAAATCACCCCCCGGGGAATGGTCCCGCCACAATCCCTTCTCCTCCATTCTCCTCTTGGAATCTTGGGCATGCATACAAACGCGCCCAGTGTGAGTGTAAGCCACTGGGTCTGGGACTTGAACTGTGGTTGGCTACATGGAAGTCCAACGACATAGCCATTACACCAACTGCTGGTCCCAAGAAAATGTACTTTTTGATATGCTGGGGAATTCAGGAAAACCAAGTTCAGTATCTTTATTGTGCAAATCAAAATCTATTTACATCGTAAGTTCTGAAACTCATTTGAAACTTATGGTTACATCAGAAAATTATACCTCTTTTTTAATTTGAATTTAATGTAAACTGATTTTTAATTGTTTTGTGTAACGATGAAGAACAGGTTTTTTTGAACACTGCATGGTAAAAATCAGCAAATATGTCAGACAAAGCACAGCATTACAAGGAAACACCGCAGCATATGTTGACAGTTACAGAGGAATTGCTGCTGTTTTCACCCTTCACACCAGAATAATTTTTTCAATATTTACCTCCCAAGTGTAGAGAGAGAAACATATGGGGCTTTATATAATCATAAGCATAAACAGGTGGCTACTTAGGTACATTTAATTTGCAGCAACATCAATACTGAACAACACGATCAGCTCCACATGGCTCCCAAACTCTTCCTACTAACATTCCATTAGCAAAATTAAGATCATTAAATAGAAGGAGGGTATACTTCTCCCTCAATTGGCTTCAACTACCTTTCAGAGTCATGAATAAAACACATTTTTGAAACTGCTTTGGAATTTTGCTGTTTCCTTTGTTCAAGGGAACTTCAGTAACTGTGTATAATATATACCTGTGAATAACTATAAGCAGCACAATATTTGCATTTAAAATATACTTACATTGTTTATTCTCCCTATAATCTGCTCATTATGGTCATCAAATTATGGTGGTTAAATTCTAAGTAATTTATCAAAATATGAGGTCAGACAAACTACTCAAAGCAACCTGGAAATATTTTCCCAAAGGCAATGAACCTAAAGAAATCACCCGAAGCCCATTTCCAAATTCAAACACTTTGGCAAAATCTGTAGAAATTATCACGTGGGAAACTTTTGCACAGCCTGTGCCAGATGTTGAGTGATGGATTCTATATATCTCGTTTCCTCTGATGTGAACCAGACGGGAGTATCTATTTGTTCTTTTTGCCAATGAGCTTCTATAAGTATTTATGTCTGACCTTTTTAACCAATGGCTTAGAATCCCAAAGGGAAAGAAAATAAGGACAGAAAATAACCAGTATTCATTCTTTCTTTCTTTCTTTCTTTCTTTCTTTCTTTCTTTCTTTCTTTCTTTCTTTCTTTCTTTCTTTCTTTCTTTCTTTCTTTCTTTCTTTCTTTTGGAGATGTTTTTGCTATAGGGCGTGTACGCTTGCCACTGGGTCCGGGACTTGAACTGCGGTTGACTATGTGGGAGTTCAGCGACGTAACCATTACGCTAACTGCTGTTCCCAATAACCAGTATTCTTTGTTCTTTGCTTTTTGGTTGCTTACTGTGTGTTAAATACTATGTGACATATTAACTCACTTCATCACAATGAATTTATGGGTGATATAATTATAGGTGATATTATTATCCCCATTTTACAGAAAAGGCAAGCGTAACCCAAGAGTTTAAGGTCTCAAGTTCATACAAGAAAGGGCAGGACCAGAATTGAAACCTAGACTGTCTAATTTGACAATCCATACTCACATCACACTCCAAAGATGGTAGATACATTTTACTATTTGACATTGTCATATTGCCCTTACCTTAGAAATTATATTGCCCAAAGTCACCTAGGTCAAGGAGCAATAAATCTGTGGTATTTTGAAGACCCTCCTAACAAATCTTAGTGAGAGATTTTGGGGTGCCTAAACTAACCTGTGGAGATTATTCCCAACCCTGAAGCCTCTATGTGTGTTCCTGTAACACAAGGAACCACTCTCTGCAGGACTGTGAGAATTCTGGGAGTTGTTTTCAACAGGATTTATAAGAACAATTTCTCACATTCTTTTTCCTCATCCCAGATTTATGACTCATTCTCAGTGTTTGGGACAGAGAGGTTTGTTGTTGTTGTTGTTTTAGGTTTTTGCCACAGAGTGCGTGCACTCATCAGAGAGAGGAAAAGTGAGAAATCACTTTCCCATGGGGAATGGGATGCTGCACTCACTTCTGCATTCTCCTGAGAGAATGTTTCAACATGAACAAGAATATATGACACATTTATTCAGAAGCTATGATTTTAACAGTATTTTAGGTAGTCATTGAAATCAGTGATATACCCCGATAACCATGACTACCTAAAATTCTGTTAATATGGTTATCGGGGTACATCACTGATTTCAAGAAGCAGCATTTTTATTGTAAATTATTTGTTAAATATCCCAAATGTGTGAGATTTTGCAGTCACGCTTTTCAAGGAGTTTGAATATTATTTGTAAAGATATTTTTCACGCAGCGATTGAGCTACACAAGTAAAAAACAATTGAAAATTTTCAGATGTATTCTTTTATCTTCAGGTAAAACAGCTATTAAAAGTCATTAACAGCTATTATGGATAGTTCCAATTCAGTTATTAAAATAAAGATATTTGAGCATAAGGAATTCTACAGCCTTGCTAATTCCCACCTACCACTTAAAAAATGTGGTCACTATTTTTGATACATTTTTGCTCAATTAAATGATTGTGCAACATTTTCTCATCACAAATTTTGACTTTCCTCACATTCCTTGCTTCTACTTGTGGAGATCCTTCTGTGAAAATCATTGAAATCACTCATTCATGATATTCAATGGTCCTCTAGTTGACTCTAAGAAGTCTGACAACTTTTCTCCCACTTTAAACACGATTATTATTGTACATTTCAATACTTTCCTTGAGGAATTTGACATTTCATACATACTATTTCAATCAGAAATCAGTAAAGTACTTGAATGCAACTTTCTAATGGAAATGCTGAATTCGTTGTAGTATTGAAGATAGTTTTCTGAGGCTATATTGATCTAAGAATTATCTTGGGAATGTAAAAAGAAAAAAATAAGAGAGAAAGATCACAAGAAACATATGAAATGAGACATCTATATAGGCAAGTACATAATAAGATTGTTTAGGCATTTGATTGCTGAGTGAATTATGGTTTTCCAAGGCAGAGGCACACACTCACAAAAATAAGTGAGACACTGTTTTATTGGTAGAGAGACAAGATATGTGGTCAGAAATATATAAGAATAGTTGTCTCCAAATCTTTTTTTATATACCTCATTGCACTAGAAATTTTAAAATATGCATCCCAAATATCTATGTATTTTTTAATTTAAAATCATCTGTTATGTGTTTGCATGTATTTAACTTATCTTTACCTATAGCTCAAAGGGCAAGTTTGTTTATAATGATAGTAGATATAAATCCGTATTTTGATAACTTTAAAAGTGTTAAATTTCAGCCAGGCCAGTCATGCTATGATGGTTAAGGTGGCTGGATCTCATAGGACTGACTATGTGGTTCAAGTCCTGGACTTGACAGCTTGAGAAACACACCAAGTGTGTGTCTGTGCTTGCCCAAAATAAAAATAAATAAATAAATAAATAAAGGGAAGGGAAAATGGAAGAGAAAGGATTGAAGATTGCAGAGTGAACATTCCTTATGGGGGGTGAGTGCTTTCTGATTTGCTCTCTCTCTCTGTTTAGTTTTGGTGTATGCACACACCATCTGGAAAAATATTTTTTAAAATAGGAAAAGCTAGACAAACAATTTAGTATTTGCAACAATAATAGAAGGTTAAAATGTGGAACTCTGTGATTAAACCCTTACACTGTACAGACACAAAACCTTTTCCGTCTCTTACGAGTTTAGAATGACACAGAATTCAAGGCATCCCTTCCTACCCTCACGGTATTTTCTGTGAAATATTTGTTTTATTTCATCTTATGCTCTGTATATTAAGTCAAATTGTGATATAGCACTGAGAAATTTTTTTTTAAGAATTTATTTATTTCTTTTATAAGAGAGGGAGCAAGAGAGAGGCACCCTTGATAAGAACTTCTCACTTTCCCTTTTTCTCTTTCTGTCTGTCTCCAGCAAGTGCATGTACCCTTTGGCAAATAAAAAAATTTAAAAAGGAAAGAAATTTTAGCCAATGTTTACGTTACTTCATAATGTTTATGTGGGAGAACAAATGTCAGCTCTACCATTGTGCCGTTGCCACTCACTTATGTTTGTCTTAGTATTATTTTCAGCACAGTTGCTTTGCAGAAAATATTTTAAGCAGTTTATTTGTTTAGTGAGAGTTACTCCCCTAAACCCTGCTGCCAGCCAGGCTCATGGCTGTGCTCATGGGCACACACAGTATGCCCTGGTAGACCTGGGACACCAATGTGGAACCTTTCCAAATGGCCTCCAGCATCTTGTAGCAGTGCTTCTATGGCCTGTGCCACCACAGCTAGGCCAAGGAAAATTTAATTTAGGAAACTTTTCTATTTGGTGGAAATTCATGAGGATGAAAGATAAAGGTAGAAAAAAAATCTGATGAGCATAAATTGTGTAGTGAATCAGAAAATTATTATTGTTCTTCTCATACTGGGGGACCTGGGAAGGCTAATCCAGGCACAGGGAAGACAGTTGGTGAGAACCTCAACATGCTTCATGAACCAGAATAAAGATGTTGTAAGCAATGTCCTTGCAAGTCCTAGGTACAATGAAGGAGGCAGCCTGGCCTGGTGGCATGATACGAAACTTGAATGACAAAACTCTGATCCAAAATTCTAGAACCATGCCTGTCAGCTATGAATAGCATGACTATTTTCATGTTTCTTTTACTGGACTCAAAATACTATTGTAAAAATATGTGATGCATGTGAAAAAACGTTGGAACTTGTACATCTCTAAACAAATTTAAGTTGTTACGGTTATAAGTGATTGAAAAATCATTAAAAATATAAACTCTTCAAGCCCTAAAATTCAGGGAAAAGATTTAAAAGATTAAATTCACATATTACTATTTTTTTCAGTCAGAAAGAGACAGAGATACAGAGAGAGTGAGAGGAACAGGCACCCACCACGGGGAATGGTCATGCCACAATCCCTTCTCTGTTATCTCTCTCTCCCTTCTGAATTTTGGGAACACACACACACACACACACACACACACACACACACAGTGTTTCTCAAGCTGCTGGGTCTCAAACTGTGGGGTTGACTGTGGGATCAGGCTGTGTTAAGCACCAGGCCATGTAGCCAGCCCTATTATTACTTTTAAAGGTTATTTATTGCTTCCATGTGCAAGAGAGGTGGGGAGAGAGGAACAAAAAGAGAAAGATAGACAGATGGACACCACAGTACCTACACCAGGGTCTTTTTTTTTAAGAGACAGACTTTTTTGCTCTAAGACACATGCACTCTCTGAAGAGATGGAGTGACAGAAAGCAAGAAATCACCCTCTATGGAATGGCCACACCACAATCATTTCTTCTCTCAGGACTTTGGTCATGCAAGCACACACATCTGGCATGAGTTTCAAGCCACCAGGTCCAGGACTCAAACCGCGATCGACTTTGTGGGAGTCCAGTGATGTAACCATTATGCCACCTGCTGGTCCCTTTTACCAGGATCTTGATGCTGTGATCCACCTGCAGCCTAAGCCAACCCCAGACTGTGGACATGCAAGTGTCCAAAATACTCAGGGAGATTTCCAGACTTACAAACCTGGATTCCTCCCATGTGGGACAGCTTTGCATGTATTTAACTTATCTTTACCTATAGATCAAAGGGCAAGTTTGTTTATAATGATAGTAGATATAAATCCATATTTTGATAACTTTAAAGTGATAAATTACAGCCAGGCCAGTCATGGTATGATGGTTAAGTGTTGTGTTTTATCACTTAATAAGTAATTTTCAACAGCTAGATTCATTGCATTTCTTATGACTTTTACTTCTTAAAGGACATGCTGCTTTGAACAATTTCTCATATTAAATAACAACAAATTCCATTTTAATAGCTATAAAATCCAAGATGGAAATAGAAATTTATTTTTTCTCTTCTTAACTTATTTTATAAAGATTACATATTGGCTTATTTTATAATAACTCTCATGATTACTCAGTTCCTGAAATATACTTTGTTTTACCTCCCCAAAATAAAAAAGCATCATTTCCTCCGTACAAAATTGTTATTCTGTAAAAAAGGATATTGAAAAACGGAAAAAAAAATGGACAAATTTAGAGCTGATCAGTCTTGATGCTGCTTTAGTTTGTATTTAATTTCCTTCATTGTGAAATTTAAGTTTCCATATGACATCATATTTTAAAAAATACTTGCCCTAGAATATATGGTATTAAATGACTTTATTGGAAAAGATTCTGGATTGTATGTGAAGGGATAAGTTAATCAGATTTTTTTTTTTGCTATATTCTGCCAGTTAGTATGCTAAATTGTGTATTTCACCATCTTCTAAGGGAAAACACGTAGATTTGTAAATGTATTTTTCTTGCTATAGAGACATGCAACAAGACAGCTCTGAAGAATGTGATTAACTCGAAATAATGGTGGCCCTTAGGGTTTCAGGCTTTTTCTACTTCATAATATTTTAGGTCTGTTATTACCTTAGGTGAACTCTATTCCCTCAGAAAGATGGTGCTGAATTAATTCTTTGGTGACTTATGCCATCAATACAGCTAGATAGAAATAAAACTGTGTGTCTCTACCTTTTATGAGATTCTAGCTAGCTATTTTTTACAAAAATTAATTTACAAAAACTGCTGAATTTTCTATTCCCTGATAATGATTGTGGACTCACTGAAATAAATCTTCACACACGACAAATGAGATTAAAGACATGTGCATGTACCCACCCACGCACACAAATATATTTACTATGACGAATTCAAGAATACCATCTTATTAAATTTTCCTTAATACAAGACATAATAAGAAGGGCATTTCTTTAAAATAAGTGTTTCTTTTCCTTATTGTCTTAAAGCACACCATTCAGTGAGTGAATACTTTTCAATTTCTAAAGCCTTTCAGGACATATTGTACATGTTACCTTCCCCATTCCTTACCAGAATTACATCTCTCAAACCTTTTCAGGAAGTTTACATATAAAAACAACCAAATTGTTTTTATTTTTGTCTGAGCAAAAATAAGTTTTTCCAAATGACATCATTCTGGTAAGAGTTTTTTAAATCTTAATTATATTGCCTTCTTGAAGCATGCTAGTACATAATATTATCATTTATTTACTTTTGTATTAAGAAAATAATTAACTAATACTTCCTGTGTTTTTATTTTCCCTGAGATTTATTAAAACCTATTCAATAAATAAGCTTCTGAAAGTGATGTAAAGTAGATGTTCCCATAAAATAAAAACAGGATAATTTAAATAGGAGATCCACTTAAACATGCAACTATAAAAAACAGTATCTGAAACAGAAGAACTTCATTGTAGTAGTGATGACCCTGAAAGTACTCAAGACAAAAATTCCAATAGTAAAGTTAGTGAAATTGAAATTAACGAAAAAGTGACAGTAGTGACCTTTTGTAATGGAAACACTAGAGAACTAATGAGAAAAAAAGAATGATAGGTAATCAAGGGTTTTCAGTCTAGAACTGCTTTATAACCTGGGATGTTCCAAAGAGGGTTAAGAGCAGCACTAATATACTGTGATAGAGTATTTTGTCACTTATCAAGGCATGTTCATTCCAACAGTTTCATAATCAGAGAAATTTGGGGAATACCAGTCATTTTCCTTTCTTGAGCATCACTATGCATCTAGTGTCTGAGAATTTCATACAAATTGGAACAATGTAGATAAAATACACATAAACTAAAATTTACAATTAAAAAAAAAATTTGGAGAGGTTTTTGCTATAGGGTGCGTGCGCTTGCCAGAAAGAGAGAGTCAGAGAGACAGAAAGCGAGAAATCACCCCCCAGCTGAAATCCCTTCTCCTCCATTCTTCTCTTGGGATCTTGGACATGCACGCACATGTGCCTGGCATGAGTTTTAAGCCACCGGGTCCAGGACTCAAACCACGGTTGGCTACATGGGAGTTCAGTGACATAGCCATTACGCTAACTGCTGGTCCCCCAAAATAATTTATTTAATTTTACTTATTCGTTTATTTTAATTTGACAGAGAGGGAGAGGAAGAGAAAGAGAGAAGCAGAGAAAGTAAGCCGCCGGTTCAGGGACTCAAACCACAGTTGGTCACATGGTAGTCCAGTGTCCTTAGCCACTCTGCCACCTGCTGGCCCCAAAACGTACTATTTTAATGTATACAGTTTCAAGTATGTAACTTTTTAATCAAATAATGTGACCATGAATCAGTTCCCTTCTTGAACACTTTTTAATTTTGACAGTTCTAAAACTGATCTGATCATTTTAAAAATAAAAAATGTGATCCTGAGAGATCAAATGTCTCCCTTGAGATAGCATAGATAGGTAGTTCACACAGAGCCATCATCTCATCCATATTTCTTATTTGTAAGAATAAAGCCTTTTCTATTTCAATGTATTTCCCTTTGTCTTAAATTATCTTGTCTGAGCTGATGATCCAATAACAATACAAACAGTACATTAAAATTTACCTAGAGAAATATGAGATTAAAACAAGTACCTCTGGGAACAACCTGTAGTAAAGTTTTTAGGGGAGCTAGATCCCTGATGGCTGCCTGGCCAGTTTGAATCCTGGATCCAGCAGCTTGAGAAACACACCAGAGTGTGTGTGTACATGACCAAAATTTCAAAAGTTGGGAGAAAGGGAGAAGGGATTGTGGTGAGACCATTCCCCATGGGGATTACTTTCTCTCTTCTCTTTCTCTGTATTTTAACAAAGAGAACATGTGTCCTCTTAACAAAATTTTAAAAAATCAAAAAAGTATCTCTAATCTTTAAAGAGGAATATTACATTTAAAATCAACACCATACTCATTTTATTACTCTCATTGTGATTTTCTTATGAAAGTTTTTATTGCAATGACTCTCTTTAACTCATGCATTTTTGTTCTTAGGTCTTTTTAAGATTGTGGCTGATAAAACTCCATACCTTACTATGGAAGAAATTACAAGAACCATTCATATTGGACCAAGTAGACTAGGGCATCCTTGCTTCTATCATCAGAAGGATATAAAACTAGAGCATCTCATTATAAAGCAGGGTGAGCAGATCATGCTCAATTCAGTAGAGGAGATCAATGGAGAAATAATGGTGAACTGTGGAATAGTAAGGAATCATCAAAACCACTCATTTACTCTGCCTTTGTCACAAGAAGGAGAATTTTATGAGTGTGAAGATGAACATATTTATACCCTAAAGGAGATTGTGGAATGGAAGATTCCCAAGAACAGAACACGGACTGTGAAACTTACAGATTTTTCAAATAAGTGGGACTCAACAAATCCAATCCCTAAAGACTTCTGTGGCACTCTGGTTCTCAAGCCTGTTTATGAAATTCAAGGTGTGATGAAATGTGAGTATCCCCTGAGAATGGTATTCTTGAGCATGTGAGGGTTGAGAGAGACAAATGGTTCAGAGACTGAAGAATGCAACTCTGTCCCTGTTTTGTTCATTAAGCCCCTGAGAATTAGAGTCCTCATCTATAAATTAGCAGACCACATATCTGTTGCGAGGATCAACTTGAATAATGTATATGCAGGAATATTATAAATTGTACAATGCTATCTAAATATAAGATGCTGTAACTGTCAGGTACAGACAGATTAAGATACTAATTCATTTTTATGACTGAGTTGAACCACCTTTTAGAGTAAAGCTTTTTTGGCTAGAAAGAGGTTTTCTTATACTGAGGTGCTGAGCGAAAGAGGAAAGGAGCAGTTTCCATGCCCCATCTCTTATTCTTATTTTTAAATATTTTATGCATTTATTTATTCATTGAGAGAAAGATAGAAAGAGGTAGATACCTCAGATAGTATCTTGCCATGACCCACCCCCAACCTCCCAACCAGCCAGGTTGGGAGGGTACACATGCAGGTGTACCTGGTCTGGTGTTCAGGTGAACCCAGGATCTGAACCTGGGCCTTCTGTGTGACTAGGTCCCTTTTTTGTTGTCACAGCCTTTTACTTTTTTCAACCACTCGTGACTGGCTATCAATCTCTTATTATCTTGGAGTCCCTCTGACTCAAGGGAAAAATAATGTGATAAATTAATTCTCAAATAGGTGAACTTTAGTGTGGAATCTTCATAGAATTATTTGTTCTTTAAAATAGAAATATCTGAAGAGAGCATCGTTACTCCCACAGGTATTAAAGCAGATTTTAAAGTTATTGCACATAAGCAGGGTGAATATAAAGCAAAGAGCTCTGATCTGAGTGTCTAAACCCTTAGATTCTAATTCTGAGTCAATGACTTACTAGGTGGTGGCTTTAAACAAGCTATTTAAACTCCTCGTGTCTATGCAAAGAGAATGTCCTTAGCCTACTTCTTGAAGTTGTTTTTAGAGAAAAATAGGAATTATTAAGGTAGTATATGTAATACCCTTGAGAAAATAAAGTGGTATGTAAATTTTTACATATAATTTTTACAATAATTGGTCAATAGTTACATCCATTGATATCTCAAAATCTATCTCTGCTCCAATTGATATTGTTGGTCACTCATACAATTATAAAAAAGATCAATGCATATCTTCTGGCACATTTTAGAACTATATGCTAAATTCTGTCACACAGAAATATTTCACCAGAAATCATTCTACTCATTTTGAGCTAATGGTATAGGTAAAGAATTCCACACATGATTATTTTTAATATTATAAAAACATTGAGGTCACAGCAAGTTTTAGGCCTCCCATTAGTGTTCACTTAACTACTTCAGTATGTTTAATTGAAATGGGTAGTTCAGTGTGTCTCAATTTTCATAAATGATATCATTTTCTCATTTTAAAAATTGGTAATTTTCTATAACCAGTGGCATCTCTTCACGCTTGCAAATAAGAGCAAACCTGGAACTAGGCACATATGTATGGTGGATGTGACATCAAATGAATTTATATTTGAGATTATAAAAGGATTCTCAGAGTGATCAGCATTGGAAGAAAGACTTGAAGGATGCAGAGGAGATGATCAGTCTGAACAGAAGGGGACAAGGTTGGAGGAAGCAGGGGCTGTACAAGTGGAAGCAGGTCAAGAGATTGGAACTCTAGCACAGCTATGAGAGGAGAAAAGTTGGAGGGTCACTGAGACAAATATGAAAACCTGCGATGGGGGGAACCAGCAGTTAGCGTAATGGTTATGTCACTGGACTCCCATGTGGTCGACCACGGCTCGCATCCCTGACCTGGTGGCTTAGAACTCACACCAGGCGCGTGCGTGTGCGTGCCCAAGATCCTGAGAGGAGAATGGAGGAGAAGGGATTGTAGCATGACCATCCCCCCTGGGGGGGTGATTTCTTGCTTTCTGTCTCTATGTCTCTCTCTGTCTGGCAAGCGCACTCACCCTATAGTGAAAAACCTCTCAAAAAAAAAAACAAAACTGTGATGGGGAATGGAATCAACCACAGAGGCTGTTGAAATATGAGGGAACTTTTAAAAGTTAACAGAAGCAGTGGAATTAAAGTATGAATTTATTTTGGCACAAATATTGGATCATCAGGAAGGTCATGATGCATTTTTGTATTGGAAAATAAATCATGACTTTCCTGATGACTTCATACTTTTTGAAATTCATGCATTAGTTTTTTCATAACACACATTTTCCATGAATCTTTAAAAATCTCCTTAAATACACTAAGGGATTAAAATTTGTCCTAAGGGGTAATCAAGAAAACATTTTAAGCTGGGAGAGGGACAGAGGACTGTGCTGAGGCCATTTTAGTCAAAGGTTGGACTAGGGGGTTATACAACAGAGATATCAGTGGGAAAGACAGAACAAAGTTGGGCTCAGTGGGTATTTAAGGAAGCATGATCAGCAGAATTTGGAGGTCTGTTGGAAGGGGAAAGAAGTAAATCTTGTTCCCACCCATCTGGCTTGATTCACTGGTTGAATAGCAATGCACTTTACTAAATATAAACATCAGGAGAGCAGGTGATGCTGACAGAATTGCTTAGGTGGACTGGGTTTCCTGCTAACACAATCCCAGAAGAGAGCCTTTGGTCAAAATGAAATTCTTCCATTCTCTAATGATATCAAAATTAAATTTGTATGTTAATTATTCTAGACCATTAATTTCTTAGGGATTATTTCAAACATGATTTCTTATATACAAGTTCAGGACTGACGCTGTATGAGACTGGCTTCTCTGTGGACTGATCACAGAACAATCTGTGGAAATAGAGGATGGATGTCCACCACAAAGACCCAGTCTAGAAATCTTTTGTCATTACAGGTGTTTTCCCTCTAACTGTAATATGTTGACTATATTTTAAATCAATTGGGGGCTTGAGTTACATTATTCTTTCTTAAATCAAAGATTCACACTTGTCTTGATGTCAAGAGATGTTGGCCCACAAATCTTGAATGTCAGGCATAGTCCAAACCCCTCTTGGCTCTAGTACCTCTTTTTTAAAGTGAGAAGAAAAAGAGTATGCCTTAATGAAGAATAAGAAGTTTTGTAGAAACTTTCGTAGTAAAGACAAGATTAAAACAAGCAAATAAACAAACAAACAACTGGGAATTACAGGAAGCTATGAGATAATTGATTGGCTGAAAAGACAGCATAGCAAATAAGCAGAAAGAAGTGGAAAATAAGCTATTCTACTCTTATTACTAGTTTTTTAATACATTACTAATGTGCGAATTTAGATTTCTTTTAAAAATAAAGAAATTAGCAGGACGTTTTAAATAAAATAAAATATTTGTTCCTGGAAACTTTGAGTCAAAATTCCAGTTATTGTCCTGAAACACCAGTAACCCTTACTACACATTTAATTATTTTTTTAAAAAAACATTGTCCCTCTTTGGAAAATAGTTATGAATAATAGTCCATACCTCCTAACTACTAGCCTCATGAAAGTCATTTCAGGATGGGCTGTGACTTTCAAGAGAAAGATAAAATTTATATTACTCTAGAAAGTGATATTTTTCACTTACACAATTGAAAAATTCTGTTGGATATTTAAATGTGCTTTTAAAAGCCAGAGGTCCTGAGCCCATCTGCAGTGGTACACACTGCCAAGATGCTGTCTTCCACAGACTGGGACCGAACAGGAGTTCTAGGTTCCATTCTAGTCTAAACTAAAGGCTGGGAATGTGTGCCTGTTATCCCATCTACTCTGGAAGGCCGAGCGGGAGAACTAAGAACTCCAGGTCAACTTCGGCATCATGGGGAAACTGCATCCCCCAAAATGGACAGGGTTTGTGGCACCAACTGGGAAACTGAAGCAGGAGGATTGCAACAAGGCTAGACCCCATCTAAAGACCTATATGTATATCCAGAGGTCTTGACCATGAAACATTTTAGATAGCGTTATGTTTTGAGGTATACATTAATACTTATTTCTTGTGTTACTGAAAATCTCAGAGTTGTACAGCTTCCTTTTCTTTTTGAAGAAAACCTTAATGCCTCTGAAAATTGGGGGTATGTTTTTGCTCAGATATATAAAACATTAATCCATTTTATAAGCAGAGGGCTGAAAGCACACAAATGAAAGGGAGAGTCAGAAAAGCAGTATCTGAATATCATATTATGGATGATAAATAAATAGCACAAACCCACTTTGATCTTTGCTATTCTGAGACTTCTTTTCTCTCATGTAATTTTTTAAAAAAATGTTCAATAGTTAGCCAAGTCAAAAAAGTCAAATAGAAGTAAGAAGAGATACAGGAACATCATCATCAGACCTTGTACCCTTGGGCATTCTCAAGTTTTCCCTATAATCTGCTACTCTGAGGTAACTGCTTTAAACATTTTTCTCCTGCCTTCTGGTATTCACATTCCCATTTCCAAATAATATCAGAATATTGCTATTCTTCAAGTCATTGACATTAGAGATTAATTACTGACTTTCACATATGGCAATAAAAATTTAATTATCTCGTATTTCTACTGTCCCTTCCCCATTCGCTTAGATATGGCAAGTTATGGTTCATCATTTGTATTTTCAGTGTCATAATTCACTGATGAACTAAATGGCAGAGAAGAATAAGCATAATTTTATTTTTTCATAATGCAGTTATTGCTTTCTTTAAGTGGTTTTCTTTAATCCTCTTGTAAATCTTGAATTCTTCTCCCACACCCCTGTTTAAAACAAACAAAAAGTCACGCAATGCAATTTTCTACAGAGCTCAGACTTTGAAGAAATCTGTCTTCCTACTATTTTTGTTCGTGAAGGTCTTCATTTTAGAACCCTCTAACCTCTTACTCCAAGCCAAATTGTTTACTCTCTAGACATGCTGCTAGGTCCTGCCCTGGACTTTCATTTAAACTCATCCTTTTGATGAGTGTTTTCCTTTTGATTTACTTCTCTAGAATCAAATATCCAATGTACTCTTTCTTGATTTTCTCCCAGTTTTAGTGGAGTCCATCCCCCACTTGTATCCTTAAAAAGATGCATGAAATACTAAACAAAGAGAATGAAATGTTTATAAAAATATAGTCTACATTCACATAAGATTCATAGTTTGTTTTCCAGATTGAAAATAATTTCCTCTCATAATTTAGAAAGCTTTGCTCATTTGAGACATTATCTATGATATTCTGAAATTTCACAGTAAATGCTTTGTTCTGGGCCTGTTCTTCCATTCTGATGGCAGTTTTCAATATGGAAACACAATTTCTTCCTTTCTCACATAATTTCTTCAATAATATCCTCTCAATTATATTTTCTCTTTTGTTCTTCAATGTCTAATCTCATATTGAAGCTCCCATACTGATCTTCTAGGATTCTTTTCTATTTTATGTCTTCTTGTCCTTGGTTTAGCTTCAGGGGAAATTTTTAAACAACATTTCCAACTGTTTTAGTGAATTTTTAATTTTAGCTATCATAGTTTTAATTTAAAAGAGTTATTTCTTACGTCATTTAAAATTTGTTTACCCTATTCTTGTCTTAAGTATGTACTATTTTATCTCTCTGGGAATATTTATACTTTCTTCAATTTTCTATTATTCCCTGCATTTTTAGTCCTTCGTTTGCTTCCCGACCCCTGTTTTTAAGTTTGGGTCTAATAAAAGAATGCTTATTAAATATTTTCATCAAATACCTGGTTATTATTTGCCATTTTTTTATACTTACATATGAGATACTTTTAACATTTTATATATTTATTTTAAGAGAAAGAGATAGAGAGGGGGAAGCACCCCCAACAGGGTCTTCATGTCCCGATCCACCTCAAGCCTCAGCAGCCTGGATCTCAGATACAGGAATGAGGGTACCCAGGGTGCTCAGGGAGATCTCAGGATACAAACCCAGGACCTTTCCATGTGGGTCCAGTTGTATTGCTGCTGCATGGCCTGGTCCAAACTTATTTATTTATTTACTTACTTTTTACTTACAACTAAAAAAAAGTACTTACTTACAAGTAAGTAAATATATAAGTAAGTACAAACACAGTGTTTATAAATTTTAAACTTCATAATGCCAGCTCCTTTTTTTTTTTAGAGGTTTTTGCTATAGTGCGCATGCGCTTGCCAGAGAGACAGAGAGACAGAAAATGAGAAATCACCCCCCAAGGGGGATGGTCACGCTGCAATCCCTTCTCCTCCATTCTCCTCTAGGGATCTTGGGCACGCACGCAAATGAGCCCAGTGTGAGTTTAAGCCACTGGGTCCAGGACTCAACCGTGGTAGGCTACATGGGAGTTCAGGGAGTTCAGGAACATAGCCAGTACACTAACTGCTGGTCCCAATGCCAGTTCTTTTAATGATACACTTTTCAGATTCAGGTTTGATAAGTTTTTTTTTTTTTTCCTTTTCCTTCAGGAACTTATTCAGTTTTACTTGAGAAGGGTCTTCGTTTTTTGTTGTTGTTGTTTTTGTTTTTGTTTTTTTGAGAGGTTTTCGATATAGGGCGCGTGTGTTCGCCAGACAGACAGAGAGAGACAGAGGGACAGAAAGCAAGAAATCACCCCCCAGGGGGGATGGTCACGCCGCAATCCCTTTTCCTCCATTTTCCTCTCGGGATCTTGGGCACACGTGCACATGTGTCCGGCGTGAGTTTTAAGCCACTGGTCCAGGACGTGAACTGAAGTCGACTACGTGGGAGTCCAGCGACATAGCCATTACGCCAACTGCTGGTTCCCGAGAAGAGTCTTCTTAAACCGTGGGGGTGGGGTGTTATGAACTTACTGGAGATGAGTGAAGAGGATGATGATATCATTCCCCCTAAAGAGTGTAACTTAACCCCTTGGCTTCAACCCCATGCTTCTCCCCTGCTCACCTTTGCCTAGTTGTCCAGATGCACAGGTCCTCTATATGCTATTGTTTGTGGGATAGAGACAGAAGGCCTACCTTCCTTATGTTAGAGTGGAGACCTGTGTTCAGCCATTCTTCATACATCCTTATGTTTAATGCCTCTGACTTTACTTCCACTCTTAGAGGGGCCTTATGATTCCCATTCCTAAGCCTTTTAAGGTGTGTCCTGGGATAAGAAAGCTGACTATTGAATTCTGCCCCTTAGGCACACAGGCTTGGCTTTTCCTTTTTCTCCAAGTCATTTACCATTCTTCCATCTAATTTCTGTCTTCAGTTAGATTAAGGATTATAGATGTCCTTTGGATTCATTGAACCTTTTTCTCTCTTTTTTGCTTTCGTGGTAAATTTGAAGGAAGAACACATTGGAAAGTGATCTATTTTTCCCATAAGCCTCACTACTTAAATCAGTCTTACCCTAGAGTTTTGCCTGACTGACTATAATCTCTCAAAGGACTAACTGCTAATGCTGCTTAATGGTTACACGTATAATTTATAAATTTATTATTTTGAGCAAATCATAATTTTCAGTAATTTAGAAAAATATCAGAGTCAATTTCTTATGTATTTGTTTTACTTCTCAGTGATTGAGCTAGAGTAAATGTTCAATAAATATTCAGTAAATCAAATACACGAATGAATGAGTGAAACAACTAAAATATTATTTATGCTTATATATTTTATGTTGTACATTACAAAGTTCCAATTTAAGTAACTAGAGAATTTTCTCACTTACTAAAACCAGATTTGATTTACCATTATGACAATGCTTATGAGTTCAATAGCTAGGAAGAATATTAAGTTGTTGGCACCAAAGTGGATATCATTTGTATTTATATTACTGATTCACTTTTTATTAGTGAATTTTTTCTGAAAGTGTCCAGGAAAATACTCTGTAAACATGGTATTTAGAACCAGTGGATACTCCAGTCAGCTACCATTTGATTTTCTTCCTTTAGGCTGCAATCTTATTGCTTACAGAAGTATCAGACAGCATGAAGAGAAAGTTACATATTTTTATTTTGTATATAGCCATGCATAGCTGAATAATAAGAATGTGTTTGTAGCAATATATGGTTAGGTGATTTCATCCTTGTGCTAACTTTACAGAGTGTATTTACACAAACCTAGAAGGGACTGTCTATTGCATCCATGCTACAAATCTCTATAGCATCTTAACATAAAATATATTGCAGGCAATTATAATACAATGGTATTTGTGTATCTAAATGTAGATCAGGTACAGTACAAATATGATAGAAAAGATAAAATGGTATACCTTTTAGCGCTAGCATGAGTGGAGCTTACAAGATCGGAAGTTGCTCTGATCAGTGAGCGCCAAGTGAATGGGAAGGTCTGGGACATTACTGTACATTGCTGTCAACTTGAGAAACATAATTAGGCTGCACTAAATTGACGAAAAAACATTTCTTTCTTCCATAAATTAACCTTAGCTGACTGTAACTTTAAATTTTTTATTTATTTTTATTGTTATTATTTTTTTCTTCTTTGCTATAGGGCGTTTGTGTCTGCCAGAGAGAGAATAAAAGAGAGTGGAAGTGAGGAACCCCGTCTGCCCCAGTGGAGGGATGGACACATCACAATCCCTTTTCCTCCAGTCTCTTCTTGGAATTTTGGACATGTACACACCTGTCCTGCATGATTCTCAAGTTTCTGGTCCGGGACTTGAACCATGCAGCCCATCCTGGTCGTGGGCACTATATTAACTTTCATGGCTCTTGCTGGCCCGCTTTGAAATTTTTAAAGCTATTTTACTTCTGTGATAATACTTAGTTTAAAACACAAGCACATCATTCAGCTGTACAAAAATACTTTCTTTATATCCTTATTCTGATAGACTTTTTTCCTACTTGTTTTGTTTGTTTTTTATAAAGAGAGTTTGGCTACAGGGCCAGAAAGAGACAGACAGAGACAGAAAGTGAGAAATGATTGTCCCAAGGAGGATGGCCATTCCACAATCCCTTCTCCATTCTCCTCTTAAGATTTTGGGCATACAAGCACATGCACCCAGCGTGAGTTTTAAGCTATGAATCCAGGACTCAAACTGCCATAGACTACACAGGAGTTTAGTCCAGCAACATAACCATTACACTATCTGCTAGTACTTCTGCTGACATTTTAAAATTTACTTATTCTTTTGTGTTTTAAACTTCTTTGCTAAAAGCTATGACAGAACACACACATTAACCTAGGCCTACTCAGGATCATGATCATCAGTGTTACTGTGCTCCACCTCCACATCTTGTCCCACTGGCAGGACCTCAGGAGCATTATCACACATGGAGCCATCACCTCTGATGACAACAGTGCCTTTTCTGGATACCTCCTGAGGACCCAATGCTTCTACACAACTGGCAGAGCAGTAGGTTTATTCTTTCACCAGGGTCACCACAAACACATGAATAATGCATTGCATTACCATGTTTTGATGGCTACAGGGTCACTACTAGGCAGTAGGAACTTCTCAGCTCCTTTATTATCTTATGTAACCACTGTGGTGTGGGTGGTGTGTAATTGACCAAAACACCATGATACACTGCATGCCTATGTATTTATTTCTGTAATATCAGCTATGATGCTTTTAGTCATGGTTTTCCAGATAGAGAGAATACACATACACCTATAAGTTCTTCTCTGAAAATTCAATTTGCACTCAGAAAACCTTAACTGATTTGAAGAGTCTCATGTCAACTACATCTACAAAATATCTCCACAGGAGCCCCTAGATTAGTGTTTGATTAAATAAGTGGCTTCTATAGCCTGGCCACATTGATATATAAAATTAGCCATCTTGAACTTAAATGAAAACATGTTGAAATGTATCATCTGATAGTGTATAAAAAGGTTTATTCAGTTTTTGAGCTTTTATGAACTAAATGGAGATGCAAAAGGCAGCATAATTTTACAAATAAACTCATTCAAGTGCAAGTAATTCATTTTAAGTAACTTAGTTTTTCAGTGAGGATCCTGGCAATTGTTTTAAAAATTTGCCAGAGGGTGTGTACACTTGCTAGTAAGAGAGGGGAGAGAGAAAGAGAGGGAGAGAGAGAGAGAACAAGAAACCATTTCCATGGGAATTGGTCACACAGAAATCCTTTCTTCATTTCTCTCCCCTTTTGGGATTGCGGGCATGCACACACATGTACCTGGTCTGTTTATTAAGCTGCCAGGTCCAGGACTTGAACTACAAGGTTGGCCTCTTGGTATCCAATACCCTTAACTACCAGGCCATGGGCTAGCCTTATTTATTAATTTTTTAACTTTAAGAGAACAATTCAAAAGGAACTTTCACTGTTTAGAAACATGAACAGCAGAAGGGGCAGAGGAAACTATCTAACAAAATGGAAAATCACATGAAGCTTAAGCTGAAATAAAATGGAAAATAATTTAATTTACAGAATATCTATAAAGAAAATTGAGACCCAGTGGATAAACTCCAAAGCAAAATTTAATTTAAAATTCTAGAATAAAGGAAAGCTCAAGATCAGAAGCTATTAATGAGTCTAAAACTTAAGTAAACTAAACTGTATAATGTAATGCAATAATTAACTAAAGAATTGAGTCATGGAAGTGAAATTGTTTAAAGTAATATATACATATATAGTCTTGGAAAATAAATGACAATAATACCTAACTTAAAAAGTAAAATTGTCTAATTTTGAAAAATATAGAGAAGCAATCATCTTGCCTTCAAGACTTGAATAAAACTGTCTTGGCACGGATCCAGCAGTGGTGAGGAGGTTAAGGCACTGCATTCCAATGGATGGCTAGGTGGTTCAAGTGCTGTACCAGCGGCTTGAAAATCATGCCAAGTGTGTGTGCATGCATGCCAAAAATCCTGCGAGGAGAATGAAGGAGAAAAAACTAGTGTGGCTATCCTCCCTGAGGGGTGATTTCTTACTTTCTCTCTCTCTCTCTCTCTCTCTCTCTCTCTCTTGTCTCTCATAAGCACACGCTCCCTATAAAAAAATAAAACGAAAACAGAAAAAAGACTGTCTTGGCAGATTTTCAACCATATACTAATTTAGGTATGACTACAATGTATGGGTCCTCATATGCAAAGTTCAATTTGAGAATATTCTATAATTGGATGTTAATTGTCAAAAGAAATATGTGTTGCCTAACACCAACAATGCTTTATTTTCTCCTTATGAATAATTTTTAGCAAAGTCCAGCAAATTCAAACTTAGTTAACTAAAGTGGAACAGTGGACAAAAATGCAGAAAAGCACCACCTTAATGATTAGCACTCACCTAACTGTGAAGGGACTTTCCCTGAAAGAATAGGCAGAAAGACAAAGTGTAGTGAAATGACTCAGCAGCATACAGAGGAAACCAGTGTCACTTTTTAGAGAAAATGCAATATAAATAGTTTTTCATGACAGCTCCCTTTGGATAACCAGAAAACAGATTCAGAATAATTCATGTTCACCAAAAAAGAAAATCTGGCCAGTCTAAACTAAGGTCTAAGAGTGTCACTTCTTTTTTACTTTGGTTTGCTTTAGTTTGAAACTGGAAACTTTGTACATACCTCCAGAGATGTTTCTTGGTCTTGAGCTGTTGCCCTCTTATCTCTCTATCATCTTGAAGTCAAAGAGAACTTTTCTGGAAAATGACATTTTCTAATTTAACTTACACTCTGTTGTCTTTTTTGGAGGAAGAGGGGATTACATTTTTCAATAGTAAAATAACAATTTTGTTATTCTGCTTATTATTATAAAGTAACAAATGCTTGTTATGGTAAAAATAGCAATTGTTTCTTAAAGAATTTATAACACATGCACGTGTGTGACTGTGTGTATAAATGCTTACATGCCAAAATGTAAGCAGTGGTAATCTACAACCAAAAAAAATCATCAAAGATTATATGCTTTTTTTCTTCTCCTATGTTTTAAAATACTTTTATAAGAGAACTTACTGTTTTATAAGAAAAGAATAAAATATTGATTTTCTTATCTTTCTTTAGGAAAGAGCTTTAGATAAAATAACTCTGTCATGAAAATTAGTTAAACCTATTCCAATTAAAAAACTTGAGTATGTCGTTTTTCAAATTCAAGGTAACTTCAAGTTAATATAAGTTTTTATTTTAACTATTGACTATGGAATACTTCAAGCATAGGCAAAAATAGAGATAACATAGAAAACAGTTTTATTTTAATGTATTAAGAGACAAGAGAAAAAGATATGTTAAAAATGAGGCTGGAAAAAAAGGAGACACGAGAGAAAGATATGTTAAAAATGAGGCTGGAAAAAAATAGGCAGATTGAATGGCCAGTGAATTGGATATCCATGGCTTAGGGCAGTTAGTTGAGGAAGAGAGAAATTCTAACTTCAACCTTCTTTCTTATGGAGCTATCACTCTGCCAAATTCCTAACTTTAATTTGGATTTATTCATCTCACATATCTTTTATTTCCTCCTAATGTAGCTCATATGTTCCTCGGTCTGCCACTCATAAGCCCAACTTGTATTCACGGTCTTACTTACTTACTTGCTTATTCATGGACTTTCTGTCCAGTCCCTATGCTCTAATTTAAAATCTTGGGAGGCTAGAGTACTTGATAATCAGTGATGACATCAAATTTCCCTTGTCTTTGTCTTTGATCATAGTGTTGTCATCTGATACATTCTTTCTCTTCTTATATCTTAGAGTATAATTTCTTTCTATCCTTAAAGACTTACATTGTCTTTAAGTCAGATTTATTTTGTAGTGTCTGTCTTTATCTCTATCCCCAAACTAGATGTGCTATTTTTTTTACATTCTTTGTTTTTTTGACTGTAGTGCTGTTTGTTCGTTTGCCATCAGGCGTGTGCACTTACCAGAGAGAGAGAGACAGAGAGAGACAGTGAGAGAGAAAGTGAAGCAATGGCTGCAATCCCTTTTCATTCATTCTCCTCTTGGGATTTTGGGCATGCACAAACATGCACTTGGCATGAGTTTCAAGATACCAGGTCGTGGACTTAAACTGGGGATGATCTTGTATGTGGAAGTCCAGTGCTTCAACTACCATGCCACCTTCTGGCCCCCATTTCTACTGTGATTTGAAATGAGGCTTCTTTGTGATTCCATTATTCCATTTTCTTTCCTCTTTCAACACTTAAATTACGCTGTAAACAAAAACCAAAACATATTTGAGTTGTTGACTTTGAATTTTCATGCATTTACAACTAATCGAAGTAGGCTGACAAACAATACAAGTAACTTCATGGACAGTGCAAGTACCTCATAACAGAGTATTCCCAATATCTTTCACTTTCTTATAATACTGTTGTCATTCATTTCACTTGTTTAAGACCTATAACCCAAGATATTGCTGCTATTATTATTTTCAATGAACTCTTTACTGTTAGATTAATTATAAATAAGAAAAATAAAATATTGTATTTCCCTTTCATTTATTCCTTCTCTCTTTCTTAGCATACATATGAATTTTTGACTTAGACAATTTTCTTTTTCTCTGAAGAATTCTTTTATTCATTTCTTGCAAGGCAAGTCTGCTGGTGACAAAATTCCCCATTTTTTTTAAATCTGAGAGACTTTATTTCTCATTTTTGATAGATAATTTCACTGGATACAAAGTCTAGGTCAGTGTTTTCTTTTACAGCAATTTCAATATGTCACTGCACCTCTTTCTTACTTGCATGATTTTGAAGTTCATTGTAAAACTTATCTCATTTCTAAGTAAGGTATTTCCACCCTGGTTTCAGATTTTTCTTTTTGTCTTTGATTTTCTATAGTTAGGTATTTCTAAGTAAAACGTTTTTTTTTTTTTCCTTTGTACTACTTTCTGAGTTTTATTAATTTTGAAAAGTTCTCAGTCATTGTCACCTCAAATAATTTCTTCAGTTTTTCCCCCCTTTATTCTCTTTCTGAGAATTCTTATAATGTATATATTCTGTCTTTTATAAATGTGGCTAATTTTGGATATTTGCTCAAGTGTTTTCATTCTTTTTTGGTTTTTAGTTTGAGAACTTTCTATTGACATATTTTCACATTCATTGATTCTGTTTTTGGTGGTGTCTGGTCTATTGATAAGTTCATGAAAGTCATTCTTCACTTCTCTTCCTATGTTTTTACATTCTCTCATTCCCTTTCGATGTTTTCTTCCCTTTCTTATTTTATTACCCATTATTTCCATGTTGTCCACTTTCTCAAACAGAACATTCACCATATCAATCATATTTTAAATTCTAGGTCAGTCTATTAATTCTAAAATTTCTGCCATATTAGAATCTGATTTGATACATTTTTTTCACCAGACCCAGATCTGGTGGCTTACTTTCTCACTTTCTCTCTTTCTTTCAAAATAGTTTATAATTTTTTGTTGAAAGTTATCATTATGAGTCAGATAAAATATATCAATATAAATAATCCTTTAGTGTGACTTTTATATTTAATCTGGCTGGGAATGAGGCTGTGTTTAATGTTGGGTGTAACTGCAAGCATGAGACTAAAATTTCAAGCACTGCCCTTTTTCTCTCCCCTGTTTTCTTACCCAAGAGCCTCCTTCTTACATCATTTTCAAATACCATTCATTCAGTTGTGATTCCCTGTCATTATAGGAGCTTAATAGTGGTCATAAGATATTGGGGAGAAGGGAAGCATTCCATAATCTAACATTAAGCTCAGTCTTTTAGTAAGCCAGTGCCTTTGGGCTGTGATCTTCACAAGTACCTTAGTTTTTTCCCCACTTAGGGGTGATGGAATGGCTAACAGGGACTGGAGTTGGGGATTTCACTTCCCCACATAGAAGGCTAGAGGTGGCTGGAGCTGAGTAATTCTCATCTTCCACATCAGTTAAACTCCAGATAAAGCCCAAGTTATGCTGTGGTAAAATAGTTTTCCTTGAGGGTGGGCCCTTTTTAAGAATAGGAGGATTTGTGTATATTTCAGAATGATTACTTTTACATTCACCCTACCAAAAAGCAAAAGGAGCTTTTTCTTCAGTCTTCACTCTGAGTACCAAGTAGGGTTCCTGGAAGTAAAACTCAAGAAATGTAGTAGGTGGCATGGTGGTTAGGCATTGGACTTCCACATGGCTGACTGTGGTTTGAGTCCCAGACCTAGTGGCTTTCTCTCTCTCTCTCTCTCTCGAAGGTAAAAGATGACGTGGAAAACAGAAAAGAACAGAGGACAGGTATTTTAGCCATTTTAAGTAGAGCACTAAATAGATTACATCCCATTGACAAGATTGTATTTACACAGACTTGAAGAAGAGGATTTGGCCATAAAGACAACAGTTGATGAATGTACCAGGCAAGTAAAATAAGCCTCCAAAGCCTGATTGATGAAGAAACTAGGGAGGTAGCAATGAGTTAGAGAGAGACAACATAGTAGATGAGACCCAAGTGGAGTTTGAGACCAGGCAGACTTTGGGTTTGCACTCCCTTCTGAATGACTGAAGGTAAAAGATGACGTGGAAAACAGAAAAGAACAGAGGACAGGTATTTTAGCCATTTTAAGTAGAGCACTAAATAGATTACATCCCATTGACAAGATTGTATTTACACAGACTTGAAGAAGAGGATTTGGCCATAAAGACAACAGTTGATGAATGTACCAGGCAAGTAAAATAAGCCTCCAAAGCCTGATTGATGAAGAAACTAGGGAGGTAGCAATGAGTTAGAGAGAGACAACATAGTAGATGAGACCCAAGTGGAGTTTGAGATCAGGCAGACTTTGGGTTTTATTCTAGGTGAAAAAAACTCTTTGTGGGTTGATGAACAGAAGAGAGACATAATTTAGCATTTCAAAATCATTCCTGCCTACTCTCCTTATCTTTAATCAGCAGAGGCCATGTGTGCTTATGAGAGAAAGAGAAGTCATCCCCCAGTGAATCATGGTCGTGCCACAATTCTATTTTCCTCCATTTTGCCATTCCATCAAGATTTAGGGCATGCATGCTGTCATGGTTTTCAAGCCCTTGAAGCCAAGACTCAAACCCTGCAGATCCTCTGGGATCTGGTTCCTGATGCAACTGCTGTGCTACAGGACAGCTCACTGGTCACTCTGTTGAAAATTGACATTAGAAGAATAGTTAGGAAACTATCACAGTAAACCAGGCAAAAGATGATGTGGGTTAGACCAGGGTAGTCCTGATGTGATGGAAGATGGGTGATCAAAAAGAGAAACTGAAGGACTGGCTCTGTGACACAGCAGTAACATGCTGCTTAAAAGCCAGATCCCACATGAGAGCTGTGGTTTAAATTCCCAGTGCAGTCAGCTGGAAACTCTCTTGAATGTCCAAGATCCAATAGGTTGGAGGACTGGCAGAAGGTGGTCACATAAAGACCAGACCCTGTAGAATGGGTTCATCTCTCTTCCTCATACACCCTTACTCTATTATGAATAAATAAAAAGAATTAAAAAGAAAAGAAAGAGAGAAAAATTTTCTCTGAGATTTAGGGACTGACTATGGAGAAAGGATTCCCAATAACTGAGGTGGAGAGAGCAACAGATATTCTAGGTTGGGAGGAAGATCAGATTCCAGATAGGGCAGGTTGATTTTGAGACATCTATTAGATATTCAAGAGACCTTAAATAGACATATGGAATACAGGAGACTGATTTGGCTAGACATAATCTTTGAGTAGTCATTAGCATATGATGATATTTAAAGACATGAGACTGTGTAAGATCACTGTAGGCGTGAGTGTAGACAGAGAAAGGAAGGGAACCAACACACACTAAAAGAAATGTGTCTGAGGGGTGGGTGGGTGCAGAGAAAGGAGCTAGCAAAGAAATTGAGAAGACTCAAATAAGATAAGGAGAAATAAGTGAGGAAAATATGTCAAAGAGATGTGAATCAAATATACCTTGTCAAATGCTGTTGGTATCTTGAGTAAAATGAGATACTTCCAGAGGATTTGGGTAAAGAAGTGCTGAAGATGGAACCAGCAGTTGACGTAATAGCTATCTCGCTGGATTCCCATGTAGTCGACCGCGTTTCGAGTCCTAGACCCGGTAGATTAAACTCAGCGGGCACATGTGTGTGCGTGCCCAAGATCCCAAGAGGAGAATGGAGGAGAAGGGATTGCAGTGTGGCCCTCCCCCCGGGGGGTGATTTCTTGCTTTCTGTCTCTCTGTCTCTCTCTGTCTTTCTGGCAAGTGCATGTGCCCTATAGCAAAAACCTCTCCCCCCAATAATTACTGAAGTTAGGTCAGTAATTGAATACCAAAAATATAACAGAGGTTAGTTATCTTGGCCTGGAGGTGGTAACTGACAGCAATAAAGTCTTCCAAAGAGAGTAAGGCTATTCCTGTCCCATAGCCCCCACTGGGCAGATTCAGGTAGATTTAAGTTGTGATTTAGATTGCATTAGGGCCCCAATGTTCTGATAAATTAATTCAGAGCTCTCTGAAAGTTTTTGTTGGCATCTGTTTAACCAAGCTGTAACTATTCCTTAGACTTAAGGAAAGTAGGGAGCCAAAATACCCATCCAGAGCTAGCTCTAGAATTCTAAAAGCCAGTTATTTTGATCCATATAAAGTGATTTTAGTTTCTAAAATTGTCTTGGAATTCAATGAAGCTTGGTCCAATCATCTCAAAAGCTAGAGTATGCCAAACTTTCGAAAATAATAATAATAATAATAAAAGGACTGAAAGAACACACCTTACCTTAATCAGTTTTTTTCCAAAACAAAACAAACAAACAAACAAACAAACAAAAAACAAAAAAGCATGGAGTCTACAGATGGTGTGGTGGTTATGGCGCTGGACTTCCACATGGCTGGCCCTGGTTTGAGTCCCAGACCTGGCTGCTTGCTTTCTCATTTTTCCTCTCTCTCTGTCATTTTCTGGTCAAATTTTAAAAATAATAAATAAAATAAAATAAAATAAATAATTCTAAAAATAATCTAAAGATCACTATAATTTTTGCAGACCTTTATAACCATTTTTAATTTTTTTTTTTATTTTCAAGAAAATGAAATACTTTCTCATGCTGTGTCTTCATAAACTCTTCTACAGAATAAGTAATGTGACACAAATTATAGAGTAGGGTTTTCAGATGCTGCATAAGCAGTTAATAATAAGAAAAGTAGTAGCATGGTAATGTTTTGTAAAAGGAAATTCTGTCTTCTAAGATTTGCGAATTGTTCATTTTCAAAAGAATGGAAGGAAGAAAGAATATTGACAGACTATGGCTAGAGATATTGTGAAAAAATGCTGGATCATGTAAATGATATAAAACCTGTGTTAGGAAATTGACATGTAAATATAACGTATTATAAAATCCTTTTAATATAAACAGATAACTTTATTTTAAATTGTAGACCTTTAAGACTCATACTATTTTGAGTACTATGTGGAGAACAAATAAATCATTTCTGGACAGTATTTTAAGTGTCTCTGTAGCCTTAAGAAAGACACCTGGGGGACCAGCAGATGGCGTAATGGTTATATCACTGGAATCCCACAAAGTCGACCACGGTTCAAGTTCTGGACCCGTCAGCATAAACTCATATTGGGCGTTTTTGTGTGGATGTCCAAAATCCCAAGAGTAGAATGGAGGAAAAGGGATTGTGGTGTGTCCATCCCCCCCTGGGGGAGATGTCTCACTTTCTGTCTCTCTGTCTCTCTTGTCTCTCTGGCAAGTCATGTACCTCATAGCAAAATTCTCTCTCTCAAAAACAAAAACAAAACAAACAAAAAAAAAGAAGAAGAAAGAAAGAAAGAAAAGAGAAAGAAAATACCTGGGACAGTGGACACTGGAATACAGTGTGGATACTCATTAGTCCCCAGTGACACGTTAGGCAAAACATGCATTAGCAAGCACCTACCATGTCCTAGGGTCCCTGAATGCCTCCTCTGACTGTGATCTGCCCTGTGCCTCTCTTTTTCTTTCCAGGTATGATATAGCACCAGTGGAGGAATAAAATTCACTTTGACATTGGAAAAACAGTGTATCTTGGTATCCATTTCCATATATCAGTCTTAAACTCATTATGTTATAGCTCACTTTTTTGCAATGCTATTGTATCCCATATGAGAGAATGTCACATCAAGTCTGTACATGTTGAGTCTTGTACATGAAAGGCCTTGTTTGAAGAACCCGAAGTTTCTTCTATGTTAATTTTACATGTATTGGGTTGTCAGTAAAGTCATGATGTATATTTGCATAAAAAACATAGAAAAAAATACATTATGACTTTTCTCACAATTCGGTGGTCTGGAATATGACTTAAAATGATATAATAATATTATAAACCACCACCTAAAAATGTTTACATATATTTACACACATATCTATATTCATATGTTTTATAAATTATGCATATAAACATAGGAACAATTAATGCAAGTGTTGAAAGAGTGGTCATTCTTAGGTAAGAGTGAGGAAGGTGTTATTTTGGTGAGATTCATAGTGCTCAAAGCAATTGGTGAACATCTATTTCATAACCTGAGCATAGGCTTTTGGGTGCTGGTTTTATATACACTTTTGTTTTCCTTTTTCTTTTCTTTTTTGGAGAAGTTTTTGCCATAGAGTACATGCGCTCGCCAGAAAGACAAAGAAAGACAGAGAGATACACAGTGAGAAATCACTCCCCCAGGGTGGATGGCCACGCTGCAATCCCTTCTCTATTCTCCTCTCAGGATCTTGGGCACACACACACACATGCGCACAGCGAGAGTTTACACCACTGGGTCCAGGACTTGAACCACAGTCAACTACATTGGAGTCCAGTGAGATAGCCATTATGCCATCTGCTGGTCCCTATATACACTTTTTTATCTTAGAATTTGAAAAAAAAAAAAAAGAAAGAAATTTACTTGTAAGAAATTTTATATTCGTCATCATCTCAGTTCTTCTCTTTTTCTTTTCTTTTTTTTTTTTAAATAAAATTAGCCATGTTACCAAGAGAAAGTCTGACAGCAAACTTCTTGATACATCTTGCTGCATAAAATGTAATTGTCCTTTTCTTTATTTTCCCCCCAGTCCGAAAGGATATAGTTCGCATCCTCCCCAGTTTAGATGTCGAAGTTAAAGACATTACTGACTCTTATGATGCTAACTGGTTTCTTCAGCTGTTGTCTACAGAAGATCTCTTTGAAATGACCAATAAAGAATTCCCCATAGTGGCTGAAATCATAGAAGCACCTCAAGGTAATCAGCTGCCCAGAAGCATTTTACAACCTGGGAAAACCATTGTGATCCACAAAAAGTACCAGGCATCGAGGATCTTAGCTTCAGAAATTAGAAGTAATTTTCCGAAAAGACACTTCTTAATCCCCACTAGCTATAAAGGCAAATTCAAGAGGCGGCCGCGGGAGTTCCCAACTGCCTATGACCTAGAGATAGCTACCAGTGAAAAGGAACCTCTCCACGTGGTGGCCACCAAAGCCTTTTGTTCCCCTCATGAGGAGCTGTCATCTGTATCCGTCGGGGATCAGTTTCTAGTGCATCACCCTGAGACCACAGAAGTCCTCTGTGAGGGAATAAAAAAAGTGTTGAATGTTCTGGCTTGTGAAAAGATCCTCAAAAAGTCCTACAAGGCCACGCTGCTCCCTTTGTACATGGAAGGAGGCTTTGTTGAGGTGATTCATGATAAGAAACAGTACCAGATTTCAGAACTCTGTCAACAGTTCCGCTTGCCCTTCAATGTGAAAGTATCTGTAAGAGATCTTTCCATAGAAGAGGACATTTTGGCTGCCATACCAGGACTGCAGTTGGAAGAAGATATCACCGACTCTTATCTACTCATAAGTGATTTTGCCAATCCCAAGGAGTGCTGGGAAATTCCTGTTAGCCGCTTGAGTATGACGGTTCAGTTAGTGAGTAATTTGTCTGGGGAAACAGGATCATTGTTAGTCAGGACTCTGGTTGAAGAGATCACTGAAGAGCAATATTACATGATGCGGAGATACGAGAGCTCTCTCCTGCACCCCCCACCTCGCCCTCCCAAACATCCCATAGTGGAGGAAACAAAGTTAACCTTGCTAACCTTACCAGAAGAGAGAACAGTGGATCTGCCTAAGTCTCCCAAGGTAAGACTGTGGTTTTGTCATTTTTCCCTCCAGAATGTTTTTCTTAAGGAAATTTATTTCAAGTCTTTTCTGAGTTTGTTTTTTGCTTACTTTTCTTTCTTTCGTGCCATATTTGAAATGAGTCTTTTTGATACATGGTAGATGAATGAACATCAACAGAGCATAAGCTGTTGCAGCATTTTGTATTTTGATGCTTAACCAGTAGATGTGGCATGAAGTTTTATTGAGCTAGAAATAGCAGAGATGACATTTGGATATGATGACCCAAATTGCGGTTTGATAATTAAGAATGTATTATAAGGTACCTCAGAAGCACATCACTTTTATTTTGGAAGTGCAGTTCATTTGTTCTAGGTAGAATTATTTTAATTATTCATCCAGGAAATGAGCATACGATAAACTCCCTTCTTCAGAGGGCTTACTGGTAACATGCATCTATAACACATGTCTTCATTTTGTTTTATGTGCAGAAAGATGTAAAAATATCTTGGCAGAACTGTGTGTGAGAATGTGAGCATCTGCCCACATTCTGCCTATCTTAGAACTGTAATCTTTAACAGTCCTATTGAAAAACAAAATCAATAAAATTGCAGGCAGTATGAGATCATTATAGAATCAACAACTCCATAAGCCCTCTGAAGATCTGGAGGCGAGTGGTTCAGCATGGTGTCTACTTGAGGTCTTTGCCTCATGCAAACTGCCTGCTGGCTGCCTGGAAAGCGCCTGCCCTTCCACCACCACATGTAGGTTGTTTATCCAGCAGTGGTTCTGTGATGTGTGCAAAGAGTGCATTCTGGCCTGGCAGATGTTGTGCTGGCAGCTTAGGGAAACAAAGCAATTAGTAAAACAAAGAGAGATGTTGTGTTTACTCTGTTCTCGGGAATGATAGCAGCCTTAGGCTTTAAGTATATGGATATGGAAATACTTTTAATTCTACATCTCAAACATTGCATTCTGATTGTATGCTGGAGAAATCCAGTAAGGATCTCCAAATGCATCCTCAGGACTACATAAAATCAGTAGAAATCTCCTTTACAGGAAAACCATCTTGAGGAAGTCATTTAGAATAATTCAATATTTCTCAAATAATGTTAACAGGTTGCTATTAATGTACAGGTTGTCTTTGGCTTCTCCTATTTAAGATATTTTTGTTACTGAGTTGAATGATATGAGACATTCAATGCTTTCCTCATTTTTAAGGGTAGGCAGAATAATGCTTCCCCTGCCCCACCAAAGATGTCTATGTACAAATTCTCAGAAACATATTCTCAGTGATTATGTCACATTACATGGCAAAAAAGACTTTGTGTATGTGCTTAAAATGGAAAACCTTATGATGATATTACCCTGGATTATTCGGTAGGTCCAATTTAATCACAAGAGTCCTTCAAAGAATATTTTCCAGTTGAGCTCAGGGCTAAGGAAAATGTGGCCACTGAAGGATGGCCAGAAACACAATGTCCCTGTTTTTGAAGATGGAGGAAGGGAGCCAAGAACCAAGAAATGCAGCTATCCTCTAGAAGCTGGAGAAGACAAGAAACAGACTTCCTCGTATAACCTCCAGAAAAAAAGTGCAGGTGACAACACCTTGATTTTAGCTATTGAGATCTGTGTCAGATTAGCAATTTACAGGATTGTCATAGAATTAATTTTTATTATTTAAGCCACCAAGATTATAATAATTTATTACAGCAATAAGCAGGCCATTATAGGACATAAAGTTGAGAAGAAAGAGTAAGTAAAAACTTTAGCTAAGTTTTGCTGAAACGTGTTTTTGGTTTTGTTTTTGTTTTAATGAATTTATCATGTATCCATGGAGATCCTAAGGGTACAGTTAGCCTTCAGGAACAATTGAACCATCATCTTAAAAACACCCAGAATGGCTTTTGCTTTTCATCACATGTTGCTTTTATGTTCTCAGCCTAGCTTTGTTGACACAAGTGGCACCACTGCTGAGAGTTCTTGTATCTCACATCTCATAGTTTCATCCCTAGCGAAGAATGCAATTTCTTTGTGTGGTTTAAATTTTAAAAAGACAAGGATTTTGATTGGATCATCTGCCCATCTCCTGATGCAGTCACCTTACTGGCTATCTCATGTAGAGGCGAGATTGGTGGGTGGGTAATTTATGTAGATCGGAAATGTATTCTCTCAAAGTTCTGGAGGCTGAGAAGTGTAAGACCAAGGCACTAACAAAGCTTTAAGATAGTGCCTTGTTGCTGT
Organism: Tupaia belangeri chinensis; assembly: GCF_000334495.1. Classification (NCBI taxonomy): domain Eukaryota; kingdom Metazoa; phylum Chordata; class Mammalia; order Scandentia; family Tupaiidae; genus Tupaia; species Tupaia belangeri. Next base: position 453,994 of record NW_006159583.1, on the reverse strand, counting down.
ATCCTCTGGAAAGAAGAATGTTGTGTTCTCACATGGCAAAACAGAGACGAGAGCAAATAGTACAATAGATGAAATGCTTTAGACCCAGCGATGGTGACAAACACTGCTAAGACACTGTGTTCTGCTGGCTGGTACAACATGGAAGGCTCACATGTGGGGACTGTCTTGCAATCCAGCCTATAGGCTGTGTATGATAGTATGATCCTGTAATCCCAGCAATCTGAAAGGTCAAGGCAGGAGCACTGGGAGTCCAAGGCTTGTGTGGGCAACAGAGCAAGACTCTGTCTAAAAAGAGCCAGTGGTGATGGTATCTGCTGTGGTCCCTACTGGGGCAGGTGGATCATGGTAGGAAGACTCTATCTTTAAAAAACCCTAAAAATTGGGACCAGCAGATGGCATAAGGGTTACATCACTGGACTCCCATGTAGTTGAATGCAGTTTGAGTTCCAGACCCAATGGCTTAAAACTCATGTGGGCCACATGTGCATGCATGCTCAAAATCCCAAGAGGACAAGGCATGACCATCTTCCAGTCCAGAGAGGTAATATCTCACTTTTCATCTCTCTGTCTCTCTGGTGAAAGCACATGCCCTATAGCAAAAACAAAACTATAGAAAACTAAAAATTAAAATAAAAAAATGCCCTTTGGCAGAACATCAGATGAAAATGACCTAAAAAATTTATGAGAGAAACAACTAAAATAGCAATGTATGCCCAGGCTACTGAAATCAAGTGAATGAAATTTTTGACTAAGCTGATACATGTAGAATTCAAGATCAACTTCTTAATTTCTATTTGTTCACTGGTCATGCTCCACATAGATTTTTACTGTCAGCACTGAGTTCCACTCTAGAGAATGTTAACTGAAGTGTGTGGAGAGTTAAGATGTTAAGCGATCCTGGAGCCATTTTCATTTGAGGAACAGCCGATGGAACTGAGTGATGTCTAAACATGAAAGACTTGGTACCAGATGATATTAGTTATTTTATACATTTAAAGAGCTCTCTGTGGCAAACGGTGTAGACTTTCATGACATCACAACATCTTCAACAGTGATTGATAGTCAAAAGAAAGGAAAATTTGGTGTAATAGGTTGGAACAGATATCTTGATCCCAAAAAGGTGATAGCTAAAGTTAGGGAACTGTACATTGTGACATTGTCAGAGGATTTCTGCTTTGGTTGAGACTTGATTGGAAAGTCAAGAAGAGAATACAACTCCTAGTTTGGTTCCATCTGTTCTAACGTATTAGATAAAGCATTATAGTTTTTCTGAAACCATTTAAAGTATAAGAGAATGCTATAATTTACTTGTGTTTAGACCTACTCATCTCTTTATTTTCAATAATTTTCTCACCCTGAAGACAGGGATCTGTTTAGTAGATTTTTTATGGACTGTTTTTTGCATAATATACTCCAAAGATCTTGCAACCAATTATTTATTATCAAAATGTGATAAAAACATATATATGATGTTTCTTCTAATATATACATTAATGCTCTTTTATCATCTATGCTTTTAAAATGACTAAATGAAACATTCTTAGACTTTATAGCCAGGTTGCAGCCATTGAAAACAAGCTTTGAAAATTTAGGATGTATATGGATTATTACTTTAAGTTCAGAGAACAATTTGTAAGAGTTATTTGTAGTTTAAATATGCAAGTGCATTTAGTTCATTCAGATGTGTTTGTACATGCACAGGTAAGAGTACTAGATGCTTCACTTGTATGAGTTTACTTTTGTCTTCCCAATGAGCCATCTACTTTACTAAGTCTTCTCTTGCATTGTTAAATAACAAGGCAGATATAGGTAGTCTATGAGTAAGAATTTTAAAAGTACTTAGCAACAGTACTTACTAGTTGGCTAATTCTAAGCCATCTACAGCAGTATTCATTGCCAGTTATGAACACTGCAAGTTCCTCTAAGAAGTTTGGAAATTAAGAATGCATGATGACAGGTTATAGAGGCTCAGAAAATGAGAAAAAAATGTATATCCAAGATAAGATTGTTCAACTGTTATTAGCTGTAGCAATGCATAAATAAGGAAAATAAAATCAACTTTAAATGCCCAACCTCTATGGCACTGTTGCTAGCAGACTGTACTACAGAGGTGGAAGCCACATGACTGACCTCAGGCTTGGATACCCATCCTAGTCCACCTGAAATATGCTGGGACAAACGCACACCCAAGATACTGATGGATGCAGAAAGAGAACTGCGGCATGACCAGTCCTACTGAGGGTCTCTCTCTGTCTTTCACTTGCACTCACATATTTCACCATGATTAAAATAAAAAAAAATAAAAAACCTTAAAAACAATTTTAGTAGAAACTTGAAATTGCAATTTAGATATAGGCAGGGACAGAAAGGAATTTAAAAGTGAATACTAATAGGGATGCAGCCTGCCTTAGGGTCTATGAAGTTTTGCATGCAATGATTTTTTGTTGCTATTTAATGTGTTATTTAACTACTGGGGAGAATAATGGATGGGATCTAAAACAACAGATTCTTCAAAATTTCTTTCAGTGTTATGAGATGATATAGAAATAGGATCTTTAAAAACTGTGCATTTGGTTTTTAATCTGATATTAGAAAGTGACTTAAAAAATAAAGCTGAGCCTAAAATTGTGTTAGAAATAGAAATGTTATGGGGTAGGCTCTCCTTCCCTGAAGGTTAGATTTGATGTCAGAAGTAGTTTTAGATAGTTTGGAAGAACATACACTCACTGGGGTTTGGCCTGTCGTAGATATATATGACTATGACTTCTGAGTACCACACAGGAGAAATGTAACTTCTGTGTTCTGATGAAAAGGTCTATAACCAGATAGAAAAACAAACCTTTGGTTGAAAGATGAGATATTCGACATCTTCAGAGACAGCAGCTGGGACCAGAAATCTTGCATTTCACTAACTCTGTTTGGCCGTTTAATGCCCAAGTGTCCACTTTGCTGCTGGAATTTCTAGATTTTTGTCGGACAAGAACACCCAGAGGAGACATTAAGGCAAAGAGCATGGGAGGCAGTAATGGCAAAGTGCTGTGAAATGTGTGGAAAAGAAAGTCTGTACTGGAATTAGAGTGAGAGCTGAAAAAGGCAGAAGGAAAGCAATGGTTCCTGGAAGTGCAGAGAGAACACTTCAACAGCTGCTGCTGGTGCTAATATGTCACTCCTGATCTGGCATGACACTTAGAATTGTGGAAAGGTGTTAAAGAAACCCACGCTCAAGGGCTAAATCTAGACCTTTAGAGAATAGTAGTATATTCACTTGTTTGTCATTGATAGGATTAGGTTGTGAGCCGTGTATTCTGGTTTTGTTTCTGTTAACCTGATATAGTGCATAGACATTAAGAAGGTTTGAATTTTTAATCACCTCTGAGCTTCTAAAGATATATCTGCTCTCTCTCTGTCTTCTTGGTCTAATATAGAAGTTATAAATCATTTCCCCCTCTGAATAGGGAAGATCATTGTTAGAGCGATTTCCAAAGACCATAGATGATGAAGGTAGAACATGGACACACTTAAAAACTGGATACTTAGGGTCAACAAACAACATACTTGTTAAGGCACTGGACTCCCACGTGGCTGACAGTGGTTTGGGTCCCAAACACAGAGGCTTGAAACTCATGCTGGGTGTGTGTACGTATGTGCCCCAAATCCCAAGAGACTGGAGGAAAAAGGATTGTGGCATGACCATCCCCAAGGGTGATTTCTGACTTTTTGTCTCTGTCTGTCCACTAGCAAAAATCTCTGTCTCAAAAAAAAGAAAGAAAAAAAGAAAAGAAAAACAGAGTACTTGAATCTGGGAAATAAGAAAAATAAAGGGAATAGATGAACTTCCTTTAGAAAATGGACAAATTCTGTAGCAAACTATGTTAGCATTTGTTAGTGGATATTTGAGCTGTTCTTAGGATAAGTCAGATACAGATTAATAAATCAAGGCTTTTGGAATGCCTGAGGTTTGTAGTCTAGTAAACAGCATGGACTGTAAGTATCCAACTGTGGTAGAAAGAAGCGAAAAAGACGGAAAAAGAGTGAAAAATGATGAGTAAAGGAAGAGCTGGATTTAAATTAGCCAAACATGTTACAGCTGAAACCTCACAGGTAGATCTGTGCCCAATGTCATATATAGAATATTTGTAAGTTCTTTTTGTGCTTCTGGAAGAAAAGAAGTCTCAACTTTCAAACTTTTGCTCTAGGCTTGACATGTACTATGTGAATACTTCCAGCTGGATAGTTGATATTTAGTTTAAATGAGTTGTAAATGAAAAAGAATTGGTTAAAGTACAACATTTGGAAACAGTACCTGAATTTAACATTTTGACAAACAATGAACAAATTATCAGACTACTGATAAAATGCCAAATTTCTCTAGAGAATGTATATCTATAGAACATTGGTTTCATTCTGAGATGGTGAAGTTACTCTCAGTTGGAAATACTTGAATGAACCAAAATGATGTCCCTCCTTGGGCTTTCAAACAACTGAAAATGTTCTCTACTGAGAAATGATGATAAAAATCATTAGTGGGTACAGTTTCTCCAATGCTAAAGTATGTTGTAAAGAACTAAAATATCACAAACGTGTGATTATTGTTTTTTTCAGTGTTAGTGATTATTAAAATGGGAATTTGTGAAGTATTATTTTCCTAATAGATTAGCAAAATAGTTGAATAAAATTTGGAATAATTTGCTTTGTACTAGATTTCTGGTTTTTAAGAAATTTAGCATAGTCTTCATTGTTTTATCTGTCCAGGACCTAGAAATTCTTGTTTGAAATGACCAATAACATCATAAAAATGAGCTATTTGGTTAAATGAATATGATGTCTTAGAATACTTCTACCTATATTTAATTATCAAGAAACACTTGTACTAGAACAAGTTGCTTTAAGCTCCTTTGTAGGACATGGTATCATTTAAGATACTTACCACAAACTAGTTATAGTGCTAATATTTGATCTGATGAAAAGAGAAATTAAGAGGGAATCCTATAAAATCAGGTTATTGACTACAAAATTAACCAAATGGAAATTGATAGGGATGTTAAAAGACTGTTAGAACTATTTAATAAATCCATTGCTCTTTATGCAGACACAAATTAAAAAGGACTGATTATAAAATTCTGAAGGCATAAAATATCTAATATACGCAATATATATAAAGTGAGGGCACTGGAATTGCCAACTTCCTATAATCTCTATAGTGATTTTAATGCTTATAGTCATTGAACTGAATGTGGGCTTGCTATATATTTAATATGTTTAATTCTGTTATTGAGCTTACTACTTCATTTTTGTTTTGTAAATCAAAACAAAAAAAGTCAAAAGAATAGTTGGAGAAAAGTATAAGAGAAAATTTCCAGCTAGCTTTGCAGTTTTTAAAATGGATTTTTCTGAATTTTCTATTACTATATTTATCAGTTCTTAATTTATGTTAGAATGAAAACCTTGCCTAGAAATAAATCGATAAGACTAAGCTATATATTTGAGAAAATAAGTTTTGTTACAACTCCCCAGTTTCTCGCAAGCCACTCATTACTTTTAATCTTTCAGTGCTGTTTTCATTGATGTCAATGCCACATCAGTAAAAATATTTATGCTTTGCTTGCCAAACCTAATTTCCTGGGTAAATGTTAGGATAGAAAATGAACATAAGATGGCTATGAAAGAATGTATAAGGATAGGCTTCCAAAAATCAGTATTTTCTTCCAAATTTTGGAAAGAATGCTTAAAAGGGAAAAAGTCTCTTAAATATGGTAGAGTATAGAAAATGAAAATTAACTTTGAATTTAAGAGACCAGGGAGCCCATAAATATTCTAAAAATTAATAGAGAAGCATTTCATACAGCATGATATATGGGAAAACTCTCAGCCAAACTTCTATAACCCTATTTTCTTATATGTTTTGTCCAGAATCTAACTTCAATGAGAAGATGATGTCTTAGCATACTTCTACCTATATTTAATTATCAAGAAACACTTGTACTAGAACAAGTTGCTTTAAGCTCCTTTGTAGGACATGGTATCATTTAAGATACTTACCACAAACTAGTTATAGTGCTAATATTTGATCTGATGAAAAGAGAAATTAAGAGGGAATCCTATAAAATCAGGTTATTGACTACAAAATTAACCAAATGGAAATTGATAGGGATGTTAAAAGACTGTTAGAACTATTTAATAAATCCATTGCTCTTTATGCAGACACAAATTAAAAAGGACTGATTATAAAATTCTGAAGGCATAAAATATCTAATATACACAATATATATTAAAATATATATATAAATACATATACAATATATACTTATAAAAATGTATTGTTGTTATCAAATACTTTAACAATCTTAATTAATGTTTCAATCCTATTAAAAGATGGGAGAATGAGTTGAAAAAAACACTCTGTAAAGATGACATACGACTGACTAGCCAAAAGGCATATGAAAAAATGCTCAACATCCCTCATTGTAAGGGAAATGCAGATCAAAACAAAAATGAGATGCCACCTAACCCCAGTCAGAATAGCTAAGATTAAAAAAAAAAATGATAAGTGCTGGAGGGGGTGTGGTGAAAGGGAAACTCTCTTAACACTGCTGGTGGGAATGTAAATTGGTCCAGCCACTGTGGAGAACAATTTGGAGATTCCTCAAAAAATCTACAAATAGGGGACCAGCAGTTAGCGTAATGGCTGTTGCTGGACTCCCACATAATCGACCGCGGTTCGAGTCCTGGACCTGGTGGCTTAAACTCACGCCAGGCACATGTGCATGCATGCCTAAGATCCCGAGAGTAAAATGGAGGAGAAGGGATTGCCTATTCAGCCATAAAAAAAAAAATCCTGGCTTTTGGCAGAAAGTGGAAAAATATGGAAGATTTACTGCTGAGTGAAGCAAGCCAGGCTATGAAGGAGAGATATTGTATGTCCCCACTTAATATATACCGAGTGTCCACACTCTATGACTGAAACTGATTGACTAAAGGATATAGAAACGCAGTAAGTGGATGTAAATACCAGATATAGTGTCTGTGAAAGAATAGGGTCTGAGGAAGGACATTTAGAAGAAAAATAGGCAAACATTAGTGGTACAAAGAAATATGGCATTATATGTTGAAGATATTTTATAGTTTTATCAACTGGACTAGGGAGAAATGTTCACCTGCTGAAATATTCACTTTGTAAGCTAAATAATGTAATGGAATGTATAAAATAAAATTAAAAAAAACAGTCTTAATTGATATTTCAAAAGCGTACAGCTACCACTTGTGAAATAGGATGAAACATGAAGTCATGTGTTCTCTCATTCATTTTTCAAGAATGGGACCTGCCCTACCCAAGTTATTTTTTTCCTTATTGGTTCTGGGTCCAACTTCTCTTATGAACTACAATCAATTCTCCATTTTCCCTTCCTGTGCTACTCTGTACCAACCAAATTTTCTCTCACAAAGTTGTCAGGCATCCCGTGTTCAATAAAATATCCTGAGATCTCTGATCCAGATAATCTCAATCTTTTGTAGTAAAAACACCAAATCCTCATGACTCAGCTTTCCTCCCACTGATTCCATGCTAGGTGCTTGTGTGCATCCTTCTCTGATTTAGTCCCCCACAGAGCTCCAGGAGACATGTGCTGTGATTATTTCTATTTTGCAGATGAGGTCACTGAGACAGAGAGGTACAAAATGCTCTGTGGTTACTAGTGATGATACTCAGGTTGACCAATTTCATGGTCAATCCTCAATCCTCATATATTTGAATACTAGGTGAAATATGGCACAGTTGAACACTACTTACCTTTTGAAATGCTTTCTTTGGATTTAGTAATATCATGTCCTCTTGATATTTCAGTGGTTGAATTTTCACTTGTCTTTTATTGCTGGCACATCCTTAACTCATTATTTATTTATTTATTTACTTACTTACTTACTTACTTACTTACTTACTTACTTATTTATTTATCTATCTAATATGCTAGAGGGCATGTGTGCTTGCAGGAGAGAGAGAGAAAGAGAAAGGAAATGAGAAAGCATTCCCTATGGGGGCTGGTCATATCACAATCTCTCTCCATCTCTTCTGTTGGGATTCTTGGCAAGCATGCACATATCCCTGGCATGATTTCCAAACTGTCAGGTCCATACTCCAAAAGTGTAGTCAACCCTGTGGGATCCAACCTCCTCAACCACTGTACCACCAGTGCAGTGGTCTGGTCTTCCTTATCTCTTAATGTTCTAGTGCCTTGCAGCTCAATCTTCTATCTCTTCTCTATGATGCTCTCTTTTAAAGTTCTCATGTGCTCTCATACATTTCTTATTATACATTACATACACACACACACACACACACACACACACATAATGACTTTCAGAATTATTCATGTATGAAGATTCATTAAAGAAAGCAATCAGAAGTGATGTCTTATCTTTGTTTTTAAATCTCTTTAAATGTGCTTTAGATGTTATTTTTTTAAAGAGCTCAGTTTTGAGATGGCATGCTGTCATACATGCCTGGTCTGGAGGATTGCCAAAGTTCTCAGCATAGCTCTGGAAGACATCAAGGGTGGGGGGAAGTGCCTAGGTAAGCTAAGAACATCCTGTTGACATGCTATGCTTATAAAGAATGTAGGTTTATTGTGCTCAAGATTCTTCTTCCCCAGTCTAATGAGGAGAAAAAAGATGAGACTATATTAGAGTATCTTAGAGACACAATATTAGCTAATGTGCTTTGGCATCTGTAAAAAGCTGTTCGGTAATGATTCAGAGTTTAACTGAAATAACCTTCAGGAACTAGGATGAGGACTAGGACTAGTAATTTAGGAATTTCTTGTCCAGTAGGTGATAACACAAACTCCAGAGCAAATATGTAGCCTTCTCTTTATGTAGATCCAAAGGTTTATAAAGGACAGCATGAGAAAGCGTTCAGAATGGACATAATCATAACGAACAAGGAAAAGTCTAGAAACTATTACTTCTCCCTAAAGGAAAACTATAAATACATAACAGTAAAAGATTGAGGAGAGGGACTGGAAGACAGTATAATAGTTATGTTGCTGGACTCCCACATAGTTGACCATGATTTGAGTCCCAGACCCAGCAGCTTAAAACTCATGCTGGGCATGTGTGCTCAAAATCCCAAGAGGAGAATGGAGGAGAAAGGATTGTGATGTGGTCATCCCCCCAGGGGAGGAGGGGGTGATTTCTCACCTTTTGTCTCTCTATTTCTGTCTGTCTCTCCAGCAAGCACACACTTGCTTTTTTTAAAAATCTCTCTTTAAAAAAAAATAAAGGATTGAGGAGAAAGATTAAAAAACCCCTTGGTTTTCATTTCATTAAATAATATCAAAAATGTACATTATATGTACAATGCTTTTACATTACTTATGTATAATTATTTTAAATGTTAAAATAATTATTAATATTATTATTATTTATACTTATTTTAATTTCACAGGTATAAAGTCTTAATAATGTGCCATTTGCTATGGTAAGTAACTGGAGACATGTGAGGTGAATTAAATAGGATATATATACTTGGAACTTCCCATCAAATAGATTTCACATAGAAAAATATGGTTATAATGTGGACACTTTAGAGAAAAGTGTTACTAGATTAATACAGGGATATTTGGGACCTCTTATTAAAATTTTGAATTGAGCTCAGAAAATGGCATTTTGATGTTTAGATTTAAATAGAATGAATAACTAGAATATACAGATACAGAGTGATGCCCAGTGGGTCTATCCAGAGGAGGCCATGTGGTGGTGATAGTGTGTAGGATAATTCCATCACGATCTGGGAAAGCTTTATAATGGGTTTAGCACAGAGTGAAAACATGAAGGTAGAACAGTAAAGGGAGCAGATTACAAAAGTTTGTTAATACCTCGTTTCTTAGCTCAGGGTTGACAAGTTGTTTGGTTCTTTTCTTTCGTTTTCTTCCTTTCTTTCCTTCTTTTTCTTTCTTCTTTTTTTTTTTTTCTTTTTCTTTTTGGGAAGTTTTGCTATAGGGAATGTGCACTCACCAGAAAGACAGAGAGAGACAGAAAGCGAAAAATCATCCCCCAGGGGAGATGACCACACTGCAATCCCTTCTCCTCCATTGTCCTCTTGGGATCTTGGGCATGCATGCACACACGCCTGGCATGAGTTTAAACCACCGGCTCTGGAACTCAAACTGCGGTCGACTACATGGGAGTCCAGTGACATGGCCATTACGCTAACTGCTGGTCCCTCTTTCTTCTTTCTTTCTTTTGGTTTCTGTCACAGGGCATGTGAACTTGCTAGTGAGGAGATAGACAGAGAAAGACATAGAGGGGGAAAGTGAGAAATCACCCCTTCGGGGGATGGCCACCCTGAAATCCCTTCTCCATTCTCCTCCTGAGATTTTCGATATGCACATACATGTGCCTGGTGTGATTTGACCAGTTTCCAAAAGATTGCTACTAGGTTTTGGGCCGAGGGGGTTTCACCCACCATCCCTTTTCTTTCTTCTTTTTAGTCAATTCTTCCCTTCATTCTAATTTTTCCAAGACATAATTTTGTTTCTGTTACCTTCACCTTTCTTCAAAAACAGATCTTATGCCACATTAAACTCACAGCTAAAGCTTTAGAATATGAAACAAATTAGTTCCAATTTTCTCCTCATTATCATACTAGTTGATAAAATGAATACTGCATTCTTTTAGTGCAGTGAAGAATGAAGAAAAAGAAACACAGCTGTGTTCCACACGAAAAAGAATTGGTCCTTTTTATTTTTAATTAATTTATTTTTAAATACTATGTCTTCCCACATTGCAGTTCCCCTGCCTTAGTCTCCCAGGTGGGACTACAGGCTCACACCATGTCCCCATCTCTTTTTTTCAGGCAAGGTCCCTTTGTTTCAGTTCTCCTGCTCAGCCTTCCTCAGTGACTGGGATTATAGGTGCACACCACCATGCCCAGCCTTTAGGTCGACTACGTGGGAATCCAGCGACATAGCCATTACACTAACTGCTGGTTCCCCCCCATCTCTTTTTTTCAGGCAAGGTCCCTTTGTTTCAGTTCTCCTGCTCAGCCTTCCTCAGTGACTGGGATTATAGGTGCACACCACCATGCCCAGCCTTTAGGTTGGACAAAGAATCCAACTCTGGCCTCCCATGTGGTCATAGTGTGCTGAACACAGCATGTTAGCAGTGTGCATCACTATGGCTGGGTCAAGATGGGTCCTTATTAAACTGCTCTATTTTAGGGAATTTGGACTTTCAATAGAGGAAGAAATAGAGGTCATTGCAGAATTTCTAGTCAGGAAATAATAACATTTCTATTTTAGATACACGATTCTGGAAAAGGCATGTTTATAGAGACAGAAAATAAATCAGTGATTTCCTGGGGTAGTGGGTAGCGGTAGGGATGAACTGCAAACACACATAAGGAAAAGTTTGGGTCATAGAAATGTTCTAGAACTGACTTTTGGTGATGGTTGCACAACTCTACACATCTAAAAAAATCACTAAATTGTACACTTACCACTGTCACAATATCGATCATACCTCAATAAAACTATGAAAGTCATTCTAATTGTAGAACCAATCATCAAACCGAATAAAGACAGAGAGACCAGCTAGAAAGCTGAAGCAATGATAAAGGAGAGAGGATGCCTCTGTAACGGGAAAGACATATTCGAGAGAATTTTAGGATACGGTGCCAGAAGGATATGTGGTTGATGAAATGTAAGGAATAAGAAAGGCACAATGTAAAAAAGGTATCCAGGTTTCTGATAGAAGCATCAGAGTGGGTTGTGGTCAGATTTAGTAAAATTAATTAAGAAACACCTGATGATAAGCAACACAGGACATAGATAGGATCATTTTGCTGGAGCGAGGTTAGAGTTTAAGGTGTGTTCAGTCTGAATGTCTGCGAAATATCTGAACTGAGAAGCCTAGTTTCACGGTGACTATGAGTCTGTAGTTTAGGAGACTCTGGACTGAGAATGATCATTTGTGTATCAGCACACAGAACGAAGTGGTAACTGAAGTTCTTTGTGAAAGTGGGATAATGCTGGAAAGTGTAGAACCTGTGAGCAAAGAAGACAGATGTCTCTTAGAAAGACCGAAATACAGGGAAAACAAAGTACATGAAATGTCTGGGGAATGGGCAGCAGCTGGTGTGGTGGCTAAGGTGGCTGGATTCCCACATGGCTGGCAGTGATTTGAGTCCCAGACCTGGAGACTTGAAAATAATCACACTGGGAACCAGCAGTTAGCGTAATGGCTATGTTGCTGGACTCCCATGTAGTCGACCATGGTTTGCATCCTGGACCCGGTGGCTTAAAACTCACGTGTGCGTGCGTGCCCAAGATCCCAAGAGGAGAACGGAGGAGAAGGAATTGAGCCGTGGCCAGCCTCCCTGGGGGGTGATTTCTTGCTTTCTGTCTCTCTTTCTCTCTCTGTCTGGCGAGCATACGCTCCCTATAGCAAAAACTTCTCCAAAAAAAAAAAAAATCACACGGGTCATGTGTGCATACATGCCCAAAATCCTGAGAAGAGAATGGAGAAGAAGGGAATGAGGCATGGCCATTTCCCCTGAGGGGTGATATCTCACTTTCCCTTTCTTTGTCATTGTATCTTTCCTTTCTGGTGAGTGCCTGCATCCTATGGCAAGAATCTGAAAAAAAAAAAAAAAAGTCTAGGGGACAGCAGGTGGCGTGGTGGTTAAGGCACTGGATTCCCACACAGCTGACCATGGTTAAAATCCTGGACTATGCAGTTTGAAAGTTGTGCTTTGCATGTCTGCATGCATTCCCAAAATCCTGAGAGGAGAATGGAGGAGAGATAGCAGTGTGACCATGCCCCCTGGCGGGGATCTCTCACTTTCTCTCTGTCTCTCTCTTATGTGCACACAAGCCCTATGGCAAATACCAAAAACCAAAACATATTTATAACATTTTAAAAGTCTAAAAGACAGAAACCCAAGAGCTGTATTAGCTGAGTGCTTCTACTGAATTAACCACTATTCTAAGGTTTCTGCACTCTATAAACTCATTTAATCCTCACACACAAGCACACTAGCTAGTTCCATAATTTTGCATCTGAATTTCAGAGGTGGAAAAAGAGTCATTACCTTGAGCTAGCTTTCTAAGACACAGTCTAGGTCACTGCCTTTCAGGCAGATATAATGAGTAAGAATTTAAGAGACTCAGTACTGTGGAAAATATTTGTCATTTTAGAATTAAAATTCAAGCCATGGCTGACTGATGCATGTTTCTTTTTCTTACAAAAATATTGTGGAAATCTAGCCAGGTGAGGTGGCTCCTGCCTGTAATTCAGGCTACTTAGAAGGCTGAGGCAGGAGGATCACAACATAGCAAAACCCGGTTCAAATTCAAACCAAACTAAACCAAACCTAGCAAAAATCTACATTTTGGCCCAACCGTGACATTGCAAAAGTAGCACCATCATCTGGGATACTGGAAAGCGTAGGTTCAGTTCCTGGACCAAACTGACTATGCTGAAGATGGTTGTGAGCACCTGTAACCCTAGCTAATTGGGAGGCTGCAGACAGCAGACTGTGACACACCAAGACCCTGAAAAGATTATATAGTGTGGCCTCTCTTTATCTCTCTCTAATACGTGAAAATAATTGTGGAAATCAATTCACTTCCTTTAATTGGTAACAACATTTCACAGAACTACGTGTCATCATAGAAGAAATTTCTAAAATATAACATTCTTAGTGGGCTCTTCTAGAACATGACCAGTTCTCATGGAATGGGTAAGGCTTCATCTCGCCCTCTCGCAGAACTTCAATTACCATTTTCATGCGCTGACACTTGAATCATCATTCTCAGTCCAGATTTTTCTAAATTACAGACTCATAATCAATGTCATACTAAGCATCTCAGTGCAGATAGTTCACAAATGTTTCACAGACATTTAGAACTGAACATATTTTAAAGTAGAATTATGAACTGAAAATAACGCACAAACATAATCTCTCTCTCTCTCTCTCTCAACTTCACTTATGAAAAATTAGCCTATCTTAAGGTGAGAATGAGTAACCTCCCCTTAAGCCTTGAAATAGAGAGAAACGTGGTTCCAGTGAACAATATAAAGATGATTACGCTGTCTTTAAAAAAAAAAAGAAAGAAAGAAAGAATAAAAAGAAAAGAAGAAGAAATCTCATGTAGAACCCTCCTTCTATATTTCTTATCATTGCATTTGCCACTACCATCTATGGACGAGCCTAAGCCAGATGAACCTTCCTTTTCTTTCCCTTTTCCATTTGTCAATCATCAAATCCTGTAGACTCTGCTTCTTTCATATCTTGAATATTTAGCTCCTTGTTTTAGGTCTTCATTATTTCTCATATGAATTATGAAGGCCGTCTCCCAACTAGTATTTTTGATTCTTGTCACACCAGATTCAAACTTATTATCCACATCATGGATGCACTGATCACTCTGCAAGGAAAATCTCACCATGAAACTCTTTCTGTGAAGAATGCTTTGTAGCTCTCTTTTTAATTGTGTACCATCTGCCACTTATTATTTCTGGAGCTTTACTCCATCCCGTTTCCATCCCTTGCCTCATATTTACATAAGTAGTATTTGGCTGTATTAAGAAATTTCCAGGGTCTGGATGGTGGTGCAGTGGTAAAACATGGTGCTCTGCAAGGCTGACTCTCATGATAAGGTACTGCTTTCATATCTGGAGACCTCCCTGAGTGCCAGGTACAGACATGCTCATGATCTGGAACTGTCTGTGGCTGGGGTGGATCATGGGATCAAGATTCTGTCCAGTTCTCTTCCTTTCTCTCTCCCTCCCCTTTTGTCCATGACAGAAATAACAATAAACTGAAAAATACCATAGTTTGCAAAGACTTTATTCTCTCCTGAGGCCCTAACCTTTCAGATGTATCTTAGTTATTTGTTTGCTTTTGAATAACCATTTGCTGGACTCCTAATGAATTCAAAATAGCTAAATAATTCTCATTAAATAATTTCAATATCCTATGAATTTTGCTATTAGTTCTGATTTGCAGACAAGGACATTAAAGTTTAGATAAAAATTTCCCAAGGAAAGAAAACTACCGGTAAGTGTAAGAGCTGAAATTCTAAACCATCCCTTACCTTCTTCTGGACACTTCATATTGTTACTTATTCTAGGAAATTTCCATGGCATTCTTCTACCTCCCAGTGCCCAGCTCACAGTCTGAATTTGGTTCTTTTAATTCAGGTTTTTACAACAGGCCATACAAATTATTATTAGAGCTCTTATAAAGTGTTATAATGGGCTCTTGTACTTGTCTCTCTTGGTTACCACATTCTGTGCTTTTCTTAAAAGTGTATTTTATTTATTTTTTATGAGTGTATGGGAGAAGAGGAAGAGAGAGTGAGGCACCCCCATCCCAACAGAGTCTCACCATTCTATGATCCTCCCTCAGCCTTGCACCTGGCTAGGATCACTGGCATGCATGGGAATGCCTGGCATTTTCAGATCAACCTGGAATCTGAATCCAGGTCTCCCATGTGGCTCCCATACCATGCACTGATGCCCTACAACCTGTGCCAGTTTTCTTGGGCCAGTTTGTGAGTTTTTAGGTCTAAGACTATGTTATCATGATTGCTTCCTGATGTTTAGTAAAGTTTCTTGTACATAACAATTGCTCAATAAATGTGGGAGGAAATTTAATTTTTTTTCTAAGTCAATTCTATTGCAACATATATATTTAAAATTTCTGCACATTAGTCACAGTTTCATATAATTCCATAATATTGACTCTTTCC
>NW_006159583.1:431019-437960 GCF_000334495.1 Tupaia belangeri chinensis | reverse complement strand
TCTTTCCCACTAATTAGGCACATGGAAGTATTAAATTTTTATACAGCAAAATCTATTGACATTTTTATTTGTGCTTCTATTGCTTTTAAACTTATTACCACTCCAGTGGTCAGTACGTGTTTATCAAGTTTATGTACTTCTAGTTTTTACAAGAATTTAATTACATATATATGCACATACATGCATGTATGCCTATATGAATATATAAATATATATGTATTACACAATACATGCATGCATATGTGTGTATGCATCTGTCTGCGTGTCTAGATGGATGTGCAAATATGTATGTATGTCTGTATTAAATGCTACTGAACCCATCTGATATTTATTTATTTATTTTTATTGAAATATTTTAAGAGAGTTTTTTGCTTTAGGGCACATATGCTCACAGAGAGACAAAGAGAGGCAGAAAGTGAAAACTCATCCCCCAGGGGAATGGCTATGCCACAATCATTCTCCTCTTACGATATTGGGCACTCACACATATGTGTCTGGTAGGAGTTTTAAACTGCCAGGTCTAAGACTTGAAACACATTCAACTATGTGGGATTCCAGCAAAGTAACGATTGTGCTATCTGCTGGCCCCCCCATCTGACATTTATTGTTAAGGTGATTTCAAAGTGTCTCAGTTTCGTTTAGCACATAATTCTTTCCAATTTTCCAATGGTTTATCACATAAACTTATTTTTGTAAAAGTCCGTTTTTGAATTATTCTCATCTGATAATCATTTTTTTTATATTTTGATAGAAGATTAAACTTTCAAAATAAGATGAATAATTATATAATATACTTATATAGAGATATTTTTCTCTGCTGTGGGTTCTCTGGAAATGAGATGTAGACTTGAGAGAGCTCAAGAGATCTTGACTAATGGATGCATTTCCTGAAGCAGAAGAGCTGAGGGAAATAGTGGTTAGTGGTTAGCCTTAGACAAGGAAGCTTCTGTGTGATTTCCAATGGGGTGTTTCCAAGTAATCAGCAGATGTACCCTATGGATAGGTCAGATTTATACTCCTGTCATCCAAATTACAGAGATACAGATAACAAAAGTGTGTACCTTTTAGCCTTATTACCTTTCCTCCCTAGACCCTATGCTGGAGAAGTAAAAAAAAAAGAGAAGTTAGTGCACAGAGGAAGGAAATAAAGAGAGTTAATAAAACATATTTGCTCTCTGCTGTAGACTTGATAGACAAGTGGCTTAAACTAAATCAAGAAGCTTTGAATTAGGAAAGATTCTGAATTCTGTTATACTAAACTGTGCTAGAGTTAAGTGGCAGTTAAGTGGCTTTACACAAATATTTTATTTACACAAAAAATTTATTTGTTCAATAAAAACTGTGAGATTTCCCAAAAAGTTTATGTAGGGTTAGATCAACCACTAGTTCCCAGATATTTTAGGAAATATAAGATAGCAAGAATTAAGTTGTTTCCTGTTCATATTCTATCAAATCCAATAGGGTATGATATTTATTGCTCAATAGATTGTTTGTGAGTATGTATGTGTGCATGTGTATGAATATTTATTTATGTGTACATGTATATGCATATGAGGGCATGTATGTGTGTGTGTATAATTATCTATAGGGCGCGTGTTCTCGCCAGAGAGACAGAAAGTGAGAAATCATCCCCCAGGGGGGATGGCCACACTGCAATCCCTTCTCCTCCATTCTCCTCTCGGGATCTTAGGCACACACGCACACGCATCCAGCATGAGTTTAAGCCACCGGGTCTAGGACTCAAACCGCATTCGACTACATGGGAGACCAGCAACATAGCCATTTCGTTAACTGCTGGTCCCTGCTTCATCGTTTTGAATGTCAAGTTTTCCTTTAATGTTCTCCTTCATTGTTTCCAAATATTTACATGAGAACTTTACTATACTTTCTCCATTTGTTTCATTTGCTTTCTTGCTCTTTGCTCTTACTTTTTATCTAGTTTTCATTTACCTTGGATCATCTCAATGCAGGTGTTCCAATTGCATCAGATTGCTCTGTTCTGGTCTTTAGTGCCTTGAACTATGAATTAAATTTGTTCTTCTTTATTTTATAAGAAACTACCAGTTCACTTTTGAGTGAATATGAATTAGCTGAAAGTCTGGGGATAATAGCTAGGAACATGAAGTGAAAATCCTAAACCATAATACCTAATCTCTGACCCTTTACACTCCAATTCTTCCACCTTATTAAATCAAGATTAGCTCACATTGTTTGCTTAATAATAATAAGTTTAGTACATTGAAAATGCTTGTTGTCATATTTTAGTTCTATAGTTTCAACCTTAACCTTATTTGCCTTAAAATCAGATCCACTTATAATGCATCATAAATCTTTGTTATTATATACGTTTTTAAACCATAATGAATTTATTTTGTATATAATAAAAGGAGAGGATCAATTTTTTTCCACAGGTGGTTAATATATTTTCCCAATACCGTATAATGACTATTCTTTATCCATCTGTTCTAGACGCAAGTTCCCAACTTTTGATTTACCTAAATTGTTTTAAACCAGTACTAGTAAATCACAATGCAGTACTTCCAAGTAAGTTCCTAACATTGATATGTGTTATATCTTCTGAGTATTCTTTTTCAGCTATTATTTAGGCTCTCAGTTGCCTGTGCTTTCAAATGAACATTTAAAGCATGCCATTAACTTCTAAAAAAAAAAAATCTGGTTTTTTTTTCATTAAAATTATATTAAACCTATGTTAATTTGGGAAAACTTGAATTTCTGTGAGATTTGATTTTCCCATCTTGGTACATGGCCTGATATTCCATTTAGCTAAACCTTCTCATTAAAACCATGTATATATTTCCAACAATTTCTGGTATACTTTTGACATTTCTTCAAACTGAGTTTGGAGATACTGGATTCCTTCCTGAGTGTGAAAAACTCTGTTTTGGCATTCTGTGGTATAGTATTTATATACTTTCATCTGCCTAAGAGCAGAGATAAAGGGGGATGAGACCCAGAGAGAATGGAAGAGGCAGACTGGTTAGATGTTTGTGGTTCATTCTAGTAATTTTGTTTTAAGTTCTTACAAGACACAAAGTGATTAGAGGATTGAGTGGAGGAATGATTGAGCTAACCTACATTTTCAAGAGCAGATTTTTTTGTGTGCTGTGTTAGACAATAGCAGATCAGCCACGGAAACAGGGATACTTGGAATATGTTGCCATTCATGATATCATCATGTTTAGGAGGGTAGCAGTGGAGGTAACAAGAAATATTTCATTCTAGATCCCCTTTGAGTGCAAGTATTTATTCTAGGCTGAATTTTCACCTCTTACATTCATTAAGAAAGCTTACTATCTCTAGTTTCTATAGTTGCCCTCCTTACTACTATTCCTTCCAAACTTTCAGTTTCTTCTTTCTATAGAAGGCAGACATTCAAATATTCCTGGTAGTTTGAGTAGAATTGCATTGAATTTGTAGATTAATTTGGGTAGGATTGACATCTTGATTATATTCTTCCAATGCAAGAATATGCGATGTTTTTCCACTTCTCTGTATCATTTTTAATTTATTTTTCAAGTGTGTCGTAGTTTCCCATGTAGAGATTTTTGACGTCCTTGCTAAGATTTATTCCTAGATATCTTACAGGTTTGGTGGCTATTGTAAATGGGATTGCTTTCTTCAATTCCGTCTCAGTTTTTCCATTGTTGCTGTATAAAAATGCTATAGATTTTTATACATTGATTTTATATCCAGCTACTTTACTATATTCATTTGTCACCTCCAGGAATTTTTTCTTGTGGATTCTTTTTGGATTTTCCATGTGTAGCATCATATCATGTGCAAATAGAGATAATTTCACTTCCTTTCCTATTTGGATGCCTTTTATTTGACTCTCTTGTCTGATTGTGTTGGCTAAATCTTCCAGTACTATGTTAAAAGGAGTGGAGAAAGTGAACAGCCTTGTCTTGTTCAGTTTTTAGTCAAAACACTTCAGCTTTTCCCCATTTAGTATGATGTTAGCTATGGATTTGTTATATATGGCTTTTATTGTGTTGAGGAATGTCCCTCTATGCCAATTTGCTGAGAGTCTTAATCACGAAGGGATGTTGTATTTTATTGCATGCTTTTTCTGCATCAATTGATATGATCATATGGTTTTTATCTTTCCTTTTGTTAATGTGATGTATTACTTTTATTCTTTTGCATGTGTCAAACCATCATTGCATCCCTGAATAAAGCCTACTTGGTTATGATGTATAATTATCTTAATACGTTGTTGAATATAATTTGCAAGTATCTTGCTGAGAATTTTTGCATCGTATTCATCAGGGATATTGGCCTGAAGTTTTCTTTTTTTTTTTTTGTCATGTCCTTGTCTGGTTTTGGATTTAAGATGATGGAGATTTCGTAGAACGAATTTGGAAGGTGTCCTTCCTTTTGAATCTTTAGGAATAATTTGAGGAGAATTGGTGTTAATTCTTCATTAAAAGTTTTGTAAAATTTAGAAGTAAACCATTGGAACCTGGGTTCTTCTACTTTGGAAGACTATTATTGATTCAATCTCATTGCTTGTTATGGATCTGTTCAGACTTTCTATTTCTTTCTGGTTTGATCTTGGTAAGTTATATGTGTCCAGAAATTTGTCCATCTCATCTAGGCTTTCTTGTTTGTTGGTGTATAATTGCTTGTAGTATTCTCTGATGATGTTTTGTATTTCTGTTATTCTGTTGCAATAAAGCCTGTTTTCTTGCTGATTTGATCTATCTAGTTCCTTTCTCTATTCTTCTTGATTAATCAACCTAACCATTTGTCAACTTTATCTTCTCAGAACCAGCTTTTGATTGCATTTATTTTCTGTATAGCTCTTTTATTCTCTATTTCATTTATTTCTGCTTGAATCTTTATTATTTTTTTCTTCTGAAAATTTTTTTATTGTTGTTTTTCCAGTTCCCTGAGTTGTGTCATTAGGTTGTTTATTTGCTACCTTTCTGCTTTTCTTCTTTTCTTCTTTTTTTTTTGGGGGGGGGTGGAAACTAATTGCCATGAACTTCCCTTTTATGACTGCTTTTGCTTTGTCCCATAGGTTTTAAGCACTTGTTTGTTCATTATCATTGGTTTCTTCGAACCTTCTGATTTCAATCTTAATTTCATCTAAAGATGTAAAGTCATTCAGGAGCAGGTTGTTTAGTTTTCATGTGTTTGTGTATTTTCATGGGCCGTTTCTGTAGTTGATTTCAAGAGTCTGCTGTGGTGGGGAAAGATGTTGAATATAGTTTCCATACATTTGAATTTATCAAGGCTTGTTTTATGCCCTATCACGTGGTTAATCTTCAAAGATGTTCCATCTGGGGATGAGAAAAATGTGTAGTTTGTGGAAGTTGGATGAAATACTCTGTAGATGTTTGTCAAGTCCATTTCATGTATGGTATCATTTAGATCTTGCATCTCTTTGTTTATTTTTTGTCTAGATGATCTGTTCAAACGAGACAGTGGATTGTTGAGATCCCTTATGATTATTGTGTTGCAGACTATCTCTCGCTTGAGATCTAACAGTCCCTCTTTAATGTATGTAGGTGCTCCAATGTTTGGTACATACATATATTTACAAGTGTTATCTCTTCTTGGTGAGCAAGTATTTTTAGTACTATATAATGTTCTTCTTAGTCTCTTCTTACATCTTTCATCTTATTCTATTTTGACTGGCATCAGTATATCACAACTCCAGTCTTTTTTGGTTTCCATTTACATGGAATAAATTTTTCCAGCCTTCCCTTTCAGTCTGTGGAAATCCTTGTCAATTAGATGTGTTGCTTGTAAGCAGCCTTTAGATGGCCTCTGTTTTTGTGTCAGTTCAGCCAGTCTGTGTCTTTTAATGGGAGAATTTAATCCATTAACATTCAATGCTAGTATTGATAATTTTGGACTTATCCCTCCCATTTTGTTTGCCATTTTCTCAGTTGTTTTTTGTTCTTCTTTCTGTGACTCTCTTTAGTTATCCTGAAACAATACTCCTGTAAGTACTTGTTGTAGAGCTGGTCTAATACTGGTGGATTCTTTCAGTTTTTATTTATCAGAGGAGACTTTTATTTATTTTTCTCATTTGAAGGATAATCTTGCTGGATAGAGTATTCTTATTTGAAACCAGTTTTCTTTTAATGTTTTGAATACATCTTCCCATTCTTTCCTTGCTTATATTGTTTCAGTTGAGAGGTCTGATGTTAGCCTAGTGGGATAATCTTTATAAATTGATATTTCTCCCTTGCTGTTTTTAGAATATTGTCTTTGGCTTTGATTTTTACCAACCTGACTGTGATGTGCTTGGTGGAGGACCTTTTTTTTTTTCATTCTTTTTGGCATCTTTTATGTTTCTTGGGTCTAAATTACTCCATTTTTCTCTATATTCAGAAATTTTTCAAATAGTAGTTCATAAAAGAGCTTTTCCATGCCTTTAGCAGATTCTTCACCTTCTGGAATACTATTATATGGATATTTGGGCATTTCATGGTGTCTAGACTTTTTTGTATGTTATCCTAATTTTTTGAGGTTGCTTTTTCCTTATTTTTGGTGATTTGCTGGACACTTTGTCTTTGAGGTCAAAATTCTTTCTTTTGCGTGGTCCAATATACTATTAATGCTTTCAAGGGAGATTTTAATTTCTTGGATTGTTTTCTTCATTAACAGAAGTTCTGTTGGATTATTTTTTAGGGTGTCTATTTCTTTATGAAATTTCTCTTTAATGTCCTGAAATGATTTCCTCATTTCCTGGAACTGATTTTCCTGTTTTATATTGCATCTCATTGAGTTCTGTCCCTATGAATATTCGAAATTCTTTTTTTGATGTTTCCGTGTATTCCTCTGTGTCATTCATTGTTGGTGAGAGGCTACTGTGCTCACCTGTAAGAGAGTTACCCCCTTGTTTTCTCATATTTCTTTGAGATCTGCGCTAGTTTTTCATCTTCTGATGTAGCATTCACTCTTTC
>NW_006159583.1:415710-430971 GCF_000334495.1 Tupaia belangeri chinensis | reverse complement strand
GGAAAGTTCATCCTTAGTTCCCAGGTGTGATGTTGTTGGATGGCTCTGTTTCCCAGGTCAGAGCAGTTATGGGTATCTTCAGGTACCTGGCTCTGCTACCAAACTTTCAGTTCTTGATGAGGTGGTAGCAAGCTAAGGAGATATATCTCAGTGAAGAAGATCAAGTAATACACTGTGCTGGGTGCAACATGTGGACTGCTGTGCCGAAAGTTCCCATGTTACTCCCAGGGCTTAGGGGTTTACTCAAGAGAGCAGGCCTGCCTAGGCCAGCCTTGAGTCTCCCAGTGTGCAATGCAAACCCAGACAACCTGAGCACTGGACAACAGAGTGGCACAAGTTCCAAAGTAACTTCAAGGTCCTAAGGGTACACTCACAAGAGGAGACTGCCCAGACTAGGCCACTCTCCTGGACTTTAAATAGATGAAATTCTCTTTGGGCAATATTGAAAATTTAATGTGGAATTAAAATATCTATGATGTGTGTGTGTGAGTAAACACACACACGCACACACACACATTTTATTTGTAAATTCAAAGACTATTGCTTTTGTTCTGGCTTTGTCACTAAATTGCAATCTGTGATTCTACACTTTCACACTAACCAGTAAAACATTGGCAGTAACTAAAAATCTACATTTGAGTCCTTTGAAATATCAGCAGGTTTCTTCACTACAGCTGAAGAATTTTAGAGAAACATAAAGCGTTCTCAAATAAGCATGTGGTATTTTTACGAAATAGTGATCTTTGGGTGACATCGCCAATAAGTTTCTTTCTGCCTGTGGAACCCAAAGAGACGACTTTGTGTGCAATGCTTAATTTAATAGAGCCTGCTTTCTCTTCTTAATCCTGCATGTAATAGAACCTTGGCTTCTGTTTATATCTTTTCTTACCCAGGAATTGCCTTTATTCAGAATCATCCTTCCTATTTCAGGCCTGCACATCCAACTATTTATTGTAGTTGTAGCCTTCCATTAGATATTGGATCATAGTTTGTCCCCTGAAGCTTCATATTTTAGAGTTTTGTCTTAGTGGGAATTGATTGGATGTCCCCGCAAAATTTATGCATCAGTAAAGTGATCATATTGATTGTATTATAAATGGTATTAAGTGAAGATTTAGTTCTTTCATGATGTTTCAGAGCGAGGCCTTGGGCATGATAATATCATTAGGGTGGGTCTTCCGAGACTGAATTACAGCAGAAAGAATGAGACCAAAACAGTAGAGAGAAAGCCACATAGATACAGACCACACTCTGCTTCGTTCAAAGTCCTGACTTCTGTCACTTTGTTATTCCCTTGGGTTTTTTAGCCACCAATAGTGTGAGTTGTGAAACCCTATGTCTTTATAATTCCCCTGCCTCGGGTATTTCTATTAGTAACGTGGTGATGGACTTAGACCAATCCCCAGCCACCTTTTTATCCATTTGATCCTAAAATTTTTTTTTATTTGTCTCTTTTATTGAGATTCTTACCATCGCTACAAACTCTGTCCCCATGTTGCCTTCACTGGGACCCATTCTCCCTGTGTAGCTTATCCCTGTTCTCTACCGGGTCACACAATTCCTCACTTTCTGGAGTAAGGCAGACTATTCCTTCCTGAAACTAATACAATTTGTTTTCAAATAAATATAACAACATTGTTTCCCCATCTCAAGGGTGTTACATTTATGACTCTATTTGCCATTGAGAGACCAGAATTAAGATACTAAGAGGCTATGAAATGAAAGACAAAAATAGCTTGTTCTTGCAAATAGAAAGAAATTTATCCCCATTTAGCTAAAAGCACAAGACCTTTCTAATCAAATATTTGACATCATGACCAGGCTGGGGAAAAAATGTACCTGTTCAGTTATAATTGGTTCTGCTCACGGAATTGGATTTCTCATTGTCTGTGTAGCTACAGGAAATATGGTTAATAAAAGCACATGTCAGCTTTTTTATAAAACCCTGCCAGACTGTTCTGCAAAACTGTTATTTCCTATTATGAAAACTAAATCTCCAGTCATGGTTAAAAGGTAATCAGTCTTTGGGAGAGTGGTCCTGTAGAGGTAAGCAGTAATTCAGATTTGATTGACAACATAGACTTTTCAAGGAATAGTTAGTTCAAAATAAGGAGCATTTCAAGAGTCAGAAACAAAATGATGATTCTCAGAATTTTTCTAACATCAAGTTATAGGTAAGTATATTACAAATTTTTAAAGTAATGTCTTTCCAAGCAAGTATAATAATGAAATAAAGTGATTTTGTGTCCTTCATCTTATTTGACCCGTGTATCCCTGCCCTGTGACATAGACATCTTTATTACCATTTGTAGCTGGGGAAACATATCCAAAGTTCCAAGGATTTTAGTCAATGTCAACACTGGTCTCTCTCCCTGGTCTTTTGCTAAAAGAGCTCCTGTACTTCTGTGTTTCCGTGATCCCTCCTGTAAAGGTAGTATATGAGAGTCTTTTACAATATTTTTATTCTTTTTCCCTTGCATAGAAGCCATGTTTACTGTCTCTGTTTTTGATAGAGTAGCAGTACCTCACAAACAAAACTGGAAGAAATAACACATGTCGAAGGAACATATAAGGAAAAAAATGTCGAAAGGGGAATTAACATGGCTTCACTTAAAGGATAACTTAATTAGTTTCACATGCAATTCTCATGATTTGAAATACAGTGTTTTCTTCTAGACAAACGATGTCGTGGTTAGGTGCTTCAATAAGTTTAGAAGTAATATATATTTTTTTCACACAAAAATGGTGTTGCTGATACATTGGAAAGAGAGGTATTTTACATCAGATTGCTTGTTGGTTCTGTAGTTCTGTGTGCTAACCAGGTGAGCCGAGAACATGCATTAAGCCAATACACATGAATTATTCATTGGTATTACTGCCAACTTATTTTTAAAACTTTATAAAATAAATGTCTCTTCCAAATTCCACTCTATCTTCCTCTGAGCAAATCAAGGTTTCTGAATATTTGTCACTTCACTCAGAAGGATTTACTTGTTTGGGCAAGTAAGCAAGTGATCTTAATCATTGCTTCCTTGGAATTTTTAGCATTTTATTTTTTCTTTTGATGATTGATTTATTTAATAATATTAATATTTATGCACATGTGTTATCACTTTTGTTATGCCTGGAATACACTGTACAGCAAATATCATCAAAAAGTGTTTAAGAAGTGTTTGTCTGTTGGACAAGAGAACAAATTTTCAGGATGCTTGATAGCTTTCCCCATGAAAACATTTGCATCATATGAAGAATTCATCTGGTTTCTGGGAACAGCAGATGACATGAAGGTTACATCACTGGACTCCCACACAGTTGACCATGGTTTGAGTCCCAGACCAGGCAGCTTCAAACTAACACTAGGCATGTGTGTGTGCATGCCCAAAGTCCTGAGAGGAAATGGTGGAGAAGGGAATTGCAGCGTGGCCATCCCCCCTGAGGGTGATTTCTAGCTTTATGTCTCTCTCTGTCTCTCCAATGAGCACACACATGCCCTATAACAAACATTTCTCTCTCAAAATAATTTTAAAAATCACACAGTTCCAGTACAAAGCTAAAATGTTTTAAGAGCCATTTCTAAGGTGCATGCTCTCATCCTGTATTGATCATCAAGATCTGTCAGTTAGAATATATAGCTATAGCAAAACAAAACAAATGAATAAAATAACTGTTACCAGGGATGGGAAAGCAGTATAAAATATTATAGGCCATTGAAAGGACTCTTATTATTTTTATGAATAAAATGGGAAGCCATCTGATGGTTTCAAGCAGAGACAAAACACCTTATGATTTGTGCTTTAAAAGGATCACTATGAACTTAAAAGGGTTTTAAATGGTTACCATCAGTAATGGTCATATACTAAAGCTTTGTTTCTATAACAGGGTCTACCTACTAGGTCCATTATGTTTGAGTTTGAAATTTATTTGGAAATATTTTAATCATATCAAAATAAATCAAGTTGACTTTAATTCTTTAGTTTTCTTTTACATTTTATTGACAGAGGACTTGTACTCTTGTGAGAAAAAGAGAGAGAGATAAAGTCCCTAATGGAGAAACACTGCAATTCTTTTTCCTCCGCTCTGTTAGCATTGGGGGCACTCACACATGTGCCTGGTGTGTTTTTCAAGCTGCTCAGGCCAGGATTTGAACTGTGGTTGGCCATGTGGGACCCAGCTTCCTTAACTGCTGAACTACAGGGCCAGCCCTATTGTTCTAATATTTTTTCATCTTCTGAACAAGGGGACAGGGGTTAGTGAGAATGAAGTGAAATAGCCTTGTCTGAGCAGAATTTATAAAATATAAACATGCATTGCCTCTTCAGTAATGAAAGAGAGAATCTGTTAGTTTGATTTATTTTGTGTGTATCTTTTCAAGAAAATCTACAGGACTAAAATATTAAAAGTACTGTTTTCAAATAGACTACTATGATCTGAACATATCTTCTAATACATTGTTACTGCTAGAAAATGGTTACTTTCAAAAGTTCGTGTAATATGAAATAGGCAATAATTATGCTATTTGTTTTATGAAAATGTTAATAATGACAAAGAAAGCATTTTACTGTTTTCCCCATGGAATAGGAAAACTTCCTTTATCTTAATCCTCAGTCTCTGACTACTGAATAACAGAAAGCTACAGAGTAAATCAGCAAAAAGCCACTAGACTATTTAGACTCAACCCCTAAATCTTATTATTAGAAGATAATTCTCCATGAATACTTTTGTGTTATCTATGGTCTGACCTTTATGAAGAAAGTTCACTGACAAACATGGTTAAAAAAGCAAAAACGTCTTGGAAGATAAAGATGGTATATAGCTTCAGAGATATTTAGAGACTTAAATCCCTTATAGATATTTGCTTATGTCTCAGAGTGAGCACTCTCCCTCACTAGAGGGGAGGATGAGTCAATGCACCAGCCAGATCTCTGAGTCATAGCCTCACCAGTGCTAAAATGCTCTGTGAATACTGAACTGTTTTATTACTTAAATACATTTGTGCTTTCCATCCAAATATCAGCTGTCTACCTACCAATCTATCTACCTGTCCGCTTACCTACCTATTATCGACCTCTCTACCTACCTATTATTGTGGCAGACTGACTTAGAGTGTAAGTAATGTCTCAGAGTTCAGACTTAAGACTGATGTCTTCTCTTCATGAGCCTCATACTATGCTGACACTTGTTATTAATGAAGAACAAGTCTCATTATGATATTAGTTGTCAAGGTTTTATATATGTCATTTGTTCTTTCCAGTACCTCCCCAAATATACCTGAGCTATAATATGTCTACAAATATGAAGTTATTTGCACACACACACACACATACACTTGCAGGAGGGTTAAAATGGTGTGACGAAGCCGGGCACGTGTGCATGTGTGCCCAAGATCCCGAGAGGAGAACGGAGGATTGTGGCATGGCCATCACCCCTGGGGGGTGATTTCTCATTTTCTGTCTCTCTGTCTCTCTCTGTCTGGCGAGTGCATGCACCCTATAGCAAAAACCTCTCAAAAAAAAAAAAAAAGATGGTGTGACAAAAGCATTTTCCTTGGGGTGGAGGTGAATTTCACTGAAACATGCCGAGTTTAAGGTGATGTTCAAATAAAATGGTGACATAAGTGGTTGCAGCAGGGTGTTAGCCAGATACAGACAGGACTGATGTTGGCAGACCTAGTGGGCTGGTGATCCCTGAGGTCTTTGCCTGCAAGAGCAGATATACAAAGTTTGTATTTTCTGGCTAAAAGAAGAAGGTGGGATATGTTTGTATGTGTGCATATGTGTGCATGCATGTGTGGATGTGCATACAAGTGCACACATACAGAGGTGCTGGAGAGAGACAGAGATAAATTTTTTAAAAAGTTAAGGAGCTCTAGAATATGGAAGAAATAATCCATCAATGCATCTTGTGTCTTTTTTGACACAATTGGTATAACTGCCTCAGGAAGATGTAATGTTGAATTCTTGCTGCTGAGTCTTTGATAAACCACCTTTGTGACGAGGCTATTCTGAGAAAGTGCATAAAATCAGTTGAAGTAAAAACAGACCCTACAAAGAGGACTTCAGAAAGATTCCCAGCAGGTAAAATAGTGATATACGCTCTAGGAAGAGGGATTTTGGAGAAGCTCTAAACCAGTGTCCCTTCTCAGGCACCTTCAAGAGTGCTGGTTTTCATAGCTACTGTGGTTGTAAAACTGTTGGCTTTCAAGGCTATCATGGAGCTGGAAGAAGAGAGCAGGAATCAGGTAATTTAACACACCGCTACTTTGTTGAAAACAATGAATACGGTATTATTCTTGATTTGATTGTTGCACACTGCAAGCATGCTTTGAAAATTCACATTGTACCCTACAAAGATGTACAATAATTTAATGTAAATAAGAAATTATAAAATAAAATAAAATAGAAAAAAGATAATAAATAAATCAGTTAATATTGGGTTGTCTAAAAAAGTCATGATGCATTTTTACATACAAAAAACAGAAAAATATGTCATGACTTTTCAGCCAACCCAATGAAACACCATGAAGCTCACTATTCTTACTAAGATTAAATTATTTTCTTGAATAAAACCTCCTCAGGTTGTTGAAGATATTTAGCTAATTTCTAGAGTTGTGAAAAAGTTGATTCTAATTTTTTTTGCTTGTTTTCATTGCTTTTATATAGTAGTTTTGGATGTTTTAAGCCAGGAATTTCTAACCACTGATTTTGGGAAAGTTATTTCATATCAGTTTTCTCACTGGTAAAACAGGGATAATAACATGCCTCAGAGTTGTTGTGAGGCTTCAGTCCATTCAGAAAAAGCACATAGACTAGTACCTGGCACTTAGTGAACACCCAATAAACACTGGCCCTCGATATCAGGTAAATTCATGTTTAAATAATAAGTTCAAATGCCAAGAGGCCTACTTTTCTCTGAATTTTGTTTTCAAGCTATTTTATTTTTTCTGAACTGTTTGATCTGGGTAGGGAGGTTTATAGATTATATTCCACAGTTCCAGTCCATAGCAGCTGATGATGTTGTTTTACATTCCATTACATTGAATATTCCCTAAAGCTTTTTGGAGCAATAACAGATGGCCAAGCTGTTGGAGATATTATGATTCTACTTACTGTTTAAATATGTGGGCTGAAAACCATACTATAACGGGGTAATTTAGCCTTTTGTTACTTCAGAAAAATTAATGCGTTACATTTATTTATGTGCTTTTTTTTTCAATGTGGTTTATGAAATTGCACTTTTTAGAAGACTGTCTCAGGGTACAAATAAAAATGTAAACTATTTTATTGGATACCTAGAGCTATCAGAGACATGAATATTTTTATGGAATATTTAAACTTTTAATGGCAAAACTGCTTTCTTGAGAGATCCCCTACTAAGGAAGAGTGGATGTTGAAATATGGAGCTCCTTCAGTGCCTTACATGTAAGCAAACACAAGCTTGTCCGTGAAAGTAAACAGGAATTTCATGAATTGTTTATTGCATAATCACAATGGTTAATTCAGAGTGGTTAATAACAGTTAGTTATGGGAGATCATTATTTTCCCTCTGTTCTAAAAAAATAATGTGAAGCATAGTATTCATATAATGATTCATTTCATTAAAGCACTGTTACTTTTCTTTTGGTTTATTTTTGTTATTAATCAGAAGGCTCTGATTTTTCAATAAGCAGGAAAGTCTATAATGGTACACCACTTGCTCTTCAACGTTAAGAATGAATTAAGATATACTTTTTGTTGTTTATTTACCTATTTCTTTTCATGAACAAGAGTGACCAAGAAAGAGAGAAAAAGGGAGTCAAAGATCGTACTCTCAACGGGAGTACTGTGATCCACTTCCAGCCCCAGGCATCCCTGGATCATGAGCACACACATGTCTAGCCTACCCAGGGATGTCTCTGGACATGAACCTGGAACCTTCCCATGTAGCTTACCCTCACAGAACATTGCACTTTACCTCTGCACCTTTGTCTGGTCCTAGACTGAGATTTTAATGATGATGTTTTAAAATTTCTTTCACAGGATAAAGATTACACCAAATCAGATTTAAAGAAGAAAATTATATTTCACAAAGTTTTCTAACTATTAGATACATCAATCTGGAAGAATAATGTGTTTGTTAAGAACCAGTCCTGATTTAATTTTATATGTTTTTTGATGTAACATGGCTACTATTGATGGGTAAATAGATGGATAATAGTGTGACTGCCTTTGCTATCTGTTGGTTTAGAATTAAAATGGGTAACAGTTTTGTCAGAACTCTATCAGTTGCTAGTGACTGAAAACTCATCCTAAACTGACCTTAAAAATTTGTGATTGACTCCATATGAGTGGAAAAGTCCAGAAGACTCTGCCAATTTTACTGTGTCTTTTCAATATTGACTTGAAAAAGTTCTTCATACATTTTCCTCAATCAAAGATAATGCATAAGTAACTTCAAAATTTTTATTAAATCATTCAGAGATTTAAAGAGAATGTGTTGTTAAAGGGAATGGATCTGAAGTGAAACTCATTGCTTAGTGCCCCAGGAAGGATCATTCAGGAAGAAGGGCTTTAAATCTTTTCTGAAAGATAATGAAGTCAAGAAAGGGTAAGATCAGGCACTTTGAGAAATATGCTGAACCCTGAACGTGCACATGGATTAACTGCTCATTATACGTAGGTGGTTTGCACTTTTACTTTTCTGCAGAAAACTTCTGCTTTCATGAAGTCTTTGCCCATGTTTCTCTGGAGAGGGAGAATTTTGTAATTACGCAGTATGTAAATCCTAAAGACGTAAAACATGAAGAGGTTTATGAGTTGGATGAATCTGTTTTTGTACAAAATATTAAAGTTGACTTCATAAAACAAAACTCCAGTTCAAGCAACTCAGTTGGCATCATTTTTTTTTTTTTTACTTTCCAATTCCTTCTACTTTTTAGCAAAGTAAAATAAAATAAAATTTATTTCCATTCAAATGACTTTTAGGACTAGACTTTAATAAACATTCAAAGTAGTCTGGCTGGATGAAATATTATCACGTTTAACTTACTAAAAGTAAAATTCAAACCTGCACACAAAGAAAATGAAACACTATGCTCTGGTGATTTTCTTTTAATGAATAAATGGTTTACATTTCACAAAAAGGATCGCTGTTGTGGCATACATTTAATATTTTTCCTGCTCCTCAAGGGCTTGCAAATTTAAAAAGGTTAAACATGAAAAACTTTCGAAGTCCATCTGTTAAGTAGATTCTCTGAAAGAGGTTCCACCTCTAACTACATTAAATGTAAATGGGTAAACTCTCTAATAAAAGGCAGACATTGTCAGACTAAATTATAATAAAGACCCCAAAATATGTGACATACAGAAAATATATTTTAAATATAAAAACATGATTGAAGTAAAGAAAAATAATGGAGACATGTTCATTAGTTATGCATCTATCATTGAGAAGGAGACGGTAAAAAAAGAAAAGGAAAAAAAAAAGAAAGCTTTGCTAATTTTTAAAATCCAGCGTAGTCCCAAATTTATTTCTTATATTCTGTGCTATAGGGAAGATTTTCAGAAGGCATCTTTTTTTATGTTTTCTTCTATTTGTTAAGTACTGCTAACTATGGACCAGCAGATGGCATAATGGTTACATTGCTGGACTCCCACGTGGCCAACCGTATTTCAAGTTCTGAACCCAGCAAGCAGCGCGAAACTCATGCCGATGTGTGTGCATGCATGACCAAAATCCTGAGAGGAGAATGGAGGAGAAGGGATTGCAGTGTGGCCATCCTCTCTAGGGGGCGATTTCTCATTTTCTATCTCTCTGTCTCTCTGTGTCTCCAGCAAATATACATATATACATGCCCTATAGCAAAAAATCTTTCTTAAAAAAACAAACAAACAAACAAAAATACAAGGTTGTTAGGACCAGCAGGTTGTGGCGGTGGGTAAGGCACTAGATTACTCATGGCTGGCTCACTGACTTGTGTCCTGGAGTTGGTGGCTTGAAAAAGACACCGGACATACGTACATGCTTGCTCAAAATCCCAAGAGGACAAACCACATTCCTCTAACTTCTATTATAGTAAATTTTTGTGTTATTTGATGTCATTATGTTAATCGAAATTTTAAAAATGCCTTTCAAAATAGCAACTACCTTCCCCTAGAGTGAGAGATACAAGTGAGAGCACCTCGGACAGAAGTTGCAGACTTTTTATAACTTAACTTCTGAAGTGACATTCCATTATTTCTGCCATTTTCTTTTTGTTAGAAGCCACTTACTAAATCCAGCCCACACTCAAAATCAGAGTATACAAGGGTATGAGTGCAGGAGACTGTGACCTTCAGAACATAAACTGGAACATAAAAAGAAAGTTTTGAAAAATATAGAAGGGTAGACGAACTATACAGAGTAAATTATGTGATGACAACAGAATTAATTAAAAATAACAAAAACATGATTTGGGGGGAAAAATCCCCAGTTAATTGGCATTTAAAGGGTATACATCTAGAGAATCCACAAATCAAAGACAGAAATCACATGAAAACTTAGAAAGTAATTTGAATACATTGAAAATAAAAATCTGATATATTTGTATTTTTGTTACTACAGCTAAGAAAGTAGAAAAAGAGCAAATTAAATGTAAACAAATGAAAAAATTAATAACAGTAAGAGCTAAAACTGAAAAAATAGGGAATAAGCAGACAATAATCAATGAAATGAAATTGAGTTTTTGAAAAGACCAAGAAAACTAAAAAATTTACAATAGAAGATGAAATTATTGGAAAGATATAATCATGAATTGGAAGATTTGATAATGCTAAGCTA
Source organism: Tupaia belangeri chinensis (assembly GCF_000334495.1). Taxonomy (NCBI): domain Eukaryota; kingdom Metazoa; phylum Chordata; class Mammalia; order Scandentia; family Tupaiidae; genus Tupaia; species Tupaia belangeri. The sequence goes on along the minus strand of NW_006159583.1, from coordinate 420,177 downwards.
TCATGTACCCTAAATTAACACAATTAAATTACTTCAGCATCCCTACAGAGCTGCCTTTCAAAATGGCACCCAACTTCTCCAGACTGAGGTTTAAGACAGAGCACCTAAATTCAACACTATCCAAATAAAACTTTGGCTACATTCTGGGACCATCAGTTAGCATAATGGCTATGTTGCTGGACTCCCATGTAGTCAACCGTGGTTCAAGTCCCAGACCCAGTGGCTTAAACTCACGCTGGGCACGTGTGCGTGCGTGCCCAAGATCCCAAGAGGAGAATGGAGGAGAAGGGATTGAGGCGTGGCCATCCCCCCTGGGGGGAGGGGGTGATTCTTCTCTTTCTGTTTCTCTGTCTCTCTCTGTTTCTCTGGCGAGCCCACGTGCCCTGTAGCAAAAACCTCTCTTAAAAACAAAAACAAAAATAAAAACAACTTCAGCTACATTCTTAAAAACAGAAATTAGGGGCCAGTGGATGGGTGTGGTGGTTAAGACACTGGATTTACACGTGGCCAATACCATTTGAATCCCAGACCTGGTGGCTTGAAAATCACACTGAGTGAATGTGCATGTGTGCCCAAAATCCCAAGAGGAGAATGGAGGAGAAGGGATTGTGGTGTGACCATCCCTCCTGGGTAAGGCTGACTTCTCATTTTCCCTCTCTTTGTCTCTCTTTGTCTCAATCTAGTAAGTGCACACACCCTATGCCAAAACTTAAAAGAAAATAATGAAATCGGCAAGCTAATACTAAAACTTATGTGAAAAGGCAAAGGATCTAAAATAGCCATAGCAATCCTGAAAAAAAGAGAAAGTCGTAGGGCAAGCATAACGTTATTTCAATGCAACTAATCAATACACAGGAATCTTAACAGTGTGGTAATGGCATGATAGACCTACTGCTCAGTGGAGCATGAGAGAGTAGAGAAATAAACTGATGGATAAACAGTCAACTTTCAACAAAGGTGCCCACATAATTCAAAGGAGAAAGGCGATCTTTTCATCAAATAGTGCTGAAACAAGTTGGTATCTGTGAGAGGAAAAAATCATGTACCTCAACCTTAACCTCATGCTGTGCACAAAATTAACTTACAATTAATCATATCAGAGGCCAGCAGGTGGTGTGGTGGTTAAGGGTGCAAGACTCCCACATGGCTGACTATCGTTTGAGTCCCAAATCTGGTGGCTTACCTTCTCTCTCTCTTTCTCTCTCTCTGTCCTCTCTGGTCAAATTAAAATAAATAAACAAAGTTAAATAAAATAATTCTTTAAAAAATTAATCATATCATAGACCTAAGTTAAAATTACACAAATTTAGAAATAAATATAAGAAAAAAAATCTACAATTTGGGAATGAAAAACAGTTTTTAAGTTAGATGCAGAAATCATGAGCCATTAAAGTATGCTAAGTTAAATTTCTTCAAATTTAAAAACTTCTTTTAAAAATATTTCTTCAAAGGACCAGCAGATGGCATGATGGTTACGTTGCTGGACTCCCATGTTGTCAATCACAGTTCAAGTCCCAGACCCAGTGGCTTAAGACTTACACTGGGCATGTGTAAGTGTGTGCCCAATATCCCGAGAAGAGATTGGAGGGGAAGGGATTGGTCTATGGCCATCCCCGCTGGTGGGGTGGATTTCTTGTTTTCTGTCTCTAGTTCTTTGGCAAGTGCACTCACCCTGCAGCAAAAACATCTTAAAAAAAAAAAAAATAGGGACCAGCAGTTGGTGTAATGTCTTTGTCTCTGGACTCCTGTGTAGTCAACTGCAGTTCAAGTCCCAGACCTGGTGGCTTAAACTCATGCCGGGCAGGTGTACGTGCATGCCCAAGATCCTGAGAAGAGAATGGAGGAAAAGGGATTGCGGCATGACCATCCCACCTGGGGGGTGATTTCTTGCTTTCTGTCTCTCTGTCACTCTCTGTATTTCTGGTGAGCGCACGCGCCCTATAGCAAAAACCTCTTAAAAAAAATGCTTGTAAATTAGCAATATGAAGATGAAAAAATTTTAAAGAGAAAAAATTATACTAGGTTTTTTACCCCTGCTTTTAAAATTTCTTTCACTATTTTTTAACTTTTTAAAATTTTATTTTTAATATTTTTATTACAATAAATCACTATACATCTTTAAGTGCACAAAATGGTTCTTTCCAGCATGAGTACAGTGCATATTGGTCAAGTTAAAGATATTATTATATACAGTATAATCAACAGCTCATTTTTGGTTTTGTGTTGGATAAATGTTTTCATTTTCCTAGTTTCCTTTTCCCTATTTCCTCTCTCTCACCCTCTATTACTTTGTCACTAATATCTACAGTTTCCCTCCCTGCTATCCTACATGCCAATCTTTCAGTTTCTGCCATATAGTACAGACATTCCATATTTTTTAAGTGAAGACATATAGTGTCCTATTTATAGTCTGTCTTGATTTCCTTATCATTAAATATTACATATTCATCCACTTTGTATCAAATGTCAAGGTCTCATTTGTTTATGGCTGAGTAATATTCTATAGTGTTTATGTGTCACATTTTTTCATCCATTCATCTGTTCTTAGACTTTTGGATTGATTCCATGTCTTAGGAATTGTGAATAATGTTGCAATAAACATGGATGTGCAAGTGTTTTTCTGACTGTTTTCCTATCCTTTGGGTAGATACCCAGTAGTGGGATTGCTGGATCCTATAGTAATTCTATTTGTAAATTTTTGTGGAACCTCTATATTGTTCTCCACCGTGGCTGTGGGAATTTACATTCCCACCAAGAGTGTAGGAGAATTTCATTTTCATCATACCCTCACCAGCACTTATCATTCTCTACTTTTTTCATCTTAGCCATTTTGTCTGGGTTTAGGTGGTATCTCATCATGGTTTTTATTTGCATTTCCCTTATGATAAGAGATGCTGAGCATTTTATACACTTTTTGGCCCTTTGTATGTCTCTCTCAGAGAGCTGTCGGTTCAGCTCATTTGCCCATCTCTTGATTGTGTTGATTTTTGCAGGTAAGCTGCTGGAGCTCCCTATATATTCTGGTTATTACTCTGTTAATAAGTTTGAAAATATATTCTCCCATTCCGAGGGCTGACTCTTTCATTATTGTTTCCTTTGCTGTGCAGAAACTTTTTAGCCTGATATAGTCCCACTTACTTATTTTTGGGAATATCGTCTGGATTTGGAGGTCTTATGAATTCTTCCCCTACTCTGATGTCTCCGGGAGTTTCCCCTATGTTTTCCACCAGTAGTTTTATAGTTTGCAGTTTTATGTTTAGATCTTTGATACATCTTGAGTTAATTTTTATTAATGGTACAGGTGAACTTCCAGTTTTTCCAACACCGTTTACTGAACAGATATTTCTTTTTCCCCACTGGACCATCTTGTGCCCTTTGTCAAAAAATCAGTTGGCTGCATGCTTGTCTATTGATATTTGCCACCTTTCAATCTTTTTCATGTGAGCACTAATTGCTTTGAACTTCTCTGTTATGACTGCCTTTGCTCGGACCCATAGGTTATGGAAACGCACATGCTCATTAAAATTGGTTTCAATCAAAATATTTCAGTCTTAATTTCTTCAGTGGTTGTGAAATCATTCAAGAGTACATCATTTAGTATCCATGTGCTTGTGTGTCTCTGAGGGTCTTTTCTGCAGTTAACTTTAAGTTTAATTCCATTGTGGTTGGAAAAGATGCTGAACATAGTTCCTATTGCTTTGATTTTGTAGAGGTTTGCTTTGTGCCCTAACATGTAGTCAGTCTTTGAAAACAAGGTCTGTCAAGTCCATCTGGTTTATGATACCATTTAGCTCCCATATTTCTTTATGTATTATTATTTTTTTGTCTAGATGATCTATCCAGAGGAGATAGTGGTGAGATCCCCAATGATTGTTACAGTTTACCTCACTCTTTAGATCTAGCCATCTTTCTTTCACATATTTGGGTTCTCCAGTGTTGGGTACATAGATATTTATAAATTGTATATCTTCTTGGGGAATTAGCACTTTTAGTACTATATGGTGTCCAACTTTGTCTCGTCTTACAGCTTTTATCTTAAAATCTACTTTGTCTGATGTCAATATTTCAACTCCAGCATTTTTTTTAATTTCCATTTGCATGGAGCACCTTTTTTTAGCCCACCTGATGGGTGAACTGATCCAGGGATCACCCATGCTAGTCAGTGGGGTGCTGGAGACAAAAGCAGTGGTGTGCAGAACTCCTTGCCCAGGTGTTTTATAACAGAAAACATTCAAATGGCCAATAAATATGTAAAAAAAAAAAAAAGCTCTACGTTTAAAATCATCATAATTATTAATTAAACCAAGATGAGTCACGAAATAGCTAAAGTTTAAAAGACTAACCTTAATTAGTGCTGTGTTTGTGGAAGACTGAAACATTCATATTATACTGCTAGTAAGAATTATCCAACCTCTTTTTTTTTTTTTGGAGAGGTTTTTCACTATAGGGCGCGTGCGCTCGCCAGAC
>NW_006159583.1:406840-415190 GCF_000334495.1 Tupaia belangeri chinensis | reverse complement strand
AATCCCTTCTCCTCCATTCTCCTCTCAGGATCTTGGGCACGCACGCACACGCACCCGGCATGAGTTTTAAGCCACCGGGTCCGGGACGTGAACTGCGGTCGACTACATGGGAGTCCAGCGACATAGCCATTACGCTAACTGCTGATTCCTGACCTCTTTAGAAAACATATGATAGTTTTTTTAAAAAAAAAATTATATATAAATCTATCATAGATAGTTCACTTATAAGTACTTACCCCCAAAAAACCCTGAAAACATATAACAAAGCTAGAATATTTATAGGGGCTTTATTCATTATAATCCTAATGGGAAGCAACCAAATGTTCTTTCATATATGAATCAATAAACATATTGTTGTATAATCATCCAATAGAATATTATTCAGCAATGAAAAAAATAGAAAGGTACGAGTCAATCTTAAAAACATACTGACCAAAGAAGGTCAATTAAAGAGGAAAGAAAGAAAGAAATTGCTTCTAAGACTCATGGCGGACATACTTCTTTGACCCTTTCTGCTGTTAACCTCTGTATCCTGCCTAGCAAACCCAAATAGAGAAAGACTCCACTCAGAAAAATGTGTGGGTGTCACTTTTATCTAATGAATTTGATTAAATTTATACAATCAAGTCCATAGACTTAAAAATAAATGATACCATCTTGGACAGAAAGAAATAGAAATTGTTCAATACATAAAAAGACCTGTGAGATGGACCAGAAAGGTGGCTTAGTAGTTAGGGCAGTTGGGTCCCACACAGCCAAATATGCAGTTTGAGTCCCAGATCTGGTGGCTTGAAAAACATGCCAGGCATGTGTGCATTGGTGTCCAAAGTCCCAAGAGAAGAATGGAGGAGAAAGAATTGTGGAAGGGCCATTCTTTCCTCCATTCTCTCTCTCTCTCTCTCTCTTTCATGAGCACATGCACTCTATAGCAAAAACTAAGAAAAGACAAACCAAAACAAAACACTTTTGAGTCCCAACTTCCAGGCTAAGAATGTCACCCATGTAAACATACACAATTTATTTTTATTTTTTAAGAATTTTATACATTTAATCATTGTAAATCACTTTGGTTGTAATTTGAATCTACCCAGCATGAACATAGGGTCATTCCTTAAGGAACATAGGATGACTTAGAGAGGGTTGTATTAAGTGTCCAGATTGTTAGGCCAGTAGCCTCTGAGAAGAACTACTCTCAACATATTTGGATCCTAATTAACATAGATGTTGCCTCTTGAGCAAGTTGAAATGGCAACTTGTGTTCTGTTAAACCACAGAATCTTCTTATCCCAGTGACAATAATGTTACTCTCATTGTCTTTCCACCTTTTGAGTGAAGATACCTACTATGGTTACTGTGGTTCCTCCTCATCCTGTGTTCCTATTTAAGTTGGGTACATGGAGGGACATATGGCATGTTTCTTTGTTTTCTTTTTATCAAGTGGAAATTCTGCTCCCTCCTCCCCAGCTAGCCTCAGCTGTACCTGGTCTTAAAGTATGATCCTGACAGGTATGAGAGTTGGGGGTGTAAAGAGATTGCTGAGTGTATTTTGAAAGTGGGGGGGGGTCTAATGAATATGTTGCTGGATTCCCATGTAGTCGACCACGATTTGAGTGCTGAACCTGGTGGCTTAAACTCATGCCAGGCACATGTGCGTGTGTGTCCAAGATCCTGGGACTGGAATGGATAATAATAAAATAGTGTTTTTAAGACACTATGTTTTGGGGTGATTTGTTCTGCAGCAAAAGGTGACTGATGTAATTTAGTTAAGCCACTATCTATAAGAGCATAAAATTTTACAGAATACAGCTAGCTGATGTGGTGGTTAAGGCAGCTGGATTCTACATGGCCAACTGTGTAGTGTGAGTCCTGGATCCAGTGTTTTGAAAACCACACTGAGCACATGGGCATGTGTGCCCAGAAGTCCCAGAAGGAGGGAGAAATAGAGAAGGAATCGTTACATTACTATTCTCCCTGAGAATTGCCTCCTCTCTCTTTCTCACTCTCTGTCTCTCTCCAGTGAGTGCACATGCCCTCTGGTGAGTTAAATAAATATATATATATATATATATATGATATGGATAGAAGAAAATGATAAATTTCTAGTTGTGATTTTTTTTTCACTTTGGACTTCAGTTAAACTTAAATCCTTTTTTCTGGTATATAATTACATTGCCACCAGTATAGAGCATTGTACACTTGTCACTACAGTAGTTATTATTCTTTATATTGTTTGCCTTCTTCAGGTTGCTTTTTAAAAAAGTTAAGTGACATTTTAAGCCATGTATAAATCTTGGCAGGAAAGATGATACCGGAAGTCATCTTCCTGTTATCATGAAAAATCTTTTTGAAATACTTCAGTGAAGTTTAGATTGGTAGCGGGTTACCAGTCATCAAAAAACAGACAATTTTTTTCAAATACATAGAGTATTTTGAAGATCTCTTAAGCATTTTTAACAGTTTTAAAATATTAATATAAAATGGGATAAAAAGGCTTAAACATAATTTAAAAATGTAAATTCTTCTTTTTTCTATTATTGGGTGGTGGCAAGATACTCATGATAAAATGTATCAAGAGTACAAGTGGATTTTTCAAGAGTTCATGGAAAATGCTTATTTTTAAAAAACTTTTGATTTTTCATTAAAAAATTTTTGTGTGCAATAATAAACTTGTATTTTAAGTTAGTGTTGCCATGAACTTGTTGAGGTTCCCTTACATGTCTGATGATGAGACTCAGTGATGGTTTAAGAAACCGGGATTCCAAAAACTTTCTGATAGGACACAATGCTTCCACATTAGCTTAATAACATGAGACTATTATAAAAAGCTATATTCTCTGTTTTACTTCCCAAGGAACCATTCCAGATTAAAATTCTGTTCTCTTATCAGCAAAATCTTGAGATTAACTCTAGCTTCTTAATTATTTTTTCTATCCTCAAAATCATGCAAAAAGTTACTTAGGGGCATTAGTTATTTGGTTTGAGTCAGCATATCTTTATATGCATGTAGATATTGAATTCTGGAACTTCTCCAGTGGTATAAAGTGGATTTAATGTAACTTCACCTTTATGCTAAGTAGGTTATGATTGGCAGATCCGAGGCAGTCTAATAAATACATTTTAGCTTGCCATAAAATGAGAATTTCTTCAAGATTGTGTCTCTCCCCCTTTTAGTGATCTACCTAAATGAAAAGATTGGATCTCTAAATCATTCACCGAACCCCTTACATTTTCAGACTTGTGAGTGTAAACGTCATATTGACATTGGAATTGAAAGATACTATTGTTGTTTCCAGGACAGAGTCATAAGAATTAGAACCTGTTGTCAAGTATGCTTATAAATGAAGAGTGGGATGTAGTATTTGGGATGACAGAGAAGAGATTCTTGATTGATTCTTACTATACAAAAATGATGAGTTATATTCACTTTTTTTTTTTTGCCCCTTAGAGGTTGACCTCAAGCACTTGATCCTTAAAACATTAAATTAGAAAGAAATGTTTTATTAGATGAGATAGAAGAACTCTTGAAAATCTCCAGGGAAGAGCTGAACATTTTAAAAAATAGGCAGATAATATTAAGTAACGTGGAATTTCTAAATGATTTCCTAGAACCAATTTTTTTTTTTTGCCTAAACACAAACAGATAAAGAAAAATAATCATTCCCACATTTCCCTTCCACTAGAAACCATAGGTTTCTGTATATCTAAACGTTAAGACCTATCTATTAATAGATAGGGTAGCCTCATACATTCAGAATAAGAAAAACTTGAATTCAAACTCCACCTTCCTTGTTAAGAAAAGTTTTCATTTCCTTACCTCTAAAATTGGAAATAGCGATAAACTCCACTCCTGTCCTCCGAGCCTGGCCCTTGTGGCTGCATCTTAACATTCATTTGTGTAGTACCCTGCCAGCTTATCTGCACTGATAGGTATCTAGGATTATATCTAATAAACTGTACTTGTCCAAGTGAAAAAAATACCTTGTCTCCTTAGCATTGGGTGGGGAGAAACATAATGAATAAAAAAAGTACAGAAATACCATGACTTTTAAATATATGAAACACTTCTTAATCTCACTGAAATTAAAAATTCAAATTCAAAATTGCAGTAGAATATTTCAATTTATAAAGGACAAGAAAAAAATTAAAAATTTAAATAACCAGAGAGTGTAAGGAAGCAGGTTCTTCTGTACATCTTCATATGCACACTTTTTTTTTTTGAGAAGTTTTTGCTATAGGGCATGTGCACTCGCCAGAAAGACAGAGAGAGACAGAGAGACAGAGAGTGAGAAATCACCCCCCGGGGGAGATGGCCACGCTGCAATCCCTTCTCCTCCATTCTCCTCTTAGGATCTTGGGCATGCACTCACATGCGCCCAGCGTGAGTTTAAGCCACTGGGTCCAGGACTTGAACCACAGTCAACTACGTGGAAGTCCAGTGACATAACCATTATGCTAACTGCTGGTCCCCATATGCACACTTTTTGGCCTAACAATTCCATTGAACATTATCCATCTTAGAAAATTCCCCCATATGTGCATCATAACAATAATCACTTTTACATTGTCTCACTCATGTGCTAAATCATGAAAACACTCAAGTAACCTATAAATAAACTAAGAAAATTTATACCATTAAGCACTTCAAAAGATTGAGACAAATGGAGATAGACTGAAAAATAAGGTGTACAAGATTTATTTTTAAAAGGGAGAAGGAAGTTATAAAGCAAAATATATACCATTTTCATTTATTAAAAATTGCAATATAAAATTATATACTTTTATATGTGCATGTATGTATTATGATCCATGTACATGACATGATACACATATTGATACAAATGCTAATTGTAGTGACCCTGGTGAGGGAGAACAAATAGTGAGATAAGCATTATGTATGTATAACACTTGTAATTACAAAGAATTAAAGTGAATGGGAAAAAATATCCATGGTGCAACCTTAAAGGACCATATCTTGGGTTCTAAATTATGCTAAGTGAAGTGTAAATAATTACTTTCTTTTTTTTATCTTTTTTTAAAAATTTTTTAGTATTTATTATTTTTATACGTTCAGTCATTATACATCATTTAGTTTGTAAAGAGAGTCTAGCTGACATGATATATGCCACAGAGCAGACGAGTTGATACTACTATACACATCATCACCAACAGGCAACAAACCAAATCTGTGTAATTCAAATGTCTTACTTCTCCATATAATAATTACTTTCATAGTTCCAGCTTTTATTGTGAAGTTAGTGTTCGCTGTGCAATATAAAAGTAGTTTTTAAGGTCATTTTTCTAATGTAGCAGAAATAAAACCTTCTAAGACAGAACAATAAGCATGATTGGCAGTAGAGAAAAATGCCCAAGTATAGTAGCAGTGACTTTGAATATGTTTCTTCACCTCTGTGCCTCTTGTTCTTCACTTGTAAAATGAGATAATAGCTATCTCGTAAGTGCTACGGGAGAGCCAAGATATTATAAGTCAACACTTCATACACTGCCAACACATGGTAGCTTCTCAAAAACGAACTTATTTTCATTTATGCATAATAAATACAATCTTCAAAGTTTCAAACAATTCTTGCGATCACTGAGGAGAACAAGGAGAAGGCCAGGTCTTCCTAACTCAAAGGATTTGCCCAACCTAATGGGATCTCTAACAATGTTAGTTTTATTCTTTCTTCCTTCATTGAAACTTTCATTTGAATCATAGCTGTAAGAAATCAAGTATTATGTAAGTATAATTAATATTTGACTTCCTGAAAATCCAAACATTAACCAGTATTTGGAGCCACCTACCAAAGGAAGTTTGCAAAGGGAGTTGGAAATGAATGCTGTCTTATGATGTGTTTGAAAGTGTAATATTTACACTTTAGCTTGAGGTCAACCTTGCATTGTTTCAGGATGAGAGATTTTTCATGTTGGTTGTGTCATAGCAAGGAAGACTTACTAGGTACCCTAGGAGCTAAGACCAGGGCTAGCCCAAAGGACTAGAATCTCTTAGTAGAAACCAAAGCCCAAGAACACAAAGTGATAATTTACATTCATCATTAAGCAATATCTGGAGTAGCTTTGTGAAAATGATGAGTAACTTGGCAATTTTTGTTTATAAACATTTTAAATTTTTAGAACTGCTAAATTTCTGAATACATAAATAATTCAGCTAATTGCATCGTGTGATTTTAAGAACCAGAATTAGAAAACATAATAAATACTGTTTGAAGGTCTCTTTCACACTTTTTTCCTAAAAAAAAGAGTTCCCTTTTTCCATTCTTTTTGGAGGAAAAGACATATGTATTTTAAAAGGAAGCATTGATTAGCATGTCTAGTCTGTTGTTTTCCTTGGAAACTATGGTTTCTTTCTAAGAAAGCCAATTCTCTTTCAGACTACAAAGCTGATGATGAAGCAAAAATATTTACTTATACTTTGAACTCAGAAGGAATAGCTTGCTGGGCTGACAGAGATGAGGGGAGGGAGATGTGCCCGGAGTGGTGAACAGAACTAGAGACACAGCATGGCATTTAAGTTATTTAGAAGGGAGGGAAGATGAATCCGTGGAATACAAATAATGTTAGTTAACATTTACTTTACTCTGAAAGTACACTTCTTCAATTAAATGAAAAAAGTAATATTCCCCCACCAATTTATAATCTGTGTGAATAGGAACATCATTAAATATCTAGCTAAAACAGAGAAAATGGTGTGGTTTTGTGCTGTAGTAGAGAGACAGACATTACAAGAAGATGGGGAAGATATATTTACAAACATTGAGGTGGGGATTGTATTATAAACCATCAATAAATAAAATTATTCTATCAGACCTGTTGGATATATTTTGCAATTAACTCACCAGAGAAGGAAATGATCTTATTTCTAGAAGTTGGGTAGAAAAGAGGCTAGTCTTGTGTCAAATAACCAACTTTTTTTTTAATGGAAGTATCATTAAATTAGTCATGTTTAAAGACATGCTACTTAATAGTTCATGGATAGTGTGCAACAAAGCTATCGGTGATGACGTCAAATAAACAAAAGAAACTACATGCATGAAATTCACTTTGGAGATTGCTGATGGGAATCTCAAAAATATAAATATATAAGCAGTTACAGCAACATTACTGACCCATCTGATGCTGACTGAATGTTTGTTAGAATTTTGAGATCAAAGAGTCATGGACCAAAGAAATTATGAGAGCTGATGATCTTAATTCTAGGATCTAAATTTTGGTCTATTTACTTCTACTTTAGCCATTAGCCACTCAATAAAACCTTGCTCTAGGCTAAGTATAAGTACGGATTTATTTAAGAATAATTGCAGAGGCTAGTAGGTGACAAAGTGGTTAAGTTGCTGCACTCCCACATGGTCGACCATGGTTCAAGTAGACCCAGTAACTTGAACTCATGCCCAAAATCCTAAGAGTATGGAGGATAAGGGATCATGACATGGCCATCCCCTCGGGTTGGGGGGTGATTTCTCACTTCCTGTCTCTCTCTCTGTCTCTCTTTCTCTCTCCAGTGAGTGCACACACTTGATAGCAAAATCTTTACCAAAAAAAAAAAAAAAACCAATTGCAGAGTTTACCAAGGAATACTGTATTGGTCAGTTGGCATTCAAATACACTCAATAGAATTCTATTTTGACTGAATAGCTTGAGAGTAGTTCTTTATGTTTGATAGTAGAAAATGTCCTTCATTATTTATAAAGAATCTTCAAGTGCAATAACATGTAATAATTTATAATTTACCATAACTGAAATGGAATCTTAAGCTTTACAGCTAGTGAACTGTGTTAGCTTCCCCATCCATTTTTCCTAGTTGACAGTTCATCCCAGCTTGGGCTTTTATTGTTCTCTCTTTATCACCTTTTCTACAGTTAATACTCATGACATGAAGAAAACTTTGTAGCTTTGTGAAATATATCCCAGGAAATTGCCAACTCATAAAGTTGGTGAGCAACAAAGAGGCCTTAAGCAAGTGGCATGTCTTATTCTTCAAATAACTTTATACATAATTTGGCCTTGTTTTTATAAAATCATTGAGAGTCTGAAGAGACCACTTACACTTTTTTCATTCTACGTTATGGAATTCTTAAGGAAAAAGTTATGCGCTATAAGAGTATTCTTGACTTTGAGAATTCTTAAAAGTCTCAGGGGCTATCCCTTGAGAATGTGAGGGTCTCCTCGAACTGGATTAGATTTGTGGGACACTTGTAGTTTAGGGGAAACTTTCAAATTGATGATAAATGAGTTTTCTTTGGTGGCGCCCATAAAAATGGAGATGTCAGAACAAAATGAAGCATAAACTCCTGCTGCAATTGGAGGGTTTAATTTTATGATAAAGTAGGAAAAG
>NW_006159583.1:399721-406809 GCF_000334495.1 Tupaia belangeri chinensis | reverse complement strand
AAGAGAGCAAAGCAAGAACATTTATATTAAGCTCCTCAAAGCAGAATTAGCATAACTTCTGCAGTTTTTAGTAAAAGGTAGGAAAATACAGATACTCAAAAACCAATTGATAAAATGGGAAGAGACAACACGTGATTGAGCGCTATCTGATGACCAGTGTTTGCCATTACTTTAGGATAATGGCGGCAAGCCACAGCTCACCATGAGACCTGTCCTGGATCAGTGCTATTACCAAGTGCATTACTTTAGGAAAGAGGGCCTGAAATAATCAAGGAGTAGAAAGGGAGACAATTATAGGCTAGTGCTCCATCCAGACCCTGTCTAAGACTATAATATCTTTGTCTACACTTAAGTAGTTCTTTTTACATTTTAATCTTCTTGATTATAAGATTCATTTGCACACATACGTTTCATAACCATTTTTTCTTTTTAATGTTTTATTACTCCTTTAATTTTAATTCTATCCCCAAATTAAAGAGAACTTAATTGGAGTTAAAAAAAAAAGCTTTAGGTTTGCTGACTTCAGACAAAGTAAAGAGAAAGAGAAGCTCAGTTTTTACAAATAATTTTTTTATGGAAAAATTCATAGGAAAATGCAGTTGGTCTTGATTTAGTCCCTACATCATAGGGGTTTTGTAAATAAATAATGGAATAAGGTATATAAGAGACCTAGTAAACACTCAGTAGATATCACCATTATTTTAGCCACACCAAAAAAAAAAAAAAACACTAAATGACACAAGTGACAGGAATGCTCTAAAATGAGAAAATGTCTGCATTGAAAAGTCATTGTACGTTGTTTACTTATCAGGGAAAATATCCAAGATTAATTGTGATGTAATTTTCTATTGGGATGTAAATAATTGGACTGCATGGTAGGCATGTTTTGTAGTTCAAAGTCACATTACTGCTCCCTCAGTAAAGTAAGCAATGAATGACTGATGACTCTCATTTTTTTTTATTAATTTGGCTAGCACATTAAAATACTAGAAAATATGCCATCACCATAAGCTTTTTTTCTTTAGCTAAATAAGGTACCTGTCATATTATTAAATAGTTAATAATTAGTGGAAAATACTGGATGATGCAGTTGAGTGACATTCAGAGGAGTTGGAGGAAAAAACCAAAATCTGCATTTTAAAGTGCCTGAATGCTTTCTGAAATGTTTTGTATATGGATCATTCTTACCTCTTCATTTTTATTATCATCTTGTCAAAAGTGGCCATTAAATGCAATGGGCACACAGCCACCTTAAATAAAATTGAACTTGGTCATGACAGCAGTTAGAGACAGTCATCCAAACATTTTTTCTTTTATGCTGCTGCAAAAATAAAATTGATTTGTAATAACCTAAGGTATAGTAAAATTTGTCCATAATTTTTTTTTTTGAGAGGTTTTTGCTGTAGGGCATGTGTACTCGCCAGAAAGACAGAGAGAGACAGAGAGACAGAAAGCTAGAAATCACCCCCGGGGGATGGCCACATCGCAATCCTTTCTCCTCCATTCTCCTCTCAGGATCTTGGGCACGCACGCCACATGCACCCGGTGTGAGTTTAAGCCACCGGATCCAGGACTCAAACTGTGGTCGACTACAAAGGAGTCCTGCGAAATAGCCATTTTGCCATCTGCTGGTCCCTGTCCATGATTTTAAAGTTGCATTTGTGGTCTCATCTACAAGTTAATGAGATCTTTGTGTGCTTTCTTTTAACTGACAATGTGCAACTGTATCTGCAAAGTTAAACAAACAAGTACCTGCTTGCATATTGACAATTTTCCATTTAGATTTTTAGGGATTTAAATTGAACAGTGTTGAAATGAAATCATCTACTTTTTATGATAAATGATAATAAAACATTTCTTTTTTTATTTAAAGAAAGGAGGATTGGGACCACCAGTTAGCATAATGACTATGTTGCTGGACTCCCACATAGTCGACCGCGGTTTGCGTCCCGGACCCGGTGGCTTGAAACTCACACCGGGCGCGTGTGCATGCGTGCCCAAGATCCTGAGAGGAGAACGGAGGAGAAAGGATTGCGACATGGCCATCCCCCCTGGGGGGTGATTTCTCGCTTTCTGTCTCTCTGTCTTTCTCTGTCTGTTTGGCGAGCACACGTGCGCTATAGCAAAAACTTCTCAAAAAAAAAAAAAAAAAGAAAGAAAGAAAGAAAGATTATCAAATGATATATCTTCGTTACACCTGGTGGATTCTTTTCTGTACCTGGATATATTAGTGTTAAATAGTGATTGCTGAGTTATGACATGCAGAATGAGAGTGGTACTTTGAGAGAATTGAATAAGAGAGTTACTTTGAATGAGGAAAATGTTTGTACAGACAAGATTAAGTGCAGAATTAAGTTACAGTAAGTTGATACCAAAATGGAAAAAAAAAATAAAACTTTGAAAAATGGTATCTAATGCTAGATGGTTACTTCCAGCACTCTGTATGGTGATGGAAAATAATATTTACCTTAGATCAAAATGTGAAATAGTAAACATTTTATGGAAACTTAATAATTCTTGTTCTTTAACTTCTCTGTTGCTATCTCAGTAGGCATCCAAAACTTACTTAGAGTGAGAACCAAGTCAACTGGTCCCTTGAAAAACTTTTAATTTGAAAAATATTTAAATACTTTGTAGATAGGGATTTAATGCCTACAATGGCCTACAACCTCAAATTGTGTCTTCTGGGAACCAGCAGTTAGCGTAATGGCTATGTCGCTGGACTACCACGTAGTTGACTGCGGTTCGTGTCCCGGACCTGGTGGCTTAAAACTCACGCCGGGCGCATGTGCGTGCGTGCCCAAGATTCTAAGAGGAGAATGGAGGAGAAGGGATTGTGGTGTGACCATCCCCCCTGGGGGGTGATTTCTCGCTTTCTGTCTCTATGTCTGTCTCTGTCTGTCTGGCAAGCGCACGCGCCCTATAGTGAAAACCTCTCCAAAAAAAACAAAAAAATGTGTCTCCTGAATCTAATTGGTGATGACTATGCTAATGCCAAACGGTATTGGAGCATTATGTGTGCCTAGAAGCTGGATGTTTGTAGATTCCAGCAGTTTTAGTGGAAAGAAGCCTTACATATCAGCAAAGAGTTTTCTTTTTTAGAAAAAATGTATTATCAAAGCCATAAACCGTCATATAATTTTTCAAGGGGATTTTTTCAAAAGAACTGATGGAATAAGTTTTAAAATAATACTTAACCCAATTACTTGGAGAAATTCTTAAGGAGTTGCAATAATTTCTAGAAGCGTAACCCTACATACATATTTTATTATGAAAATTCCTCAAACTAGCAATAGATAATTTATAAACAACTTTATGATTAGAAGAGTTACCCCTATTCACTACACTTTGCTCATCTGTGTTTATTGTGTCCATTGCTGTCTTTCTCCAATCCTTTTGTATTCTGAATGCTCACAAAGCTTTGCTATCTTCCTTCTTCCTAGCATAACCTTCCTTTTAAACATTCATATTAGCTCTAGAATTGTTTTGTAATTCATTTCAAGCCATTTCCTAACCACTACTCGTGGTCTTGTGATCGGCATGCTCCAAATTTACCCAATAATATTGAGTGTTGGAACTAATATTCCTTGGTCACAGGAAGGTTTCCCTCTCTTCCACTGGCTACTGATAGTTATCCTGTGACCATAAGAGGAACTGGCCAAGGGAAAAAAAATTGACAAACTAAGGATGGCAGAGTAAAAAGATGTCAAGAAACTGGATCAATGATAACATCACTGTGTCATAGCAATCTGGTTTCAATTTCATACATAGTTCACCATAAAAATTGTGTAATAAATATCAGTTTGTTTTAAAATATTATTTGTATTACAATTCAGCTTCACTAAAACAACTGTTATGGAAGAATCCAGAAGCTTAGAAACATGGTAAAGATGTTTTTTGTATAAAAATCTCCAAAACTCTTTACCTAAGTGTATGAATAAAACATATTTTTAATTTGTAGACTCCTTGTATAATCTATGCTTTGTAAGGCATTTAAATAAGATTAAATAAATATTAAACTGCCATTTTTAAAAAGCCACTTCATTCATCTATGACTGACAGGTAGAAAGTTGTACATATTTAATGTATACAGCTCCATGAGTTAGAAGATAGTTGGACATCTATAAAACCATTACCAACATCAAGGCCATAGACATATCTATCACCTCTCAAAGGTTCCTCGTGTCCCTTTGTTTATGTATTATTTATATTATTTGTGATACAAACACTTAGCATAAGGTCTATTGTAGAAATTTTTTTTTTTTTGGAGAGATTTTCACTGTAGGGCGCGTGCGCTCGCCAGACAGACAGAGAGAGACATAGAGACAGAAAGCGAGAAATCACCCCCCAGGGGGGATGGTCACGCCGCAATCCCTTCTCCTCCATTCTCCTCTTGGGATCTTGGGCACGCACACACACGCGCCCGGCGTGAGTTTTAAGCCACCGGGTCTGGGACACAAACTGCGGTCGACTACGTGGGAGTCCAGCGACATAGCCATTACGCTAACTGCTGGTTCCCTATTGTAGAAATTTTTAAGTGTACAATAGTTTTAGCTATAGGCTCTAAACTGTACAGCCAACCTGCAGAAGCTACTTGCAAAATGAAACTATACTCTTTGACCATCACTTGCTCATTTTCACTCCCCCAGAGCCCTGGCGATTACCCTTCTAGTCACTGCTTCTAAGTCTACTTTAGAGTCTATATATAAGTAAGATAATATAATATTTCTCTTTCTTTGTTAACCTTACCTCACTGAGCATAATGTCTTCTAGGTCCTTTCTTGTCAGGATTCCTTATTTTTTAAGGTTAAATAATATTTCATTGTAGACATATACAACATTTTCTTCATCTGTTTATATGTTCATAAACATTTATATTATTTCCATGTCTTGGTAATTATGAATAACACTTCGAATGAAGTGGGAATTCAGGTATGTCTTCAAATTAAGTGGGAATTCTTGTATATATATATTCATATATATATATATATATACACACATATATATATTTTTAATTTATATATATAAATTATATATAAAATAATTACCATATGGTCACTAATCGTTTTATATATAGATATAGATATGTAATAGAAGGTTTTCCAATCACCAATCAAGGATTAGTGGACCATATGGGAGTTTTAGTTTTCTCATTAATTTTTTGAAAACCCTGTATACTAAACCCTCTTTTTGCGTAGTGCCTGCACTGTTTTGCATTCCCACTAACAGTGTATCAGGGTTTCATTTTTTTCTGTATCTCTGCAACATTTGTTATCTTTCATTCGTTAGGTGTCCTGAACAATGTGAAATAATATCTGATTTCAGTTTTAATTTGCATGATTAGTGTTGTTGAGCACTTTTCATTTACCTGTCACAGTTTTATTTCTTCTTTTGTTGTTTGGTGGACTTTTATTTCTTTTTTTCTCTGACTAAGACTTTCAGTGCCATGTTTAATAGAAGTGGCAAGAATGAGCATCCTTGTCTTGTTCTTGATCTTAGAGGAAAAGTTTTCAGCTTCTTATCTTTGAGTGTGATGTTAGCTATAGAATTGTCATACAAAGTCTGTTTTATGTTGAGGTAGGCTCCTTTTACACCTAATGTGTTGGGTTTTTATCATAAATGGATGCTGGATTTCTTCAAATGCTTTTTCTACATCTATTGAGATGATCGTAAGATTTTTATTGTGTCTATAAGTTTATTTTCATTTTTTATTTCTTCTATGAGCTCGAGAAATGGGGGGATGGAGGGGGTGGAGACAAATATCCTCAACAGGATCCTAATGCAATGATCCACCTGCAGCCCCAGCCAGTTTTCTTAGAACTGCTTTTGTTTCATCTCATAAGTTTACTTATCTAAATATGTTTTTAAATATCTCTTCAATTTCTTCTTTAATCTATTGTTTATTCTAGAGCATTTTGTTTATTCTTCTTCTTTCTAGTTTTATGGTTGGAAAAGATACTCAATATGATTTCAAACTTCTTAAATTGTTAAGACTTGTTTTGAAACCTAATATACCATCTGTCCTGGAGAATGTTCATGTGTACTTGAGAAGAATAGATCTTCTGTTACAGTTGGATAGAATGATCTATATATGTCTCTTAGGTTCATTTGGTCTGCAGTATTATTCAAGTTCACTATTTCCTTATTGATTTTCTGTCTGGATGACCAATTCATTGTTGAAAGTGAGGTATTGAATTCCTTACTATTATTTTATTGCTATTTCTCCCTGCGGTTCTATTAATATAAGCTTTATAAATGTAGGTCCTCTAATGTCGGGTGCATATACATTTATAATTGTTATTTCTAATACTTTTCTTAATATTATAGCTATTTTTAATAACTGCACTATTATTTTAATAGTTTATGTTGTAATCGTATTATTACAACATCTATTGTAATATTAAAGTATTCTGATTTGACTATACACTTGCCTCTACCAGTGAGTTTTATACTTTTATCCTCCTTTTAACATTTCTTATAAAGTACAGCTAGTGATAATAAACTCTCCTAGCATTTGTCTGAGAAAGATTTACTTCTCATTTCATTTCTGAAGGACACCTTCACTTATTAAAGTACTAATAGCTGGTCATTTTTTTTCCTTTTGCACTTTGAATATGTAATCTTATTCTTTCTAGCCTGTAAGCTTTCTGCTGAGAAATCTATTGTTAGTCTTACAGAGATTCTCTTATATGTCACAAATCCCTTTTTCTTAAGCAGTGTTTTTCTCGTGTTATCTTTTCCATAAACTTGACCATTAACTTAAAATTGCATCAGTAATTATATGGTCAATCTTAGAACAAGCAGATTGTTTCTGTTTTAAATAAGAAAAAAATATAATTTGGCTACGTTTGTACCACCATTATGAAAATTCAGATCCATTCATTTATTAAGGGAAATTATATTTATGATTAATTAACATCCTGGTTTAGAATTTGTGATCAGGCATGAATGAAATTGAGCTTTCAGTTAATGAGATGTTTCGTATTTTCTTTCTCAGATTGAGCATACAGAATATTATATGAAGTACATATAAATATAAACAAACAAAATTAGTGCTGGAGATATATATATATATATATATATATATA
>NW_006159583.1:396940-399163 GCF_000334495.1 Tupaia belangeri chinensis | reverse complement strand
TATATATATATATATGAATACTTTCCTTACAGACCAAAAATAAAAAAAACCTGATTCAATAGAATAGTTACATAATCCATATTGTTCCCTTGTATGTCTCACACTTGAAAAAAAAAATAAAAATAAAGGTGACCTGAAAATGTAATTAATTAGAAAAGGAGACTAGTAATTTTTCTCACCACTATGAAAACAGCTTTTTTGTTACAAACCTGGGCCATAGGAGTTAGTTGACTGAAACCTGAACAGATGTGTAGTAGAGTCGCTAGAATAGGAATGATTGTAATGAGTCCATTAACACTTTGATTGCTATAAAATTCCTGATAAACTTCCTAGTGATCTAGGATATAGTGTCCCAATTCTGTACAGAAATAAGCAGAGGTTAAGAATTGCATTTTATTAATACCTCAGAAAGTATCAAGTGAAATCCCTTTTTATTAATATCTTGGTCTACTCAAACTCCCTTTCTATTCCTATATTCTGTAAATCTTGTGACATGGTGTTATTGTGGTCAATGGAGCTAGCAGCAGTTCTCTGTAATGTATTATGCTCTAATAAACTTTCAGTTCAGCTATATGTCCAGGGGATAAGGCCTATTTTATGGCTTAAACTTCATCTTCAATCTAGTAAGGTCCAGAAGCATTTAACCCTATGGCCTAGTAATGCTTTGTCAGGGTCTTACAGAATAAGGTTACTTAATTCGAGCCTTAACCCCCTTTCAAATTCTCTAGAAAGTCTCTGGCCCTCTCTGAGCATATGTTTTGGAACTTACCTGTAAGTTTACTGCTACATTAGTGATGCCACATCACACAAACGCGTGTGGCACAAGCAGCAAAATCCTAAGGGAGAATTGAAACTGTATTAGAGCCTTTTTCTGAATATGAATGATTATTTTCTGTTCAAATCTTCTTTTAAAATACACTAGTGTGTGTGTATCACCTCATATCTGGTTTTGTAAAGACTTTTCCTTTCCCATTAACTTGACATACAGAAGATCCTATGGGGTTTGAATAAATATTGAACTAAGTTACTTTGCTTCTGGTCAGTTTATAATTACCACATATCTTCATGCTCTTGTCAGATTTGAACAATGGACACTAAAGAAATTGCTCACACCATAAGGGGTATGTACTGAATAATTATAGGCTTTCCAGATAGAGGAAGAATAGCTCTTTCCAGCAAAGAAATCTGGATTCAAGATGCATACTATCCTCAGGGCTGTATCAGATTTTACTATGAGGAGATTTTTGCCAAAGGCAATATGCTGGTATATGAAATTGTTATAGAGGCCATACTCAAAGCATCACGGAATGTTAAACTGAAGAAGACGTTAGAGTTCACCATATCCTGTTCCCTCTTTTATGGAAACAGTATACTGTTAGCCTCTGACACATCATCTAGCTTAATATCAATAGAAAGTTTGGAGTAAACTGAGGATAGATGCTTAAATCTCTTGGCTTCTAATGAAATCTCCTTTCACTTTGCAATAAATTGAGGTATGAATATTATATTTTAATTTAGTAAAACATTTAAGCTTTACATAATTATGTTATTATAAGTTAACTTGGAAATTGAGTTGCTGAGAAATTGTGACTTTCCTAAGGTTATATAGTAATGGTAACAAACTGACATTAATAGTTTTGTGTTTTGATTTCCTTTTTACGACAGTATTCATGGCATCTCCACTTGGCCATCAGATCTTGATTATGTATGTTGGTAAAGCAGAGTTTTCAAGTGAGTAAGCCAAAGTGAAACTAATTCACCCAACAGAGGCAAGGCTATAATCTTCACAGCCCAGGTTTTACCAGCTAGTTGGCCCAATTCAGCAGTACTGGTAATTGTAGAAAACACCAAGGGAAAGATTGTGTTCTTGCATGTGCTGTCTTCATAACATGTGCCATTTGGGGAGGTCATTTTCTATTTCAACAGTTGTTATGGTTTTCCTGGGAGTTTATTCTTTTCCTTTCTTTCTTCAACTGCAACTAGCTTGCTTTCTGTGTAATTATCTAAGTGCGTGTGGGTGTAAAAAGATGTCTGATTAAAAAGATGTGTCTAAGAGAGAATGGGAGTAAAGTAGGGAAACAGACATGGTAAAGAAAAATTAAGATAATGATTTGTTATGTGTCTCTCAAGTATTTTTTGACCAGAGAATGGAGAATATTCAGTATGGATTATGAGCACTCTCCTCTTTTTTTTTTTTTTTTTTTTAGAGGGTTTTTCTATAGG
>NW_006159583.1:351331-396582 GCF_000334495.1 Tupaia belangeri chinensis | reverse complement strand
TTTTTTTGAGAGGTTTTTGCTATAGGGCGCATGCGCTCACCAGACAGAGAGAGACAGAGAGACAGAAAGTGAGAAATCACCCCCCGGAGGGGGTTGACCCCACCACAATCCCTTCTTCATCCTCCTCTCAGGATTTTGGGCACGCACTCACATGCGCCCTGCATGAGTTTTAAGCCACCAGGTCCGGGACTCGAACCGTGGTCGACTACGTGGGAGTCCAGTGACATAGCCATTACGCTGACTGCTGGTTCCAGCACACTCCTCTTTTGATGTTGGCATTACATATCCCAATATAACTTTCAAAAATAACTTTTTCATATGAGTAGATTTTTGTGCAAAATGCCTCTTGAAGGAAATATTTTTAGAAAGAGATAAACAAACATTATCATAAACTTACCTATAATTCAACACTTAGTTTATTATCTTCATAATTATGATGAATCTCTTTTCAAATTCCATCCTTCCACTCAATCTGATTTGTTACCAGTTTTTTTAAATTAATTTAATGTAAAGTCAACATTTTCTATGCATTATATTTTACAAATATACTATAATTTATATAATCATACTTACATTTTTTAATCATTTATTGTTTCTATTTTTTAGTATTAAAAACCATATTTGGGAACCAGTAGATGGTGTGGTAGTTAAGGTGCTGGATTCTTTATATGATCAACCACAGTTCCAGACCTGGTGACTTGAAAATCACACTGGGTGCCTGGACATGTGTGCCCAAAATCCCAGGAGGAGAAGAGAGGAGAAGGTATTGCAGCATGGCCACCCTGTCTGTGGGGTGATCGCTCACCTTCTCCTCTGTCTTTCTCTGGCAAGAACATGTACAAAAACAAACAAATAAACAAAACTGTATTTTAATATACTACTACACTGATTTATTACTTAATATGAATAACCAGAATTGGAATTTCTAAGTCATATAACCACATTTGTGATAGAATGATCTTATCTCATTGGATTAAATATTTCTGTGCACTTTTTTTTTTTTTTTTGGTGCAAAACATTGGGCAATTGTAAGAATGTAATGGAGAAGAAAGCCTGTGTGGCAGATTGCTAATTGTCTTCTAATTGTTTTCTTAGTCTCCCCCATATTTCTATGGAATATGGAATCCCTTGCAGCTAGGTTGATGCGGGATAAAGTTATGGCCTCTGGAATATAAGCACAAAATGGTATATGTAAATTTCATGAAGTGTTTACAAAGGGGAATGGAGGGCTTCTCACTCAAGTTACTGTGATGGCTGAGCATTAGTGGCCATACAAGCCATAAAGGGGAAGCAATAATGTGAGGATGCTATGTCAGAGAGAAAGGAGCAGAGAAAGAGCAAGAGCTGGTGTTGGCCTGCATCCCTTATTCCATGCAATTCTCAATGATTCTGGACAGCCTACTTCTATTATATTTTTCTGTGAAAAAAGAAATAAAATCTCTCCATTGATTTACCAGTATTTTGGGTTTTCTTTTATATGTAGCCCAAATTTAATGATATTTAAATAGATATTCATTCCTTGGAAACAGAAGTGAATAAAAGAAACAAAATAGAGAAAAATCTGGGTATAAACTGAGTTTGAAACAAATAGTTTCTATATTCTAAGTATGCATATCAATATATGGCATTTTGTACTTCTAGTAGGATGGACAACCTTTGAAAATTCTGGCCATATTTATGAATCTCTCTAAGAGAATAGGTCTGAATAATAAGTTACAAAATTTTCCTTTAAGTACACAAAATTTGTTGTGAACTTCAAAGCAAGAGAACGCATAGCTATGACATCTTAATAATACCAACTAGGTCATTTGTGAATGTACATACCCTATGGAGTATATATATATATATATAAATCAATTAATTATCTTTGGTCTACTAACTCCAGAACAAAAAGTAAATCATGACAAATGACCAACAATAGGATACTGAGCTGGAATGGATACTATTTAACCCATCTTTTTAGTGGAAAACAATCCATAATCTCTCTATTCATGTTTGTTGTTGCATTAGAAAAAAATTGTAGTTGAATGTGTTCAACTAGAATTGGAACCCGGGGTCCAGCCGATGATGTGATGGTTAAGGCACTGGACTCCCACATAGTCAACTATGGTTTGAGCCCCAGGACTGGCAGCTTGAAAATAATACCAGGTGTGTGTGTGTGCATGCCCAAAATTCTGAGAAGAGAATGGAGGAGAGTGGACTACAGCATGGCCATCTCCACTGGGAAGTGAATTCTCACTGTCCCTCTTTCTGTCTATTTCTGTCTTTTTCCAGTGAGTAGAGTGGCAGGCCCTAGGGAGAAAGGAAACCAAATCCACTCATGGAGGATAATACCAATATGTTATATTGATACCAATAGACAAGTATATATAGTTTCATATAATAGTTAAAATACATTGCATGATCATACTCACCCTCTTACTTGCTTTTTTCCACTTAAAACTATGGTGAAATAGGCATATATAAACATTATATTAGTAGATGATCTTTCTAAATGGCTTTAAAAAAATCTTCCTTGGATTCACTGCAATTTTCATAGCTATTTTGCATTGTTTGTGTGTTTGATTGTCACTTGAATGATCGTTCCTAATTTTTGTGTGTGAATCATTTTATAGTCAAGATTAGTCATTTATACATATGTTACACAAGCAGAATTATTGGTCAAGGGTACAGTCACATTTAACGGCTTTAATACATATTTCTAAATTGGTTTTCATAAAGGCTGGGAACTAGTTAAAACTGTTCAAAGTTAGATTTTGTGGTTTAGGTAAGCATGGCTGATTGTTTTGTGAAGTTAAAAACATGGTTCTGTTTACATAGCTCTAATCTCAGAAGCCAACTTTACATAAGTTCCACTGTAATTTCTTTCTTTTTTTTTTTTGTTCTCACAAAATTTTTGATGTATAACTGATATACAATAAAGTTACACACATTTAATATATGGAATTTGATGAGTTTAGATATATACAAACACCCATGACACTATCACCATAATCATAATCAATATTATATGTTCTTCATCACCAAAAGAAGTTTCCTTGTGTCTCTTTCTTTGTTTCTTTATTTCTTTATTTTTCTTTCTCTTCCTTTTTTTATGGTAAGAACTCAACATGATCTACCTCCTGGACAATTTTTTGTTTTATTTTTAAAAATTGGATTTATCGAGAGAAGCAGAAAGAGAAAAAGACAGAGAGACAAGCACTCTCAACAGGGTCGTGTCACAGTGTGATTCTTTCTTAACCTTCCAGCCAGCCAGGAACTTGGGTATGTATGTGAGTACACCTGGCATGCTTTAGATCCAACTCAGGATCTCACTCTCTAATTGTCTGTGTGGCTCCATCCTGGTCAAGAGGCAGTCTGCCACCTGTACAAACATGACTGGGCCTCTTAACAAATTTAACAGATTTTTAAGTGTACAGCATAACTACATTAACTATAGTACTATTAACTGTAGTGTTTTAGCTTCATATTGTATTGCTAACAGAAATACCTGAGGTTGGTGAGGTTCAAAGACAGGGGTTTAAGTATTCTCAATTCTGGTGGTTGAAAAGTCTAAGGGCAACACAAAATGCTAGAAGGCAGAACTTTTAGCAGAGCATGGTATGTACCCATGTAGCTTTCTCTCTGCTGTTCTAGTCTCACTCCCTCTTTTTAGATATCCACCAAAACTCAATCATAGACTTCCCCAACACGCAGACACAGACAGACACACACACGCACATACATACATTGATTTTATTATACCCAAAGACCTCATCCTATGACATCATGAAGGAGTTTCCATTTAATATGTTCATAATACAATCAGTTCAATTAAATCTCAGCACAAGAATATCTAGGAGTCACCCAATCATTCCCCATCTAGACCAAATTCCAAAACATGAAACTTTGGGGGACAAACCATGGACATTTAGAAGAAAAATAGAGAGGCAAAGTATTAATGGGGCAAAGAAATGTGGTATTATCTGTTGAAGATATTTTATAGGTTTATCAACTGGACTAGGGAGATGTGTTTACATGTTGAAATATTCACTTTGTAAGCTAAATAATTTCATTTATTAAAGGAATTAAAAAATGCAAAAAAAATTATATTGTTAAAAAAATGATCCAAACCATGACATATGGGCAACTTTCTATATTATACAAAAGATATCTAGAATTTATTCATCTTGAATAACTGTGACTTTACACCCATTGAATAAGAATATCCCATTTCTCCACCTCATCCCTTGACAATCTTCTGTTTTTCTGCATTTATAAGTATGACTATTTTAGATAATTTATGTAAGTGCAATAATGCAACATTTGTCCTCTGTTACATTTCACAGAATGTGATGTTGCTCAAGTTTATCCATGTTGTCACAAATGGTAGGATTTCCTTCTTTTTAAAGACTAGATAATGATTTATTGAATGTATTTATCACATTAGCTTTATCCATTCATCTGTAGATGGCCATTGGAGTTGATTCCATATCTTGTGTGTTGCAGTGAACATAGGAATGCCAACCTCCCTATATTAGTCTTTTCCTTCTCATATTTTTAATAGACCATAGTTTAGTTTATTTTTAATATCCATCATGCCATGTCTTCATAGGGAATAGGTTCTATAAGCTCAGACTCCTTTCCATTGGTTCTCACAATTGTGCTTCTCTGGGTGGAGCAGGCTGGTGCTTCAGCTGAACCCAGGTTCCTTTATCTTCGGCTTCATTCTTTTTCTGGTCACTTCCCTTCACACGTTTTAGGAAGCCATCTCTGCTCTTAGCATGCTTAATATGCTCAATATGCATGTTAACTCTCTTGGCAAGAATCTTGGCCTAAACTTGTTTGTTTACAACAATGTTAACTGCATGCTGAGTAACGTTGTAGACTCTTCCAGTTTTGCCATGGTAACATTTGTGGGGCATTCCTTTTTGAGAAGTGACCATTTCCTTGATGTCTACAATGTCACTTTTCTAGTAGATTTGCATTTATTTTGCCAAAGGAATCACTCCATGTTTTCTAAAAGGCCTAGAAAACATATACTGGGTGCCTCTCCTCCTTTCCTTGTGTTCATCATTTCGGTGAATTACTGGAAGATGGCAGTTCTGGGCAAAAGCTCGTGTTTTTTCAATTGTACATTTCTGGAGGTAACATACTGTGAAGGCTAGGAGATAACATGAGGATGTTAAGGGAGACTGGGGAACTGAAATAGGAGAAGGAGCAAGAAGATACTGAAAAAAGACAAATTTTGTTTCCAGTGAACATTTACAAATGGCTAACCTCTTTTACTTCTTTTTTTTTTTTTGGAGAGGTTTGCGCTATAGGGCGCGTGCGCTCGCCCGACAGACAGAGAGAGACATAGAGACAGAAAGCAAGAAATCACGCCCAGAGGGGATGGTCACGCCGCAATCCCTTCTCCTCCATTCTCCTCTTGGGATCTTGGGCACGCACGCACATGCGCCTGGCGTGAGTTTTAAGCCACCGGGTCTGGGACGCAAACTGCAGTTGACTACGTGGGAGTCCAGCGACATAGCCATTACGCTAACTGCTGGTTCCCACCTCTTTTACTTCTTGAGCTATGACTAGATGATTCCAATACACCCAGTAAAGACACTTACAGCTTCTGCACCTTGTTGGAGAATAATTTCCTGGTGCAGTTAACAAACAGTCTACCCTTCTGCAACTTTGATCCTTGTATCTCATATCAGATACTGGAAATTTCAACTATTTAATAAAGATTTTATTTTAAGATATCAATTACTTGTCTTTACCATCTACTTTTTTATGGGCCAAAAAGAAATTTTTAAAAAAATCATTCAAAGTAAAAACCTGGTGAGCTGTTGTTCTTTTACTCGAGGAAATACCTCTAGGTATAATACAGAAATGACTAGGATGATATTGAAAAACATAGACTTGCTTTTCACTATTTATACATTTTTTTCAAAATAACTGATTCTAAATAAAAGATTTGCTTTTATGAGGCATTGTGTACCTAAGAAATTTGGGTAGAGATTTATGAAAGGAATTGATTTAATCATCATCTTTTCATCATCACACATATGTCAAGCAGCCTGAGGCACAATGAGATGTCTGTAGTTTTGTTTGAATTCAGCATCTGCCCACCGAGCTAATACCATAGCAACTAAGAAACACTTGTGCTTTTTCTAAGAGACTCTATCTTAAGAAACCTTTTATACTCTATCCCCATTACATTTGAGGCCTGAATAGTGCATCCTCTGAACATTACAGTTCTGCCCTACTCTTTTCCCAGGGATCTCATTCTTTTACTTCTCTTACACACCAACCATGTTTCTAATATGAGCTTCTTTCCTTCATTCCATTCACATCTGTAAGTTTCTAAATGTCAAGCAGAATTTCTCATTTAACTTGACTTTGGTTGGGAGAAAAATTGAGGGTAATGGCATTTTCCAAGCTTAGACTTCATAACCACAGTATTTGATGCCCAGAAGATAGGCAACCAAGTGATAAACTTGAAATTAAGAGTCTCTAATGTACATTTGGCATCAGAACTGGGATATCATTATTATAACCTGGAGAAGACAGTCACCTAGTGGTCTTGTTGCCTTTTAGCATTCTTCTCTTATTAGAGAAGCCCACTTATTAGCATGCTGGCTTTGCTCAGAATAATTCAGTTTTCTCTTTAATAAATCACAATTCACATGCTGTGTATTAATCTAAAATAACTTACTTTTTTTTTGGAGAGTTTTTTTTTTTTTTTTCCTATAGGACGCATACGCTCACCAGAAAGACAGAGAAAGAGACAGAAAGTGAGAAATCGCCCCACTGGGGGGGATTCCTGCAATCCCTTCTCCTCCATTCTCCTCTTGGGATCTTGGGCATGCACACACACACGCCTAGCATGAGTTTAAGACTCAGGGTGGGGGACTTGAACCGCAGCCGACTACATGGGAATCCAGTGACATAGCCATTATGCTAACTGCTGGTCCCTAAAATAATTTACTTTTTTATGTTACCCTTTTAATAAATAATTTTTACAAAATCCAAGAAGAAATAGTCATATTTTAAAAATTGTACTTTAACACACACTATATAAAATTTACCTTTTAAACAAAATTCAGGTGTACCGTTCAGTGAATTAAAGATACTGACTTTATTGTGCAACTTTCATCATCCACAATATCCAGAACTCTTTGGGTCTTCTGCAGCTGAAATTCTGCACTCATTTTCACATCCTTCTAGACTCTGATAACCACCTTCTAATTTCTCTCTATAAATATGACTGATGTAGCCACCTCATAAAAGTAAAAGCATACAACGTTTGTTATTTTGTGTCTGGCTTATTGCCTGACCATAAGGTTCTTTAAGGTTCATCCATGTTGTAACATGTCAGAATTTCATTTCTTTTAAAGGGTGGATAATAGTCCATTGTAGGTATAAGCCACATTTTGTTTATACAGCCATCCACTGACAGTCACTTAGGTTGCTTCCACCTTCTGCCTATTGTGAATAATGCTCCTACGAACATTGGTATACAACTATATGTTAGTGTCTCTGCTTTCAGTCTTTGGTATATATAACCAGAAGTGGAACTGCTGAGTATTAGAGTAATTCTGTGATTAATTTCTCAATGAACCTCCATATTACTTTCCATAATGGCTCAACTCCCTCCTCCTCCAACTCTCCCCTATTTCATGTGATCTTCTTGTCTGAGCTGCAAAGAGTTGTGTAAATTATCTTCATTTATTTGGCCAGTCACAATAACTTCTTTTGTTATTTTTCACTAGTGCCAGTTTGTTATTATCTGCTTGGAGAATAACTGTCACTCAGTGGGCTTTTATCATGCTCTTCTGTTCCATCTAACATGAGCAGCCTCTGGTATACTTGACCAGTTATTTTGGCCCGCTAGTAGCTGTCATTTCCATTTTTGAGATTAAGATATTAATTAGGTGATCAGATCTGTTGTGAGAATGGGCTGATGTAGTAAAAGATGAACTGAAAGTCAGAGAAACCATATTGATTTCCACAGATCACTTAAGGATTTGGAGAAGCAGTTATAAAATAAAATTTCTAAATTGCTAGTTGAACACCTTTTGCTATACTTCTGTATTTTTTGAGTGCTTCAAGCCTCAAGAACTCATTCTGGAACTGTTGTGTATCTGTAGTTGGCATATTTTCCTCATTCATTCCATTTTTGGATCTTTGTTACAGTGTAGAATACATGGTATGTCTAGCACATTATTCTTTCTATGATTCTATTATATTGCAAGTGAAAATTGATAAGCCACATCAAGTAATGCTATTCTTACAATATTGTCAAGATCAGAAGAGACATCTAAGAACTAAAAATGATAGTTTAAATTTGACCCTTAAAAAGTACTGAAAATGAATCAGAAAAGTTAATACCAAGTTTAAAGGAAATGGTAAGCTACCCATGAATATTTATAACATATATCAGGGACTATTTTTTGCTACTTTGTGTCTATAAACCACATGTTTGTTGAGAAATACTGAAGTTAGATACAGTGTTTATAGATTTAAAACTGAATTTCCTGCAGTATTTATAGAGTTTTACTGAACTCTTATAGATGTTATCTATAAAATTTAAGTATTGTTTCAGGTGTGGACAAGCAAATGTGCAAATATCTCTATAATTGATAAAGGGGAAGAGAAAGGTGGAAATATTTTCAAATGTGACTACAAAAGCAAACATTTAAAAAGGTTTTTGAATTTTAGTTAGAGCATTTGCTGGAATATAAGATACACACATACACACACACTATATATATAAATGCCCCCTAAAATCTTGTTTCTGCTTTCTTTAAAAAGAATTGTACCAAATGATTTATCGTTTATGTCATGAAATACTAGTAATTCATACATACTCTCTGGAGGTATAATTCTGTGTCCATCACAGACTGCTTCAACAAATAAATCCTCTTTTTCTCCAGTTATTTGTAACTACAAACTATCTTGATTTTTAGATAGAAAAAAAAAAAAAGGGCAAGTTATTTATGGCCCCATGTCTTCCATAACAGGTCAGCCTAACAAGGCTGGCCTGATGTATGATTACGCTATTGATTATTGGGAAATTTTAAGTCAATTAAGAACTACTTTTAGGAGAATCAGTTGGATCGAATGTGCAGTTCAGTTGATCAAATTACATTTGTTGCTTTTTTTTGTTTGTTTAATCACTGGACTATGACCATAAGCAGTTTAAACTTTATATTCAATAAAGATATTTAGGAATATTCAAACCTCTTCGAGGCCTCCGGACTTCAGTGTTTATTTGTTCTGCCAAGATAGTCTCATTTACCAGAGGTCACAAAATGGTAACTTCGACCGTAGAATCAATCATAGATACGATACTCGCTTTTTCCCAGTCTCTGACCTGAGCTTGTTTCATGGACTCAGAAGCTTCTTTCCAGCACCAATTTCACATACAGTACAAATGATTTTAAATGTCCTTAGTGATCAAATGTACCCATCTGCCCAGAAAAGACCCACACAGCAGAAACAAACTAAACCAAGTAGATGTCCTTTGCCACTGCTCTGATTTCCTACTTCTTTCCTGGAACATGCAGGTAAGAATCTCAACCCTAAAAGGTCGAGGGCTCCCTTCTCTAATGGCTCTTTTCCAGTTCTGTCTTTACATACCCATGGGTACAGCAAAGTTGATACTAAGAAAATCATTATATACACTGGTTAGTCGGAGTAGATCTTATTGAGAATGGATGCTTGTCCACTCTGGCAGTGCACACCAGCTTAATGAAAGACCTGCCACTAATGGTATTAAAAAACACTCTTAGAGGATGAAGATTTTAGAAAAATGGTAGTTCTGATTCATACAAAATTTTGTTTTAGTTTATACATTTGGTGTAACTCATTAAGCTCAGAGCATTAAGTAGGCCGCCTAGACCCTTCTTTTGTAATGGTACCATGGTTGGGATAATGGTTTATCCCCAAAGATTTATGTTTTAGAATTTTGTGTCCATTATAATGGCATTAGGATGTGGGGACTAGTGAGCTGTTATTCAATTGTGGAGTTTAACAAGTGAGACCTAGTGGACAGTAACTGGATCAAGGAAGAATTGCCCTCATGAATACATTAATTCTATCTCATGAGATCCAGTGAGTTCAATCTGTCATGAGAAAAGATTAGTTACCATGAGAGCAGTTAATTACAAACGGTAGAAGGCTACCCCCATGTCTCTCTCCCATTATCCTTTCGGCTTCTGTCAACCATGCTGGCACACAGGCCAACCTAATGCCATCTCTATGCATGGACTTTCCAATCACCAGAACTGTCAAATAAACCTCTCTTCCTTTATACATCACTGAGCCTCAGGAATTTCTGCTCATAACTTAGGTATTGTATAATTGACTAAGATATATGGCCACTTCCTCTTGCCAACTGGCTTTATTAGCTCTTAGGTACAATTGAAAGTAGTTTTCATTAATTTTTGTCCCATCATTTACTCAGTCCTGTTCCTTGTCTTTCTTTCTCTCCCTCCCTCTCTCTCTCTCTCTCTCCCCTCTCTTTATCTCTCAATTCCTTTGTTCTTTGGAAATTAAATTCATTTTTAATCATAGGATTTTTTCCACCTTTTCTTTTGGCTGGGTTGGGGGAAGGAAAACCAATTTAAAAAATTATGCTTAATATATCTATTATGTACAGTAAGTACCATATAAACGTAAGAAAAAAATATCAGAAGAGAGTGCACGTGCTTACCAAATAGAGAGAGGGCATGCAGAAACACATCCCTCAGTGAGAAAGGTCACATTGCAATCCTTTCTCCTACACTTCTTTTCAAATTTTAGGCATGCACACATACGGTGCTTGGTGTGTTTTTGAGTCACCAGGGCTAATATTTGAAGCTTGTGGTCGGTCAAGTGGGACCCAGATTTTTTAACTACTAGATTATGGGCCTGACCTCAAGTACTATATAAACTTATCTTTGTGGTATTAATATTTGACTTGGCAATATTGTTTTGCCTGAACTGATACGTCCGTTCTTCCCAAACCACTAAGCTACTAAGTTTCTGTTTCCTTTAATCTCACAGATAAGGAAATGGCATTTTAACTTAAAACCTTACTAAAGTACGGATATAAAAAAGATAGTACTAATGTTTAAATTTGGTTATGTTTACTGATATAGTTGTCTATTGTTCTAAAATAAATTCACTAAAAATTAATCTATTTGTGTGAAACTGCTAATTAATGTTAAGAATATAATTAAACGTCATCTCATTTGTTCTATGTGTGGTGTATACTGTAATGGTCATGTCGGTGTACTTTAAATAACTAAATGAATAATTATACTGGATAGAAAATGTTTTTAACTGAGTAACTTTTAAGTAAAATCATTCAAGTTTAGATTTGGGAAATGGTCAAAATTCAACTTTTTCTATTCACCATTTAACCTAATTCCCCAATGCTTCCCTCTTGACTCTCCTGGAATATTCTCTCACATGGGAAATTCTGAGGATTATGTATGGAATAACTAGCGGACCCTAAATGCCATTATAATATCCTCATGTAAGAGAGGCTGAGGAGTTTAGACACAAACAAGCATAGAGAATTCAATCTGAAGATGAAGGCGGAAATTGGAATGGTGCAGCCATGAGCCAAAGAATGGCCTCCAGAATTTCAGGGATTTTTTTTGTTTTATTTTAAATCACCTGGGTTGTGGTAATTTTTTACATTGTTCCTAGGAAACTAATATAATATACATATAGCCCAGGATTTTCCAAGGTAATATGGCCATATATTTCCCAGGCATTTTGGAGTTTTATACAAGTTTTCTGTTTTTGACTCTCCTGAACAATACTATAGTCTCTCCATGTTCCATTGTTAAACCAACTATATTGGCCTGAGAAGACCTCCCTACTCCCATACTTGAGTTCTTGTAAACAATCTACACCTCATATTGGGGTCTGTTTCCTTAACAAATAAGTGAGTCGAAGTAGCCCTGCTTCAGACACAGTAGTTCTGATTCAGTCAATCAAGCTTGCTCTTGAAACTGTTCAAAAGAAAAAAAAAAAAAAGGCAAGCTGTAATCAATCCAGCTGTTCTCTACCTTCCTTCCATGTTCTGTATATCACTTTCCTTTTCCTGTCCATAAATGTTGTTCAACCACATGGCCATGTGGAGTTCCTCAGAACCACTTCCGGAGGCTGCCTGAATCTTTCTGTGCTCCATTAAAGTCTGCTCAATTAAATTTGTCTGCAGTCTTTTTCTTTCACATGGCCTGGTCAGAAAACTTTTTATGAGTGACTTAATTGATTAATGAATTCTTCACATATATGTTGAGAGTCCAGTGGAAGTTCCAGAGCTGAACTGGCAGAAAGGCTTCCATGAACACACTATTTAGAGAATAGATTAGTAAAGAAGCAGTCTTTACTAGTAAAGAGTTTACTCAGGGACTGACAAACCAAAAGGGAGGCATGAGATGGGGCTGCAGAATAGTCTTCAGGTTACATGCAGTAACCTGAAATTTATCATGTGGGCAACAGAATAAGTGTGACAGAGGAGTTAAATAGACAAGGTAAATTAACAACTCTAATTTTACATGAAAATCTATACCTCTTTGCTTTTAAAATGGGTAGAACACTTTCTGTTTTCAGCTGTCCTGAACAATACTACTAGTCTCTGATGTTGTACTGTTTACCTAAAGAAACTTGGTCCCAAATTCCCCATCCATAGAAAATGTTCTTTCTCTATGCATGATTGTATCCACATATGCTACATTATTTGTCAATTGGATTACATTGCCATTCTCTGTGGATGACTATGAATTTAGTTTTGGGTAATGAGTACTTTTTTTTTTACTTAAACTTATTCTGAATTCTAACACTTGCTTTACATTATGCATACTAAAAATAGTTTCTCTAGATTTGGAGCATACTGCACTGTGTTGAGTGAGGGCGAGGGGAGATTCTAGGGCCGGGTAAGACTTTGTTCAGTAAGTTATGCTTTTCTCTGTCAGGTGCAAGTCGGATAAAGCTAAGGTGATTGGGACAGAGCACCACCTCAGAGATACCTCCCTGTGTTTCCATCATTAAAAAGTCTTTTTCCTCAAAACCCTACTGATTGCACTGCAGAGGTCTCCTGCGGTAATGCTTGGCTTACTCTTTCTATAAAGAATAGATCCCAGGCCAGCCAGCGGCGTGGTAGTTAAGCCGATTGGCTTACATATGGCAAACTGCGTGGTTTGAGTGCTAGATCCAGCCGCTGGAAAAACATACTGGGGATGTGTGATTGTGGGCCCCTAATCCTGAGAGGCGACAAGAGAAGGGATGGTGGCATGGCCATTCCTCAGGGAGTGCCTTCTCGTTTTTTTTTTCACATCCTCTCTCTCTTTCTTTTTATCTTTCTTGCTGTCTCTGGTGAGCTCACACACCCTATAACAAATTAAAGAAAAATAGACTTGACCTAAGATTATGAGCACTCCTATATTGAAAAAGCAGTACACTAATACTGTTCTATGTATGGAGTATGAATTTGGTAGAGGTTCCAATTAATAATAAATAAGTTTGAAAATACATTAAGGCTCTCTCTAGCAGTGAAGAGAGTCAATGAATTCTTTGTTGTTTCTAATTTCTGAATGCAAATGTCACTGATCATTGTGATAAGCCTTTTATTCTTAAATTAGTTTATATTTGTGCCCACATAACTCAAGAGTAAAATCCTCAAATCTAACACATTAGTCAAAATGTCTCAGAGACATATGCATTAAAAAAAGGTAAAATCAAATGTATTTACATAGTTGTTTGCCAAGAGAATGAAAATGTTTTAAGTAAATACTTCAGGAGCTAAGATTAGATGAGAATACTTGAGATATGGGTGGCATTTGACTACTCCTTACTTGGCTCTGCTCTGGGAAACACGATACTCTGAAACATTCGCTAGTGCATTTACCAGCCTCCTGAAGGCCTGAACATCAAGGAAAGGTGCCAGTTGCCATCCTGCCAGACTCAACTTAAGCCTGGAGTTTATGTAAATAGCCTTTGTCCTGAAGATACATGTAGGACTTGAAAAAATAAAAACCTCTGCCCATGGAAGTCTCTTTTCAAATGAGAGTCATTTAATCCTGGAGCCATAGAGTCCTGGCAGATTTCCCATATTCAAACTAAGTACACAGATAGAAGAATGTCACGGCTTTGTCAGTTCAGGGAAGGCTGCCATCTGGTGGGCATATCGAATTACTACCAAAATACAAGTCGCACCTCCTGATTCCTTTAGTTAAGTCTCTGTTTACAACTTAACTTTTATGGCAAGAGTGAAATAAAAATTTAAATCAGACACCACAGGGATCAAATGAACAATGTCTTAATTAACAACCCGTAAGTTTTGAAAATTCTTTCCTTTTTCTTTGTTCTACTGATTTACCTTTTCTCTGACATGTAAAAAAATATTTTATTCTATTGATAGTTGATCATTCAGTTTTTCCTGACTGTCATTCCTTGGTTTTTAAAAATGGAGATAAGTCCTTTGACTACAAAAAGGACAATGTAATACGCAACACAGATAACATTAGGAAATAGAAAACTACTGGGGGACAAATAATGACAAATAATGAGGATAATCTAAACAGAGGTCAGGAAATGATGAGTCTTTCGCCTAGACTCCAGCTCAGTTTGCATCTTAGGATATTGTTTAATCCTTTTGTACCTGAGTTGCACTTATGAGTTTTGGTCCTCATCACTCCTCTGTCAGCTGGATTTCACCTGGGCAGATCACGTGCTTCTGTAGAGATTTGATGTACTTAAAGGATTTCTGTGATCCTGGGGCGAGATCTTGATATTGTAAAACCTATATCATAATTATTCAGCTCTTAAATATCTATTATTTGCCATTTTATTCTTTACCTTACTGAATGTCTCTGTGTTCAAAGTGAATGTGTGTTTGTTGAAGTATTTTCTGCAGAGTTTTCTATGGTAGATGTGTAGGTCAACTACCTGGGGGATTTCAAAAAGTTTGTGGGAGAAGGGAATTAAATTGCAAGTTTATTTTGGAACTGACTTTAAAAAAAAAAATCTGTGTATACATTTTATCCAATATGCATTTCCATGAGCTTTGTGAAGATCCTTCTTACTGCATATTCAACATTTTCTCAATGTGAACATTTTCTCAATGTGTCTCTACTTAATGTATAAATTATATGTAATAAAATGAATTTTTCTCAATATACAACTTTAAGCATGCATTACTAGGATGCCAAAAGAGAAATGACATGTCTGCATTTTTTAGTCTTCATTGCAAACTTCAGATACAAGTGGAAAAGACACCTGGGTTCAAACACCTTTTGTTCTACAAACGATAATTAATTAAGAACAAATGCCATGATGGATAGGAAGCTTAGCCTTGTTGGAGAATCTGGTCTGTGTTACTGTTCATGAATAAATCCTTCCAGTTAAGTCCATTTTTATATGATGACTTACTGATGTTTCCCTTACCAAAGAAAATATGTAGTTTGGTGAATCCTTTAAAGATATATGGCTAGAAACCTTCAAAAAGAGTGTATATTAGCTAATTTCCCTGGCATTCCATTGATGATCAGTAATAAATAAGTCCCTCTGTCCCACATCCCAGAGTAGGTGACACAGAGTTGCCCACGTGAGAACCAGCTCATTAATGCCTTGGATTTAGGGGAACTGCTTTGCCTGTTTGCGGTTTTGAGGTTCTCGATGTCCAAAGCAGATTGTTCCTAGTCTATAAGTAGAACCTGTTGATCACAGTGTCAGCTGACTCAGAAGTTGTCTGACTCGTTCTCCCAGGCATCTCTCATGGTCCGTAATGTTGATTTTGAAAATACCATGTATCCTATAGCTAAAGGCTAAAAGTCCCAAACACCATCTGAATTTGGTGAAGAATCCGCCAGTCTGTTTTGCATGATACAGGAATAGAAAAACAGAAAACTCATTTCATTTATAAAGAGGGTAACTGAACCAATAAATAGGTATTTTCAGTACAGTAAGAAAATGAAAAGATACATGTTGTTTCTGTAGTTTTAAGGACTTCTCCTAAAGGACAATTTAGATCATCTGCTAGCCATGGCTTTCATTTTCACCGAAATACTCTTCAGATCCAAGATGCACTTCACAGAAAAGCTGAAGGTGCTGCAGAGAATATGGACTGTTTTTAACTCAAGACAAACATGCCTGTTTCAAACAGGTTTAGTAGCATGCTCTCAAGCTCTCTTTAAGTTGTCTTGGAGAGCCTTTTACAAAAGCATAGACTTGATTTGCTCAAACTTGTTAGATAGCAAACTTAGTCCTTGTCCACCTCTTACAACACTATCTAAACTGCAGCTACTCTTTTGGCTTCTGAATATACTGAGTCAAGTCTCTAAAATTCTCCTCTTTGGAGGCCACAGGCAATCTAGTAATATCATCCCAACCTAGAGCTGACCACCAGCTTTGGAAGACTTAGGAAGAAAAGATTATTTAAGAAATGATACATGTTCTGAAAGATAAATACATAGAATATATATGTATTTTTTTTCTATGTGTCCTCACATTATACACAAACCTATTATTGTCTTGACTTCAAGTCTTAGATTAAAGTTTCAATTTTTTTATTATGAAAAATGTCAAGCATACACAAAAAGTAGAGAAAATACCATAATAAACCTCCAGGAACCTATTATCTAATTTTAATCATCCATCGAGTAAAAATTTTTTTGCTTCATCTATATTCCTTACTTGTCACCCTCACAAGATTTGGGAATGGGCAAAAATTATTTTATTTACAAAAATGATCAGTAAACACCTCTAAAAGATAGGGATTCTTAATAACAAGCAAAATAATGTCACACCTGTACACAGCAATAATTCCTTAAAGTCACTAACGGTTAAATGAAAATTCAGATTTGCTTGATTATTTCATTTATGTTTGTTTATGATTCAACTCAGGATCTACATAAAGTACAAACATTGTAATTGATCGATATGTTTTAAGTTCCTTTTTAAAATTCTTCTCTTAAAGATTTTTGTCATAAGGTATGTACATTTGCTGGGGAGAGACAAAGACAGACAAAGGGGGAAGTGAGAATTCACCTCCCAGGAGGGATGGCCATGCCACAATCCATTCTTTCCAGGATCTTGGGCACACATGCACATGTGCCTCACGTGATTTTTCAGGCTGCCAGGCCCAAGACTTGAACTATGGTCAGCCAATACCTTAACTACCACATCACTTGCTGACGCCTTAAGTATCTTTTAAATCTGAAAATTTCCTTCTAGTTTTTCTCAATTTGTTGAAGAAACTTGATTTTATCAATAGAGTTTGTCATTGCATAAAATTTGCTAATTTTATTCCTATGATTTCAAGGCAATAGGAGTAAAAATGTTTTTTTTTTTTTTCCCGTGGCCAATTACATAGATCCACACATGTAGAAACCTGAATTAACTGACGATGTTTTAGTGTCCTTGGTTGTTTTTAAACATCAATTCCTAGATTCCTTGCACTTTACATCAGATGTCCCTATATCCGTTTCTTTTCTGGTTACTGCATTTTATAATATACAGTCTAGATGTTGTATGTTCTAGAATTGTTTTGCCTGTGAATGGGCTTCCTCCCAAGATATTCTTCTGTTGGTTTCCTGCGAATTACTATTCAAATCTTGAGGATCGATAGATTCAGATTTGATTTTTTTTTTTAAAGACTACTACTCCACAGAGAATGCTGTGCATTTTTATCAGGAGTTATACAATGTCTAAAATTGTTTCATTTTGCTAAAATCAGCAGCTGTCAGTGATTGTTCGTTCAAAATTATTGGCCAGTTCTGGCTACTGAATTTTGCTTTTGTTTCCAGACACTGAGACAGGGGCCCCACCCAGGGGCACATAGTGACATCCTTGATTTCAGGAAATCACATGATGCTACAGATTAAATTACAGATTAAGTTGTTTGAAAATTGCATTTAGTTTGAACAAAACCGAACTTCACTAAAAGGATAAGTATTTTTAAAATTAGTGAAAGCTGCCTGTAGATTAAGGATTATACTACTAAAAAGACCATTAACAAAAAGGAAAGACCAGCTACAGAGAAGAGGATGCTGTTTGCAGAATAGGGGATACTGAAAAGGATTTGTGTTCAGAACATGTAAGTAATCTTCACCAAATGATAACAAAAGCTCAGGTAGTACAATAGAAAAATGAGTCAAAACACTTGACTAGTTACTTCACAAAATAAGTATTTCATAATAAGTGCTTTGAATAGCAAATATAACATTGAAAGCCATCTAATCTCATCAGTCATATGGAAAACACAGTTCTGAACCACAGTGAGAGAACACTGATACCACAGATCATAAGAATGGTTAAGTAGACTGGTAGCACCACATGTTGGCATGGGGATGGAGAAAATGCAATTTTATATTCTTGCAGTGAAATGTGTCATTCTGGAAAACTGTTTTGCAGCAACAGCTAAAGCTCGGTATACACATGCCCTAGGACCCAGTAACTACCTGTCTACTGAAATGTTTGAATATTCGCATCCACTAGAAATAGACTATATGTGCAAAAAAGATACACACAAGCAGCCTTATTTGTAATATACCTCTAAATCAGAAATAATTTAGATGTTCTCTAATAGTAAATAAATACATTTATATATAGTCACACAATAGAATATAATGTTATGGGTATAAAGAAAGAAGCCAAACACAAAAGAGAATATACTATATGATTAAAAAATCTATGAAATTCCCAAAAAGGAAAGAAAACGAAGCCATGATATTAGGTGTAAGGCTGGTGGTTAGCTTTGGGGAAAGGGGAAAGGAAACTTGCCAGGGTTGGGGCACACGGGAGCCACTGGTGGCTGTTGATATTCCATTTCCACATTTTGGTATTAGTTACAAGGGTGCCTTCAACTTGTATCAAGTTGTTGATTTGTATCTTCATTACTTGTGCATTTTTCTGAAAGCATTTTATAGAATAGAACACGAATTTATTAAAATCCTGTACTTAGCATGTAAAGCAAGAGGAACAGTTTTTTTTTTTTTTCAAAAGTAGAACTGACAGTTTTCACACTTCTAATATTTCTCCATCAGCCACGTTAGGAGAGAAAAAAATATAAACTAATTATACCCATCAAGATGTCAGCCAAAAAATCAAATTGTAAAGAAGATTGAAATGAAGACATACAAACTTTCTAAGTGACAACAAACGTTAGCGTATTGTACTCTGTGTCATGTGATATTAGCCACTGAGAAAATGAAGCCATCTTGATTAACAATATATTTTTTGGTAACCAGCAGTTAGCGTAATGGCTATGTCGCTGGACTCCCACGTAGTTGACCGTGGTTCGCGTCCTGGACCCGGTGGCTTAAAACTCATGCTGGGCGCGTGTGCATACGTGCCCAGGATCCCGAGAGGAGAATGGAGGAGAAGGGATTGCAGCGTGACCATCCCCCTCTGGGGGGTGATTTCTTGTTTTCTGTCTCTATGTCTCTCTCTGTCTGTCTAGCGAGCGCAAGCGCCCTATAGTGAAAATCACTAAATATATATATATATATATTTTTTTTTAAATAAGCAATAAGAATGTGAAGATAACCGTTGATACTTTTTCAGTGCTCTTGTAAATGTTACAGTCAATTCAATACTTCATTATATTTAAAATTTACTAAAATTAATGTTAACATTTTTGAGTTTTAAAAATGGTGATCAAGAAAAAGGTACATATTATTGAGTATATTGGATTTTTATTTCATTTCATTTATTTTTATTAGATTTTGCTATAGGGCACGTGCACTCACAGGAGAGACAGAGAGACACAGAGAGAGGCAGTGAGAAATCAGCACCAGGGAGGATGGCCACGCTGCAATCCCTTCTCCTCAATTCTCCTCTCAGGATTTTGGGTAGACACAAACACACACACACACACACACACACACGTGCATGTGCACCCAGTGTGAGTTTCTAGCTGCCTGGTCAAGGATCAAACTGTGTTTGGCCATGTGAAAGTCCAGGACCTTAACCACTATGACACCTAATCGTCCCGTTTTTCAGTTATTAAAAATTGGCTAAAATAATACAAAGAAACAATGTGGTAACAAATTAAAATCATTTATTTTTCTAAAAATGCTCTTAGAAGATGCTTAGGAAAAAAATGCTGAAGATTTCGATATGCTAATACATGAAGCAGGCTTAGACTAGTGCCTGATCCTTAGTAAGCACAAAATAAATGTTGGTTGTTATTATTTGTATGAATAAATGACTCAGTGAGGGAGATTTTTCCATAAAGCTGCATCAGAGTTCAGTATTTTTTCCTGATGTATCTATTTACTATATTTGCTAGATTGTGTTTCTATAATGAAATCCATGAAAAAGTTTTTTTTTTATGTATTCTAACAGCGATTTTTCCATCCCTTAATGACTTCTTTAATGAAAGCGTTGTTTTATGGATGAACTGAGTATCTACAAGCACTGATAGAACAGCTGCACTGTCTGAATTTTTAAAAGTGATCCTAAAGGAAGGCAAGAGAGATGAATGCACATGTGAAATGTATTCCTAGTGTCATTATAGACAAGTTATTGGAGCAAATGAATTGTAGCCAGAAGTTTACAAAGTTTTGCAAGACACTCTGGACATAGCTAATTTATAGAAACAAAGGTATAAAATCTAGTAGGATCCTTAGGTTCTTTTGTGAGATGGAAAATGACTATGGAACTCTTTTGTGCTATCTAAAATTTGCTAATGATCGCATGACAAAACACCTTTTTCCAAAATTAAGAATGTGGTCGCATGAAGATTAATTTTACAAAAAAGGTGAGTGTTCAGATTTGCCTATCTAATCTGCAAATGCCACTCAATAGGAGAACACACACATACACACTCGAATGGGACTTTTAATTAAAATTTTTGTTAGGGACCAGCAGATGGCACAATGGTTATGTTGCTGGACTCCCACAGGGCTGACCACAGTTTGAGTCCCGGACCCAGTGACTTGAAAGTCATGCCAGGCATGTGTGTGTGTGTGTGTGTGTGTGTGTGTGTGTGTGTGTGTGCCCAAAATCCTGAGAAGGGAATGGAGAAGAAGGGACTGTGGTGTGGCCATCTCCCCTGGAGGAGGTGGTTTCTTGCTTTCTGTCTCTGTCTCTCTGTCACTCCAGGGAGCACACACGCCCTAGAGCAAAAAACTCCACAGTTTGAGTCCCGTACGTCATGCCAGGCATGTGTGTGTGTGTGTGTGTGTGTGTGTGTGTGTGTGTGTGTGCCCAAAATCCTGAGAAGGGAATGGAGAAGAAGGGACTGTGGTGTGGCCATCTCCCCTGGAGGAGGTGGTTTCTTGCTTTCTGTCTCTGTCTCTCTGTCACTCCAGGGAGCACACACGCCCTAGAGCAAAAAACTCTCTAAAGGAAACAATATATATTTTTAACTGTAATAAAAGAATCTTCAAGAGAGAACATTTTGAAAATGAATTATGTCTGGTTTTATGGGCTTCCGTTGCTGCAGTAAGTGTGCAACCCATAAAACCGTCACCTTGCAAACTTTAAAAACATGAAAACAAAGTTTCTAACCTGTTACAGAATCTTCCCCCCAAAAATCATAGTGGGTCTTAAACCCAATAATCAAAATACTAAATCACAAGTATGAACATAAAACTATTTAGCCTTTAAAAACAGTTTGACATCAGGCTAGACAGGAATTTACTG
Organism: Tupaia belangeri chinensis; assembly: GCF_000334495.1. Lineage (NCBI taxonomy): Eukaryota > Metazoa > Chordata > Mammalia > Scandentia > Tupaiidae > Tupaia > Tupaia belangeri. The sequence continues at coordinate 374,961 of NW_006159583.1, read as the reverse complement.
GTGAATTTCAATAATATCTTTGCGAAATCAATAGACATTGTCAAAAAATGTGCATCATGATTTACAACAACTAACAATGGACTTTTCCAATTTGGACCTCTGTATATTTGAGGCATAATTTTTTAGCAGTGACAGACATTATACTCAGTATATAAATCAACTGAATTATGAAGCAAACAACTGATGTGATATATCACAAAGGATAATGAATAAATCATGATTTTAAAATGACCAGAACAATTCAAAATTTTCTCAATGTATCATTCATAAGTGAAACACAATTTTGCTAACATATTTTAATTTTGACTTTATTCTTTTAAAGTTTCTACCTTGAGTTTTTTTATAAAGCACATGATGTATTAGAACAAGGTACATTGCTACATATGTTTTAGCAGAGTGCATATATATAACTTTATGTGTTTATCATGTGTCACGTTTGTGTTTTGTGTTTAGAATTTTTAACTGCTGGGAACATCCAGTCAGAATGATTTAGAGATCATTGATTTACAGGCTGGTAGAAAGAAGAAGAGTCTGCAGAAAGGGTGAGCGTGCAATGACCCAAGAGACAGAAATACAGTGTGACGGGAGACTGAGAAGAAATCATTTCTTAAAAAGGACGAGTATGAGGACCAGCAGGTGGCATTGGTGGTTGAGGCACTGGACTCTCACATAGCAGACCACAGTTTCAGTCCTGGACCCAGAGGTTTGAAACTCACACCAGGCATGTATGCATGCATGCCCAAAATCTCAAGAGGAGAATGGAAGAGGAGGGATTGAAGTGTGGCCCTCCCCCCCCTGAGGGGATGATTTCTCACTTTCTCTCTCTCTCTGTCTCTCTCTATCTTCCTGGCTAGTGCTTGTGCCCTATAGCAGAAATTTCTCTCTAAGAAAAGATGACCATGCACTGTAGATCACTAGAGACGGTATAGGAGTGAGTAGGTAACAGGGGATGGGCAATGGGAGTGAGAGGGAGGAGGTCAGGGAAAAAACAAACAAAACATTGAAGAGACACAAACATTAAAAAGTATCTGTTGATGATAATGTATATGGCAACGTGACATCTCTAACTTGACTAATATCCACTGTACTCATGCTCCAAAAACCATGTTATATACTGTAAAGATGCACAGTGATTAAATGTAAGTAAGTTTTTTAAAATGAAGAGTAGGTTAACAGACTTGATACACCTGAAAACTTAAGAACTACAAGATCTATGAAAAAAACACTTGGAGTTTCTGACCAGCAATTAGAAAACTATTGATGGAAAGTATTGTTATTGAAGTTGTAAAAACTAAAATCAGATTCCACTCAGTAAATATCCAGATAAATGAGTGGAAGGAAAGAAAAGAGTTGGGGCCAGCAGGTGGTGTGGTGGATAAGGGTGTTGGATTCCCACATGGCTAACCATGGTTCAAGTCCCGGACCTGGTGGTTTGCTTTCTCACTTTCCCTTTCTCTCTCTCATCAAATAAAGGAAAAAATAAATAACAATAACAAATGGAAATAAATAAATAAATAATTCTTTTTTAAAAAAAGTAATAAGAATAAGTATTACTTATTAAAGCTTGGCCAAAAAATAAGTAAGGCAATGAGAGCCAGAAAACACAAGAGAAATAAAAAGAAGAATTGATTAAGTAAGTCAGAGGGTGGAAGAGAAAGGGTCACATTAAAGGAGGAGGCAAGAACTTTAGAAGAGGGAGAGCAGCACTAGTAGCAGTGTGAGCTCACAGGAGAACGTGAGAATTTGAGGTGTTGGAGACAGAGAAACTCTGAGAGACTATGACATCTACGTTCCAATTAGACTCCTAAAAGAGTAAAAACAAACAGTTAAAAAAAAAAGTACTCAACACTAATGTGCAAATTCAGGTGTTGTGATGTCACCTTGGGAGACAGAGGGCCAAGAGAAGAATGCGAGCCAGAGGGTGTTATGAGCAAAGAAGGGAAAGGTCCCGAAGATGTAGGGTCATACACGGGTCGATGGGAATTTAGAGCAAGTGATGAACGGTGGTGTCAGATGGTTGGTTTTAGAATGGGGACAGGAGATGGGGTGTGTGAGTCAGAAGAGGTCAGAGGAGCAGCCTTTATGGGAAAGGGTTTCAAAGAAATGATGCCAGGTTTGGGTTGAGCTGAGGAGGTGGAAAGTGGCCTTCAGGACTACATCTTATGTTAGGCATAATCTGTAATAGCACAAGTTCATTCTTTCTTTTATTTTTAAAAATGTTGCCAGAGGACAGATGCGCTCACTGGAGAGAGACAGAAGAAGAATGAGAACGTGAGAATGCACTCTCCCTGGAGAATGGTCACGTCCAATCCTTTCTCCTCCATCTCTCCCTCCTTTCAGCATTGTTAGTACGCACATGTACAGGACTGGTGTGTTTTCAAGCTTCCAAGTCCGGGACTCAAACTGCACAGTCAACTGCGTGGGATACAGCTGCCTTAACCGCTATGCTGCAGGCTGGCCCAGCACAAGATTTTTATTTTGTATTTCAGCAACACATTGGTGGCAAGAATGCTGTCTAATATCTCATATAATGTGAATACTTGAAGTAACAATAAGATAAGACATGTGCATCACAATTATTTCTAGTTCAAATAATAGCATAACAGTATTTTAAGTCAAATTGCCAGGATATATACCCTTTCAAAGACTTATGAAAGCCTTTGTTTTGATACCCAGAAAGTTAAGATGATTTCAGACATAATTTTTCTTTTGTTTTAGGTTTTTGCCATATGGCACATAAGCTTGCTGGAGAGAGAAGAAAGGGAAAGGGGGGAATCACCACCTCACCTCCCCCAGGGGAGGGGTGGGGTGGGGAGAATGGCCACACCACAATCTCCTTTACTCCTGGGATGTGGGGCACACATGCACATGCCTGGTGTGTTTTTCAAGTCACCTGGGCCAGGATTCAAACCATACACTTGACCTAGTGCCTTCACCATGCCACCCACAGGTACCAAATGTAATTTTGAAGAAATTAGTTTAAGATATTGATTCTAGATACCGACCCGTTAGCTAGTACACCTCACTTCCCATCTGCCATGTGCAGCCAGAATTGCCTGCTGTTCACTGCTCAGATGCTGTTCATATGTCCGCTAGTTTAGAAATTAATTTCAACAAAATCTCATTGAACCAAAAGAGGTTTCATATTGTTTACCCCATTATCAGTTCTGTTTCCATAATTCAATATAAGAATAATTTTCCTGCCCTTTGGCTACAGATTCTCATTAAAACAGGAGCTATGAAAGTTATGACGACAGTCATGTGAATTAATTACTTTTAAATTTACAGCAAGGCAAAATAAGGGAGAAGGAAGAAGATTTATCTCGTCACAAAAGCCACTCCAGTATTCATTACCATTTTAAGAAAGCCAAACTTGGTGTTTTGAAAGAAAGATCCCTGCCAGCACATCTCTGAGACAGCAAAGCTTTTTGTCTACTCGTCCAGTACCTAAAATAACAGGACTAACATCTTTGAGGGAAGCAAGACTTCCTTTTTATCTCATTAAAAATAACAGTTGTAATGGCCAGCAAGTGGTGTGATGGTTACAGTGCTGGATTCTTGCATAGCCAACGATGGTTCAAGTCCTGGACCTGTGGCTTGAAAATCATGTTGGGCATGTGCGTGTGCATGCCCAAAATCCCAGGAAGAGAATGGAGGATAAAGGATTGTGGAGTGACCATTTCTCCTGGGGGGTTGATTTCCCACTTTTCCTCTCATCGCCTCTTTCTTTCTCTCTGGAGAGTGCACAAACCCTATGTCAGAAACTTTCAAAAAAAAAAAGGTGGGGGGGCAGGAACCAGCACATGGCATAATGGTTAAGTCTCTGGACTCCCGCGTAGTTGACTGGTGGTTCTTGTCCTGGACCCAGTGGCTTAAATCTCATGCTGGGTACATGTGTATGCATGTCCAGTATCCTGAGAAGAGAATAGAGGCAAAGGGATTGTGGCATGGCCATCCCCCTGGGGGATGATTTTGTGTTTTCTGTCACTGTCTCTCCAGCAAGTACACACACCTTGTAGCCAAAATCTGTCTAAAAAATATCATTAAAAAATTGTAAAAAAAAAAAATTATACAGATCAATTGTCTATTCAGATCTCATTTTTATTTTTTAAGGTTTATTTATCTCTTTCATGTGTGAGAAAGAGAGCAACAGAGAGATAGCACTCTCAATAGGTCCTTATACTGCAATCCACCTTTAGCCTCAGCCAGCCCTGGAGTATGGGAACACATGTGCCTTGCATATTTTGAGAAGTCTTCAGAAACAAATCTAGAATTTTCCCATGGGGGTGAGTCTCACCGGGTGTCCTATATTACCACCATCCAGCCCCCTTTTTCTTTTCTTTTTTCTTTTAACATGTATTTATTTTTACCATGAGTAAGCCAAGCAGACACAGACCTCATCCAAAATAAAATTATGTTGATAAAGCATTGCTTCATATCCCTTTGACTTTGGCTAAATTCACCGAACATCAGAATAGCGAGAAGCATATTGAATTGAGTTTGATGAAAGGTATGAAGATGATCTACACCTGAGTACTGGGAGCAAAAAATTCTAAAACTTGTTTCAATCACAGTGTGTCATTACATTGATTTCTTCATGCATCCGTGAGCTATTATAGAATTTGATGTTTCCCAAGAGGATGTTCAAATCAGCATCAAATCAGGATGGTGAGACTTTCACATATCAACTTACCTAGTTCTCTGTTTTCATCAGGGAAAACACAGGAAGATGCAACTGAAATATGTAACTAAAGCATGAGTCCCATTAATGTCTTTAATACATGATATGTTCTGGAAACACGTATTTGAAAGTAATGGTTAAAGTGGTTGTGATGTTAAATTTCTTCCAAGAGAACATGGTAAGAGCTTTGGTACATGACATGTGATAAGATTTCTAATCACCATTTCAGCAGGGATCATTTTTCTTAGATTTGGTCCCAGTCAGTCTAGGCAAAGAAGAGGTCCTTGAAGTGCTGGGATGGGTGGCAGCCATCTCTAACTAAGCCAACTGGGAAAGTAGATACAGGCACCTTTCTTTCCCATAGTTCTATTGCCCCTTCTCTTACCCCAAGGAAAGGGCAGGGCAGATCAAAAACCCCAACTCCTTTAAATGTCTGACCTCTGGTGGCACTTGGAGCAGGTAACGTAGACAAGGGTTTGTCCCACGAGTCACACCCAGTTGGATTCATGAATGTCTTAGTGTCAGACCACCTGCATGCATCCGTGACTGCTGGGGAAGCCCTTGGTCAGTGGTCAGCTCAGAGGTCCCATTTGAAGAAAGAAGATGTTCATCTTCAAGCTGGAAGAAGCACTGACTAAGAGAGTGTGTGATGTCAGCAAGGACTCTTACCTGGACTGGCAACAACCTGAAACTCTGGAAGAAACAGGAAAGGTGGAAATAAACTTCTGATGGGCTGGTTAAGTCAGGGCTGCAGAATAGACCTGAGCAAGCAGGAGGAAACCGAGAAAGGTTTCTAGTGCAACTGCTCCTCATTGGCGGGTGCTTCCTCTCTCTCCCTTCTCTGTCTCTCTCTGACAAGAAGAAGAAAAGGAAAAAAAGAAAAGAAAAGAAAAGTTTGAAATCCTGTCGTTCAACACAACACAGATGAGCCTGAGGGAAATAATGCTAAGATGAGCCAGACTCTGAAAGGCAAATACTGCATGTTCTCACTTTCATTGGAAACAACTGGGAAAAGGTGAGAAGTGGGAGAATAAGGAAAACTTGGTAAACGGATACAACATTACGGAGAAGAGGAATGAGCTCTAGAGTACTATAGGACCATCGAGTAACTAATGTTGGTGGCAATTTAATGTATATTTCAGAATAGCTAGAGGAGAAGCTCTTAAATCGTCAGAAAACAAAGGAATGATAAGTGATTTGAAATGAATGTGTTTATTGCCCTGGTATGATAATTACACATCATATACATGTATTGGAAAAAATCACACTGTACCCCACATATTTATACAAATAATGTCAATTAAAAATTATCATAAAAAGGAGGAAAATCCATTCATTATAGATTGAAATAGACTTAGGAGACATATCAACAAAATAAAGTGTACTTGTTTAGACCTTGATGAATCTTTTTTGAAACAAACCAACTATAAAGAAGATATCTTTAGAACGATAAAAACATTTGAGTATAGACAGGGTATTAGGTAATAATAAAGCTATTCTTTTTCATTTTTTTTTTAAATTTGCTCTAGGGTGCATGTACTCACTGGAGACAGAGAGGGAAAGAAAAGAAGTGAGATTTTTTTTCCCCAGGGGATAACCATGCTGCAGTCCCTTCTCCCTTCTCCTCTAGAGTTCACTCTCCACAGGAGTTCACACACATGTGCCCAGCATGGTGTTTTTTATTTGTTTGTTTGGTTTTGGGTTTTTGGGGGTTTTTTTGGAGAGGTTGTTGTTACAGAGCACGTGTGCTTGCCAGAGAGACAGAGAGACAGAAAGCTAGAAATCACCCCCAAGGGGGGATGGCCACGCCACAATCCCTTCTCCTCCATTCTCCTCTCGGGATCTTGGGCACGCACGCACACGTACCCAGCGTGAGTTTAAGCCACCAGGTCCGGGACTCGAACAGTGGTCAACTACTTGGGAGTCCAGCAACATAGCTATTACACTAACTGCTGGTCCCCTCAGCATATTTTTTAGGCTGACAGGTCTAGGATTTAAATTGTTCATTCTGTCATGTGGGATCTGGCCACCTTATCTACCATGCCACCTATTTGGCCCTACAGTTATTATTTTTATTAGATGTGATCCTGTGATATTGTAGCTACATTAAAAACTATCCTTCATCTGTAGTCATATATAGTGAAGTATTTAAAGTAAAATAACACAATTTATGAGCTGTCTTTTTAAAAATTCTAGCAAAAATTAGAAAGTAGGTGAGAGAGAGAAATGAAAGTTGGTGAAAACAATTATTAAAACTTAGTGATGGGAACATGTGGATTCATGGTAGTATTATTATTTTACTTTGTGTGTGCTGAAAATGTGCAATAATACAAAACTTTTAGTAAAAAATACATTCTGTTCAGAAAAAGAAGGTTATGAATATATATGTGAATAATTTTATGACATCTCAAAATATTGTCATAGAGGACTGCCTACATGGATGATCAACTTTAGATTATTTTCAGTTTACATTCTTGCTTGTTTGAATATATTCCCCAGAAAAAAACCAAATATTTACCTTAATTAAACTGGATTTTTATAATACACAATGGGAAATTTATTAGTTGTTTTAAAACACTTGATAATCTTCTAAATAATTTGTGGTGATTCAGCCATATAACAAACAAATGAGAACACACACACAGTTGTACAAGAGAGTTTATATACAGGATTACATGCTTTTCTGAAATAATAGCTTGAATATACAAAGCAACCCTTTATATCTCGTTTTAGATTTTGATCCTCATTTAATATAATGTATAGTCTCTAAATGATGTTGTTATTCTTAATTCAATTTAATTCTCAGGAAGAAAACTAGTAAATGAAACTTTTCTATTACTTGTCTTAGTTTATCTTGTGCTGCTATAACAGAGTACCACAGACTGAGTCATTTATAAGGAAAAGGAAATTGTCCTTACAGTTCTGAAGACTGGGAAGTCCAAGGTCAAAGGCCCTGCATCTAGCCAAAGTGCTCTTATTGCATCATTCCATAGCAGAAGGGAGACAGGCAGGAGGGCATGAAAGAGAGAGTTAGAGAGAGAGAGAGAGGGAGGAAAGAACTGAAATTCTGTGGTAACTGAACTACTCCCAAAGTATTGGCATTAATTCATGCATGATAGCAGAGCCTCCATTACCCAATCACCTCTTAAAGGTTCCACCTCCCGACATTGCTGCACTGGAGACTGTTTCTAACACCTGAACTTAGGGTCATGCATCCAAACCATAGTATCACTGAAATTCACTTTCTGAAGTGAAAATGTACAGGCAGTGAAAAGGAACAGCTGTTTATATAAGCAAAGAAGGAGGTTACTTTTTTAGTGAGTCAGGAGAGGACTGATTTTTTTTTTTTCAAAGTAAAAAATAAAGTAAATTATCTGGAATGTTTCATGTTGTTTTAAACTTGAATATATGTAGTCCCTGGCCAAGACAGGCCTGCTATAGCTCTCTAGGGGAAAGTAGGCCCATTTGCCCTTGAGGAGAAGGGGCACAAGGGAATATAATCATCAACTGAGAATCTCAGTACATAGTTTGGAAAAAGATGATTTTAGCTAACAACATGGTCTTAAGCACGAGATGAAAGATGCATTTAAAGGAATCTTTTCATTGTTTTTCATGGATGTCTGGGTTAACTTTTTTTCTTGATAATGTTTATATATCCTTTCTTTGTTTGCGAGACAAATATTCAGTACCTTGTAATCAGATCATTGCTTTCAGCAAGCACACTAAAAGCAATATGCAAACTACAAGCCAATAATAACATGGAAAATAATTTAATAGTCATTTTATTTTAGCAGTCAAGATCCTAATGACTCATTTCTAATGACAAGTTAAATGGAAATTGCACAGAGTAAACAGAGTTTATTTCTGAAGTACAACTAAGAGTGATCACAAAAGTCTGATGCGTGCCAGTTCAAATTTATTCATTTTCCTCTGTATTTTTTGTACACATTTTATTTATTTATTTATTTATTTTGCTTCTCTCTCTTTTTTTTTTTTCTTTTTTTGAGTTTTATTTTTCTATAGGGTACATGCACTCACCAGGAAGACAGAGAGACAGAAAGTGAGAAATCACGCCCCGGGGGAATGGCCATGCTGCAATCCATTCTCCTCCATTCTCCTCTCAGGATCTTGGGCACGCACGCACACGTGCCCGGCGTGAGTTTAAGCCACTGGGTCCAGTACTTGAACTGCCGTTGACTACATGGGAGTCCAATGACATAGCCGTTATGCCAACTGCTGGTCTCACATCTTAATTTTCTTGTTCTCTTCAGGACCCTATCTTTAGGATGAAGGTTTGTCACTGATGTAATGCCTGAAATAGAGTTTTATTCCTTCAGTTGTTGTCAAGATACATTCTTATGCCTATGCCTAGGAAATATGAGACTACTGTGTTCACACACTCATCTCAATGTTCACTTTCAGTAACAATGATTCTTTGATTTGTAATTTCTTTTTTATAATTACTTTTTAATTTAATTTATTTATTCATTTATTCTTAATTTGAGCAGAGAAGACACAGAGAGAGATAAAAAGAAAGAGGGAAACTGAGAAAGCAAGTCACTAGGTCCAGGACTCAAACCATGGTTGGCCATGTAGGAGTGTCCAGCAACTTAGCCACCATGCTACCTGCTTGTCCCTGATTTGTAATTTCTACAGATAGTTGACGAATGTACTTGAAACCTAGATGTATAGGCTATTATAGCGTTTAAAATTATTTCAGTAATGAGTTTATTTAAATACATAGAATTTGAGGCCAGTAGGTGGCATGGTGGTTAAGTCATTAGACTCCCACATAATCAATAGCAGTTCAAGTCCTGGACCTGGTGTCTTGCTTTCTCACTTTCCCTCTCCTTCTCTCTCTGTTTCTTTCTGGTAAGCACATATGCCTTATAGCAAACTTAAAAAAATAATATTAACAATAAATAAAATAAAGTAATAAATAATTAAATAATAAATAAAATTCATTTTAAATGATAAATAAATAAAAGCATAGAATTAGAAATATGTGATTTTAAAGGGTGAAAAAAGTGAAATACATACACTTTTTAATCTAAATAAAAGGCATAACTGTTAGGAGTGAGTGTTTGTGTGACTATGTACCATACATTGATAACGGGCCAAAGGAAAAGTCCTAACAGTTAAGTCTGTATTTCAGTCATGAATTGATACATTCACTTAAAAGCTACTTAATATCTACTATATTTAAAACACTGAGATAAGAACTGAGGACAGTGAATAAGGCAAGCATGATTCTTACTCTCAGGGGATTTATATTTTAACCGAAGAGACAGACTTTAAACACTAAGCCAGGTGTTATTTAGTTATAATTGTGAAAATCACATCCTAGCAGAAGTAAGAGATGCTCAAAGACTAGAAAAGAGTGTGAGGAAAAACTGGAATTCCAGACTTAGTAAAATTAGGGAGAAAAGAGATCTGATGTTCTATGTAACAGACTAACCAATGCTTAAGACAAGAAGAAAGAGTGGTGGGATTGTGGGGCTGAACGGACATTAGAACTGGGTTCCACATGCTTACTAATATGTGAAATCCCCTGTCTCTCCAAACTTATCTCACTTTACAAATCTCCACTGCCGCCCTGACTCATAAACATACAGAAGGTAAATTAAATGTGATTATTGGAATTACCTAGGAGTGATTTAAAACGTGAAAAGAAATCTGGGTCAATAAGAACACCTTGAGAATTTCTTGAGAATGTGTTCAGGTAAAGAAGGATAGTCCAGCAAAGGAGACTAATAGTGAGTACTCGGAGTGTAAGGGGCTATCAGGAACTAAAGAGAGGGGGAGACTAGATGAATCCTGTGCTGCTGATGGATTAAACAATATAAAGTTTAAAGAGCTCCTGGATAAAGTGAAGTTTTTGAATGAGAATGGATGCTGAGTAGTGAATAAAGGGGAAAAAATATGGGATTAATTCATGTAGAGAGAGTAGGGGGATTAGTGGATCCCTGGTCCCAGTGAGGCAGGTCCAAGAGTAGTCCTGACCAAAGTCATAGGGAAAGTAGTCTTGGAGATGGGAGAATTGGTTGGAGGGGAGAAAATAAATTTGAGAATAGATTAGGTGACAGAGGAAGATGTTTAATAATTTTGGAGGTGAGAACCGTTTCAGGTGATGACAGATTTCATATGTGATGCTGGAAGGCTGAAATAGAGAAATGAAAAATTCATTTATAATAAGAACATTCAGCTGGGCTGTTGATGGGCATGTTTGTGCAGCTATGGATATCATCCAGGATCAGGGCTACCCACTAGTCCAGGTGCCAAAATCTGTTAATGAAAGTTTCCTGGTGGTTTGATGATAGCAACACGAAGGGAGAAGGTACAGAGCTGGGCAGTGGGAATATCAGAGCAGCAGGGGAGTTTCTGCAAGGAGGTAAGATGCAATTGGCATCACCCAAGGCAAGGACATCATGTCAACCTGAGAATAAGTGGACCGTGAAGAAATAAATGGCCATCATCATCTGCAACACTGATGTCTTCAGTGAAGGGTGCGATTTACTTTAGGTAGGAAGGTAGAGACAATATTCTGAAAAAAAAAAGTTCAGTATGTTGTGAAGTCAGCAAATCATGGAGCAAAGTTCTCAAGTCAGAGTGGAAGAATTTGAGAGGTAAGAAAGAGGAAAGAGAAGGGAGAGAGTTGAACCTTAATGGAGGGCATTTGGGCAATGAAAAATGTAGGAATTTTATTGTAGCAGAAAATAAATGCCAGGGTATAATGTGGGGATCCTGAGAACTAGAAGGAGGCACTGAGTAAATAAGAATGAAGTGTGACAGGTTCAGTTACTTAAGAGACATCTAGCTCCTTTTTTATTTTTTTCAGGTTTTTGCCATAGAGAGTGGTGCACTTATCAGAGAGACAGAGAAGGAAAGTGAGAAAGTACTCCCAAATGGGGTTGGCCATGCCACAATCCCTTCTCCTTCATTCTGCTCTCAGGGTTTTGGGCATGCACACACACACACACACACACACACACACACACACACATCCAGCATGATTTTCAGGCTGCCAATAGACACCTAGAACCATAGTCAGCCAGGCAGGAGTCCAGCGCCTTAACCTCCGTGCCACCTGCTGGTCCCACCTGCTGGTCCCACGTCCACCTCCCTTTAGGTGAGCATCTGGGAACAGGATCCTGGCTGTAATCAAGAAAGCAAAAGAAAGGTTGGAAAATCTTATAGAAGTTGACTAGAGGAGACTCCAGTGTGAGGACTGCCTCCAGAAAATTGGAGTTCTTAGTTACTGAAATGCTAATATGCTTAGAAAATGTCCATTATTCCAGGACTTTGTACTGGGAATTACAGGGCCTTTAGGTAAGTGACCCATTGTAGTCAATTGGTTATTTTCTCTTCAGGCTCTTATAACACAGGTTTCAGGTTAAAGGATTTTTTTTTTCAAATTTAGCATTTTTTCTTGTCTGTCTGGGATATAATATATGTAATTTGCATAAACTCTTAAACTCACCCCTCAGTGTTGTAATATTATCATTTGAATTTAGTATGAAAAAGAATAAAACTATATCAATTTCTAAATTTGGCTTATTGCTCAGTGCTGAAGAACTGGTTTAATACTCATCTAATTACTTGAGATAATAATATATTTTCTAAAGATATCTCATTTAAAATCAGGCAAGTCTTTAGAGGCCAGTTGAAGCTGCTTCTTTCCACAAGCTATGTGATAATATAGGCCTGACAAAAATTTCAAAAATTTATACTGTATTACAGACTTATGTTTTTGTCGGCTGTAGAAGAGTCAAACATCAACAAGAACGGTGGTTTAGTTCCAGTTAATATTAACATTCAGGGCCAGCCAGTGGCTTGCTGGTTAAGGTGGCTGGATGTCACATGGCTGACTATAGGGCTTAAGTCTTGGACACAGCAACTTATAAAGAACACTATTATGTGTGTTTGTGTATGCCCAAAATCTGAAAAGGAGGGAAAAATGAAGGAGAAGGGATTATGATGTGACAATCCTCCATGGGAGTGATCTCTCTCTCTCGCTCTCTCACTCTCTCTCTCTCATCTATCTTTTTCTCTTCAAGGAGCACATACACCCTCTGGCAAATGAAAAACTAACATTCAACGTCTGATCTTTTCAGTCATCTCTGGTAGTGTTATCAGAATCCCATATTTTGTCATTAGAAAATGAATTTGGGAATTATTGGGTTATCAGAAAAGTCATGATGCATTTTTGCATGGAAAATACATCATGACTTTTCTGACAACCTAATAGTTACAAATGACTTACCATACTCTATTTTAAATCTCCACTTAAATAATTTGAGAAATTGTGTAGAACTGTTAAGTTTTAGTCTGAGCCATATTTATGTATGTATTCTCACACTACACTCAGTGTCTGGAATGCTATAAATAATTGTTGAATATACCAGTTCTTTATCATCAGACAATGCTTTAGATAGTGTTTTAACCAGAAAACCGTAATGACCTTATTCAAAACCACATTTACTTAGTTCACGAAGCTATGGGTTCAACTGATCTGAGTTGGTTTAAGGTGACCCTGGTTGGTTTTGCTCAAATATTGGGGGCTTTTCTGGCGGTTGGTTTCCTCAGCTTGTACACTTGGGTAACTTACTCTGCTCCATCTCATGCTCAGCCTCCGGCAGTATAATTCTAAGCATACTCTCGTGGCATAGAGGAGGTACCATAATGAGCAGAACCAACGGTGCAAGCAGATTTCAAGCCTCTGTTTGCATTACTATCCTGTTGTTCCAGCAGAAGCTGAAAGGACAAGTTGAAACTCAGAGTAGGAGGGCACTAAGAAATTGCATGGAAAGGATGCAGATAGGGACCAGCAGATGGTAATGGTTATGTCACTGGTCTATCAACATGGCCTACCATGGTTTGTGACCCGGACCCAGAGACTTGAAACACAAGGTGGATACATGTGCATGTGTAGCCAAAATCCTGAAAGAAGACTGGAGAAGAAGAGATTGCAGTGTGGCCATCCCCCAGAGGGTGATTTCTCACATTCTGTCTCTCTGTCTCTACAGCAAGCATATATGCCCTGTAGCAAAAACATCTTAATTTTATTTATTTATTTATTTTTTAAAAGGAAAGGTTGCAGGTAGAGAGAGGGATGAAGAGTGGTGCCACCAGAGCAACCGGTCCACATCATTGAAAACCAAAAGCAATCACAGAATGCCATGAAGAGCACTGGAGTAAGGGTCAGGAGACACATCCCCGAGACGTGGCACTGTTCACTTTGTTAGCCTGGGTGAATTACTTTCATCATGCTGGACTGCTAGACCCTCAGGTCTTATTGGTTCTGTTCAAGCTTTAAAAGCCGCTTTTTTTTTTTTCTACAAGTCCACCCTAAAAATGAATGCAGCACTATACACAGTCTGTAGGAGGAACTTCAGTGAAAAGTTGTTCATTATCCCGTCCCTTAGTGAGCCAAAATGCTAGTGTGGGTAGCCAAATTTTATGAACTGATTTCCACTTTGTGAATCTTCAACTATTTTGTAATTGCATTTAAACTGATAAACTTCTAGTCTGAATTCGGTATGAAGCAAAGTGCTGAAAATTTAATGTCCTATTTAGGTCTTCGATTTGGGCTCCTATCTGATGATTTTTTTGACATGAGTAATGTGTCAGTACAACATCAAACTTGGTGACAGCTCTTATCTGTGAGATGGGTTATAGGCCATTGATTCTGTGCCTTCATAATTTATTGTTATAAAGAATTTTTATTGTTAAATTGACTAGAGGAACTTTGTCAACTTTGCATAATGCTATTAAAATTATAGATTACTTCAGAGTTAATGATATAATTTTTTGGCATAAAGAGTATAGATAATACAGAAATGAAATTTGCTCTTTATTATACAAAATGTAATTATGTAATATACAATGAAATGTTGAATTATTTAACTCTAAGAACAAAAACTGAGTAAAAATGTTCTACATGAAAATATCTTATAAGCTTCCCAAGAAGAAAGTAATCGCAGATTATTCTCTGTGCCTAAAACATCTTCTTACTCTACTTACCTAGCTTGCGTCAAACATTCTGCACCTAGATTACCAAGCTATACTGATCAATATGTAACTTGTTTGTAACGTGCTTTGACTTGTAGAATGTTCTGTTTCAGGCATACAGAAATGACTTGCCCCATGACGTATATGTATCCTTGCCATATCTCGGGTAAGCATTTATTTTGGGTTGATAATTTACCTGTGAAATCAATCACTTTGGCCTGTGTCATTTCAGAGTCACCACATAGACATAGCCAAGAAACATCACTCGAATCAAACTGGCCTGGATTCACAACTGCCAGTTGGCTGTCAGAACGATTTGGCTGGTGTGAGAAGAGAGAACAGAAAGCTCGAGGCCCCTGAAGCGGCAGGTATGAGTGTGGCCACAGCTCAGTCCAGCCAGAGCATAGTGGTTTCAAACACCTGCTTGACAAAGGCACCATATGCAGATTCTTATTGTCATTTTGTTTGAAATAGATGCTTCAGTCAACAGGACCACCCTGCCTTGTAAATCTAATTGAAATCAAGTTTCAAGTACAACATGATATGAAACACAGTAATAAAAGAATTATTCATGGTTTTCCATTATTAAATACTTTTCTTCATTAATGGTTTTTGTGGCCACGGAAGTGTTTTAAGATTGCTTGTTTTGTCATAATGCTGTTTTGATATTTTTCTGAGAAGAATCGATAAGAATGAATGACTTGAGAAGAGGTTAAAATAAGAGATTTTTTTTTAATTTACAGAAGTGTCAGATAAGTAATCAAATACAAACTTGAATAATGATGGTTTAGTTTATAGAGATGGTGATATTTTTCATTTCTATTGAGGGCAAAACAAAAGCAAATGGGCTCATGGAGGAGTTGATAGTATTCAATTAAGCTACCCAGACTAACTTCCATATGGTAGAAATCTGGGATGAGTTAGCAAGGGAAATAAGAATTCTCTTTCTTGGCAATATTTTAGACACACCAAACCAGCTCAATTTCTATTACACTTTATCTTTGAAAATTCACATTTAGTTTGTAAGAAAATTGAAACTGCAATTATTCTTAAGCATACGGTTTGTTCCTTTCCCCCTCCTTATTTGGTTTTTTAGCTAGCATACTTTTTTCTCCAAGGACATGTAAAAGTCAAAATACTAGATATAAAGTCTCTGAAGTGTTTCTGCTCCAAACCCTGTCTGTACAATCTGGATTCTTTCATGTAGTTAGCTTACTGGCTTCTGACACTCCTATAAAAATATCCCATAGAGCTTTTCTTATTACCTTTTCATTGACTCTCTCCGAGTGATAAAAATGAAATTCTGTAAAGGGCTTTGAAAACCATGCATATTGCAATTCCTCCAAATTTCAAATACTAATCAAGTGTGACTATAAAAGAAACAACGACTGCAGAGAAAATTGCTGCAGTGTGTTGAGTCTCCAGCCATTACTAATTCATTGGAAACTCTTTTTTCCTTGAGATTATGGATCCTAAAAAGTATCAGATAACACAATTTCTGAGATGAAAGTTTTTGTTTCAATCACAGGAGAACTTGTTATCTAATCCTGGCCCCATGTTATCTACTTTCTCTTTTGAGAACTGAATCTCCTTGGGAATCTTATGGCCCCCTGTGAATGCAATGGACATGGGACAGGATGAGAAACCTCTTTGGTAATGTCATTAATTCCTTGCAGTCCAAATGGCAGAGGGGCAGCCCCAGCTTTGCTCCCCGAGCGAATAGTGTAAAATACTTTACAGACCAGGGCAGCACCTGCTTTGAATACATTGCCTCTAAGTGATAGTTTTAAGAACAAAGAGGACCTAGAATTAAAATACTGGCTATAGGCCATTATTTTAACATCATTCACAAGAGTAAAATGAAAGTTCCTTTCTTAAAGGTTAATTTTAAAATGCATTTATTTATTTAGAAATTTCCCAGCATGCATATCAGGGCAATAATTTTATCTGTGTTCCTGTTTGTAAATGAAATATATTATACAGTTTTCAATTATGAATTACCATTCTGTGACAATTCCATGTATAAAAATTCAGAAGTAGAGCTGAAATATAATTTTACAAATTCTATTTTATTTTATTTTTATTTTAAAATTATTTTTAAAGGGAGATTTTTGCTATAGGGAGAATGTACTTGCTGGAAAGAGAGAGAGAGAGAGACAGAAAGCAAGAAATCAGCCCCTTAGTGGGGATGCCCACACCACAATCCCTTCTTCTCTATTCTCCTCTCAGGATTTTGGGCACACACAAACATGGCAGGCATGAGCATCAAGTCTCCAGGTCCAGGACTTGAACTGTAGTCTAGGATCATGATCACGAGTGTGTTGCTGTACTTAGTCTTCAGGGAGGTCTCTGGGTGTGAATCTGGAACCCTGCCATGTGGGCCAGCCTCTGAGAGCACCAGATTCACTACTGTGCCATCATCTGGCCCCAGGAATTCTTTATCTTGGTACTCGTTTTAAACAACCAGAGGTTTTGCTGTGAATGTCTGAACGCAAACTGTGTAATGTAAGTTTACTTCATTCCAGCTAGGATTATAAAAAACTATACTTCAGAGTAAGCATTGTGGCCTCCATCTCCTCTTCACTAGGAAACTGATGACCATTTTTCACTAGATCTCAAAGATGACCTTTTTCTGTGGGCTCTTGATTTACTCTGTTTGCTTGGTGTTGGTCACATCTTATTTTAGAAGCACTATTAACTCTAAAGTTGCTTTGTCCTTAAATTATGAAAGAATAGTTCTCTAAAAGTAGGAAGATTAAATACTAGATTGATACATTTCAGAACTTTGGAGTCTGAAATAAGATTTCAGAGTTTAAGTTTTGTTCCCTCCCCCCACTAGCTATATAGCAAA
Source organism: Tupaia belangeri chinensis (assembly GCF_000334495.1). Taxonomy (NCBI): domain Eukaryota; kingdom Metazoa; phylum Chordata; class Mammalia; order Scandentia; family Tupaiidae; genus Tupaia; species Tupaia belangeri. The sequence goes on along the minus strand of NW_006159583.1, from coordinate 357,418 downwards.
ATATTCTTTTAAAGTCTCTATGTCTTTACTTTTAACATTGTCTTAGTCGTTGTGCTACAATATAGGCTATTTTGAAGATTACATTGGATCAAATGGGTAAAAGTTAGTATAGCACTTAATAAACTCCACTAGGGGATAACTATAAAAATTAACTAGTAAATCTTTATGAGTTGATTGCTAAGGGAAACTTTGTGTCCCTATGAAGTGTTCTGCAAAGTCTTTGGCCACTTGGTATTGTGTCTTTTGCAGGTTCTAAATTGCTCTGTATTTTCCCCTCTTTGAGATTGTACCCTCATGGGAAATTTGTAGTCTTTGGGAATGGTAGGCTCATGGGAGGAGATGAGAAGTTCTCTCAGGCAATGCCACTAGTTCCTCGGAGTCTAAGGAACACTCCAACTGTATATAGGCATGGAAACTCTGATCCTCCTCTGGACTCTTTCCACATCCCACTGCAGCAGCAAACTCAGGAAGAGCACAGGGCTTCACCATTTAATAGTCTAAAAGCCATTTGTAGTAGATGGCATGTTAAGTGGAAATGCTTGCCTTAAGCTATTTGTTGTTTGTTTCCCTGGGTTGATTGGCAGGTGGAAAGTAAATGGGAAAGTATTCTCAGGACTAACACATGAGGCAGAATGCCAGAAGCAAGTTCGGAGAGAAAGAAAATGGAATCTGACGTGGTTACAGCAAAGACCTTAGCTAATCAGGAAACTCTGAGGTTTGCATGGCACTTTGGAGTTGTCCTAAACTGGGGAATGGGAAGTCCATCAATCACTTGAGAAATGGCTGTGGCCATAGACAAGGTAGCTTTCTTCAGTCAAGGGCAAAGTCCTTTGGTATAAGAGGATCATTATTTCGGTATGAAGAGGGTCAGGTTACTGTGTGGATCACTCAATAATTGCTCCAATTATTTCTAGTGATCTGTCTGGCCAAACAAAGAACCGTTTCCATCTTACCTCTTTATGTAGAAATAAAAATTCTGTCAAAAAGTACAATCTTTTAAATATAACTATTTGGTTTTGTCCCAGACAAAATAATCTTACCCTACATAAAGATCATTTCCTATGAGCAAATGTCTATATTGAGTAAATTTTACTCTTCTGATCCATAATGTCTAAAGTAATGTCCTTCCTTTTGAAGTTCCAACTCTGTTCTTTGAATTAGCTGTACATCTTCGGATTAAATCTATGCCACTATTTGTCTTCCATGTATTTAATTGGTCAAGTAGTCATAAAAACATCAAACGGAAAATAAAACTCTGGTACTCTAAGTTCTAGTCTCAGCTCTGACACAATATAGATGTGTAGTACTCACAAGCCATTTGGGTTCTCTGAGCTTCAATTTCTTTACTAAATAGGAGATATACCAGGTAATCTTTATTCCCTGTCAATTCTGAAAGCTTGTGAGGATGACCTATTCTAATATTAGAGGGCACTGAGATTGTTTGAGTCAAACCATTACATCTCTAAGGCTCACGTGCCAGGACCCACTCAGCAGAATATGTTTTTCTGAGTAGGGGATGGGGCCTGTGGATTAGAAATAAATGTGAAAATAAACACACAAAGACTTACAAGTATAGAAAGCAAGGATTGAGTGGGCCCGAATTCTCTGATGGAGAAAGCCATGACCTCGAACTGGCCTCAGGTTTATTATTTTATAGGGTTAAAAAATGAGAGTCCTTTGTATTTCCAGGGTCTGGATATTTGAATGCCTCTCTAAGTTTGGGAAGTTTTCTTCCAGGATTTCATGGAATGGATTGTCAATGACCTTGTTAGTTTCTTCACCTTCTGGGATACTGATGATCCAGATGTTTCAGTGCTCAGTGGTATCTAGTATTTCTCCTATGTTATGCTCATTCTTGGGCATTATTTTTTCAGTCTTTTTGGTGATTTTTTTTCCAGGTCAGAGGCTGTGTCTTCAACATCTGAGATTCGATCTTCTGCATGCTCTAATCTGCTTTTAATACTTTTGAGGGAGTTTTGATTTCCTGTACTACAGCCTTCATCCCTAACAGCTCCATTTGATTCTTTTCTATGGTGTGTACTTCTTTCAAATTGTGCAAGAACTTCCTCACCTCCTGGAACTCATTCTCTCTTTTCTCTTGCACCCTCTGGAGTTCATTATCTCTCATCTTTTGGATGTTGTTTAGTTTTGTCATTATGATTATTCTGAATTCTTTATTGGATATTTCTATGAGTTCCATTGTACTGTCTGTGGATGATGAAGGGTCGTTCTTTTTCCTTGGGGAAGGTATTTTCTTGGTTTCTCATAATTCTTTTTTTTTTTTTTTAAGAGAGGTTTTTGCTGTAGGGCGCATGTGCTCCCGGAAAGACAAAGACAGAGAGATAGAAAGCGAGAAATCACCCCATGATGAATGGCAATGCCACAATCCCTTCTCCTCCATTCTCGAACTCTTAGGATCTTGGACATGCTCGCACACGTATCCAGCGTCAGTTTAAGCCACCAGATCTGGGAGTCGAATCGTGGTCCACTACATGGGAGTCCAGCAACATAGCCATTACACCAACTGCTGGTCCCTGATTTCTCTTACTTGTAATTCCTTTGTGGTGGCTTCTGGTCATTTGATGGATTATGTGTTTCTTCCTAATTTCTTGAAGTTAATTCTCAATGTTCAGAGGGGTGTGAGAGGAGGTGATTGCAGTCTCTCTGGAATTTCATTTCCCTGATGTTCACCAAGCAACGTGCACTTGACTTTGGAACTCGATATTACAAAGACCTCACAGTTTCTAGGCAATCGGTGTACCGGGGCTGAATTTCAGGGTTTCAGTGGAGAGCTCAGAGGGATGTGGGAGGAGATGAGCCTGCGTTCTCTGCAGCTCTGTACTTCTGGCTGCTCACTCTGCAGTCTCTCTTCTCTGAATTTTAGTCATTTGGTGGTGTATTCACTTTTGGCTAATTGTTTAGAGTAGTTTTCTGCAACTGTAAGATCATATGCTTCCCTTTACTGTAAGGTACTTCTGAGACAATTTCTCTCCTCTACTGTGTTTTGGAACATGGTATCCGCAGAAAGAGATATTGAGTTCAGAGGTATTAAGAGGAGTTTCTCCCTTCAGGCAGCAGGTTCAGTAAGGGTTGAAGATTTCTATGACCCGAAACGTATTCAGATGTTTGGCTATTGTACCCCTATGCCCCTCTAGACATGCAGCGTGTGAAGGTTGAATAGCAGAGTGAGAAAGCAAGGTTTAAAAAAAAAGGAAAAGAAAACAAAGAGGCAAAGAAACACAAAACAACCAAAAAAGGGGAAAAAAGCTTTTTCAACAGCAGAAAATGAAAACCACGCAGCACGTCAGTGCCAGTCAAACATGGTAGGACACACCTAAGATTCTGAAATTAACAAAAGAAAGGAGAGGTCAGAGGTGCCAAGAAATGTTTTCAAAATTAAAAAGAAAACATTTAAAGAGAGCGATAGAGACAGAGATAAGAATGAGGCTGCCCTGCCTGTCTGAGCTTTTTTGGGATCTGGTAGATGGGATTTATTTTTTTTTTAAGAATGATTTATTTTTTATTTTATTTATTTATTTACTTATTTTATTTTGACCGGAAAGAGAGAGAAAGTGAGAAAGCAAGCCACCAGGTCCAGGACATGAACCACGGTCAGCTATGTGGGACTGTCCAGTGCCTTAACCACCACGCCACTGGCTGGTCCCCATAAGTCAGTTCTTGATCATGATTATTTTGATAATTGAAGTGGGAGTTCTATTGAGTGCCTGATTACATGCTATCAAAAGGTAGATACTCTAGATATCAATTTTTTAAAACATGTTTTTGTTTCTCAATTTTAGTAAAGGAACACTTCAATAACTTAGTCTTATTCTGAATAATGATCTAAGTGCAATATTTACTTTTACTCCAAAGGCTAGAAAATGTGTCATTTAAAATATTGGATCGTTTTTAACTGGTAATCCAAAACAAAAATTCTTGTATAGCTCTCATCCTGTATTTAACATCCCTGCCAATTTTTCATAATATACAGAAGTCTAAATGTTTAAGAATGTGCCAGAAAAAGAACCTGCAGTCATTTCATTCTTTGAACAATTCTGGAATATCGTTTCCTATTAGGCAGTTGTGTCAGTACTGACAACCTTGCCCCTATTCTTCCCTGGAGATTAATTTATTTCCTGCAGTGCTTGCTCTTCATGGAAAATCTTCCTTGTCAGCTTCACCAATGGGAGATCCCATCAGCAGAATGTTAATTATAAAAGCAAAATTATATACCATATTAAAAAGAAAAGGAAAAACAATTCTCTAGGCAAAGCAACCATTTTCTTTATTTCTTTTTTGTTTGTTTGTTTTTGCATTCTACTGCCTCCTCAATCTGTAGTTGGACAGAAGAATTAACCACTGGAAGAAATATTCCATGACGTGGTAATACATAGTGGAAAGTCTGTTGGTTTTGCAATCAATCAGACCCATGACTGAACTCTAATTCAATGAATGTCACTTTTCTTTATGATTTTGTTTCCTAATCTTTAAAGTGATAATAGAAATATCTAGCTCACATGAAAATTCTTCTGCATAAAAGAGATCATTTAATGTGCATGTTAACAGAGATATTTAAGGATTTGTTCTCTGAAGCAGGTTGGCAAACTATGGCCTGTGGGTCGAATCTGTCCCATTATTTGTTTTTTTATATCCCAAGAGCTAAGTATTTTAATTTTTCATTTTTAAATGGGTAAAAGAAGAGAAATAGAAGATATTTTCTGACATGTGAAATTATACAATAGTCAAACTTCAATGTCTATGAGTAAAATTTTGTTGGAATACAGTCATATTAATTCATTTTCATATTTTCTTGGACTGCTTCAGTCACCCAGCAGAGGTGAATAGTTGTGACAGATATCTGCTATCTGACTCTCTCGAGAGAAAGTTTACTAACCTGTGCTCTAGAGAGTTTGATCCAGAGGCTCTTGGCTATACAAGGAATCTCTTTCAACATGTTTCTCAGGTGTTTCTGATGCAGGGAATCTACAGGCCATACTTTAAAAATTAATGCAGTAGAATTGTGAACAACCTCTCTGTTCTTCTCACTCAACCCATTCATGCTATCAGCAAACCTATTGGCTTTATCCTCAAACAATATCTAGAATATGACCATCTTTTTTTCTTTGCCTCTTGTTACCAGCCTAGTCCAAGTTCCTGGTCTGCTGCTATCAACCACAGTCTCTCATTTGGATTCTTATACCAGTTTTCTAACTATCTATCTGCTTCTACCTTGATCCCATAGTGTCCCTCCTCAATGCAGCAGCCCAATAACTGTGTTAAAAATCTAAGTCAGTCATGTAACTTCTCTTCTCTAAATCCTCCAGCGGCCTCTTTACTTCTCCTTTTCACACTTCAGCTATGCGGGCTTCCTACATACTTCTCAAAAACAAGAGGGAGGTTCTATTCTTAAGGCTTACACAGGCTGTTTTCTCAAAGTGCCATGATCTTCCCTCAGAGAACCACCTGACTTTCAGCTTTGCATCGTTTATGTCTTTCTTCACCTTCTTGGTGACCCCTCCCATCTAATTGGACCTTGTAATGCTCTTATCTGAGACTTCCAATCTCCTTTATGCTATCTAACACTTTATACTCTCCTTCTCTATTTTGATTTCTGCTCACCTCCCCTCTATGAAGGCACCTGAGGGCAAGGACGTTTATCAGTTTCCTCTAGCCTTATATTTTAGAAGAGTGACGGATTCATGGTAGTTTCTCAATAAATATTTCAGAAATAAAGAAATAAACTCCAGATTCTTATTCTATACTTGGCAAATAATGTTGGCACCTATGAAATATATTCTGTACCCAATAATAGTTGCCAGGAGTACATGTATAAGACTCATCTCCGAAAAAAAAAAATGATGTAATATCTTCTAAATCACTACTGACAACAGGGGAAATAAAGCAGCTGTTAATTTGTTTTATCGGTTTGTTCAGTCTCAGCCAACAACCTGATTGCAAAAGATGCCAAGGAAAGGAATGTAGATGACGAGTGCAGATATGAAAAGATGGATGGGTGAAAATTCAGTTGAAAATGTTCAGAAAAGATTCCGGAAACCCATAATCAAATCGTTCCTTAAAGGAAAGAGT
>NW_006159583.1:317797-351000 GCF_000334495.1 Tupaia belangeri chinensis | reverse complement strand
AGAGTGTGCTTGAACCATTATAAGATACTGGCACTTAATGTTCCCAAGAAGGCAAGGGAGGCGTGATTGGCCTTGAATCAAATTAATGCTTTAGAAAACCGATCAACTTTATAAGAGACCATAAATCAATTTTAGATCTACTTGCACTTGATTCTACTAAAACATGAGGAATTAGAGATTTTCTTTCACTTTACTGTTTTCATTCTCAGAATTACTCACTTAATTTTATGCTTCTAACTTGTCCTGTGGACTGACAGCAGCTTATTCTTATAAAGATATATATTCTGACCACTGAAGGGCTCTTCTTTGGTTTATACTTCATTGAGAGAAAAATCAAAGCAAAATGACATCCATTGGCTAATTTATGGATGACGTATTTGACTTGATTTCCAAGGAACTTAGCTTGCATCACTCCAACTCCATCAATTAATTTGATCATCTAAATAACTGGTTAGGTGAATATTCGACTGAATGTAAGAAACATCATCTTCATATTAATTTTGTGCCATTTCCAGGAGGAACAAGCAATGGATGCCAAAAAGATAAGACTTTTAAGTCAATCTGGATTTTCAAATCGAAATAATTGTCTGAAGAGAAAAGTTTCTGCACATTTTAAGATTTCTTGAAGGTTTATTAATGTGATAAAGCATACAGTTTCTGTTCAGTGTGATGTCTTCTGCTGTATCAACCAGAGGATGGATGTTATAGAAGATCTCTATACCTGGTAGAAAAGGGGGCTACATCAGGCAGGGTGAAGTCCCTTCAAAAACTAAGATTGTTTAAACTCTATTATTATATTTTGAGATAATTTAATTATTTCTATTTCCTCATCCCCCATTTTTCTGCTTGACTATGTATTATCTTAAATCCACTTATTGATAAGAGAGTGCGAAACTCATAACTGTCACGATGACAGATTGGACTTTCAAATTACAGGCTTGTAATAGTTTTATGTGAACATGAGATGATAATAGCAAGAAATATTCTTGTAGCCCTTTACTTTTTACAAAGCACTTGTGGGTACATCATTCCATGTGATATTTCCTCCACTCTGTGAGTCAGTTATTATTATCAAAACGTATCCACTGTAAGGAAATAGAATGGAGAGTTTCCTCAAGACGCACACCTGGTAAGATATAGATTCAGGAGTTAGACATAGGTTTTGGATTCTGTTTCTCTGTATTGCAATACAATACATCTATTTCATTTTCCCCATCCCCCTCTCCACCTCAGAAAAGCAACACAGAAGGAGAATTGTCCCGTTTTCTTTTTTTAAAGATAAAGTTATAAAGACAGTAAGCACTAGAAGATAAATCTGGCACACTGCCTAAAACTCTTTCTTAAAAAAAAAAAAGCTATAATTTATATTCTACAGTATGTAGCTTTATTGCTCTTCATGATACAACAAAGACGTTGAAATAAAAAAGCAGCAGTTCTGGATAGTGGATCATGAGGAGAAGGAGTGAACTCTGGGAAAGCATGGGGCCAGGCTATCTTCCCCAGTCAGCCAGTGAACATCCTCCCCAACCCCAGCACCCCACCTCCAGCCCCAGTTAGCAGTGGAGAAAGATTGTGAGTGAGGGAAAGAAATTCAGGTTGTTAGAATTACTATGATGATGTGTAAAGAAATGCAACTTCTTGACATCACCTTTGTTCTTTCCCAATTAGTCTGTGAGCTCCTCAGAAGTCACAAAACTGTATATTTTGACTGTATTTCACACACGCACATCATAAAAATCACTCATAGTTGTTGAGACAGTTTTAGGCTGTTTACATTTATTAAGTCGTTTAATCTCTGTAATAATCCTATAAAGTAGGCATGATTATCCCCCCTTTTAAATAATAATAAAATAAAGTGCATAAAGACTTGGTATGTTTAGGCAACACATTGCTTTAGATGATCACATTGATAGCCAAAAGAAAAAAAAAATCAAAGAAGGAAGGAAAGTAGGAAGGAAAGGGAAGAAAGGAAAAATGAAGAAAGAGAAGGAGAGAAAAAAGAAGAAAAGGATGGAAGGATAAAAGTAAGACAAAAAGAAGAAAAAGGACAAAGATGGAAAGAAGCTAGTTATAGGCTAATGAGAGCTTGTTCCTCTCCAGATCCAGATGATTAGCATTTAACAAGTTTCTAGCATGAAAGATATGAGAAGCCAGAGAGATTGCTAGTTTTCTGTTTCTCTTAATCACTGTAGCACTCATGTTAGTGGGATTACATCAAGCTAAAAAGGTTCTGCACAGCAAAAGAAATGACAATTGAGGTGAAGAGAAAACTTTCAGAATGGAAGAAAAAAATTTGCTAACTATACTTCAGACAAGAGATTGATAATCAGAATATCCAGGAAACACAAACAGCTCACTTGGAAAAAAATGAGTAATTCAATTAAAAATGTGCAAATAAGCAGAATAGACAACTGTCCAAGGTAGACATACAAATGGCCAAAATGCATTTGAAAAATGTTCAAAATCTCTTGTCATAAGGGAAATCCATGTTAAAGTCAAAATGAGATACTATTTAACTCTAGTTAGAATGTCTAGTATTAAAAAAAAAAAAAAAAAAAAAAAAAAAAAAAAACAGCAAGTGCTAGTAAAGCTGTGGTGAACGGAAATCCTCTTACACTACTGGTGAGAATGTAAATTAGTACGATCACTATGGTAAACAATATTGAGGTGCCTGAGAAACCTGTAAAGAGAACTACTGTATCATCAAGTAATCAATCCTGTTCCTTAGTATTTACTCAAAGGATAGGAAAATAGTCAGAAAGACACACATCCATGTTTATTTCAGTGCTATTCACAATTGCTAAGACATGAAATCAACCTGAGTGTCCAAGAAACTGACTGAATTGAAAAACTTGGCACATATATACAATGGAATACTACTCAGCCATAAAGAATAAGATCCTGTCATTTGATTCATAGTGAACTAATTTAGAGGACTTAATGTAAGCAAAGTGAGCCAGACTTTGAAAGATACACACTGCATATCCCTATCCCTCCCTGCTCAATATATCCCTAATGTCTATGTTCTATGACAGGAATAAAAAAATCCAAAGACATGATAGTAGAGAGGATAAGTGTAGAATATAAGGTAGGAGAGTGAAGGGTAGAGGATAGGAAGAAACACTTAACAGACAAAAGATTGTAAAGTTTCGTGTTTTAAAAATTCTGTTATTTTTGCTTTATAAAAATATAATAAGGGGCCAGCAGGTGGCATGATGGATAAAGCACTGGATTCCCACATGTTCAACCTGGTTTGAGTCCCAGACCTGGTGGCTTGAAATTCATACAGGTCACATCTGTGTATGTGCCCAAAATCCTGAGAGAAGAATGGAGGAGGGGTGATTTCTCACCTTTTCTCTCTCTAACTCTCTGGTAAGCACATGGACCCTATAGCAAAACATTTTTTATAATAACAATAATAATAATAAATTATGTTGAAAAACAAAACAAAGCAAAACCATCCATCTCTCATGCTCCAGTAAGTCATAGTGGAAATTAGCAAAGTGTGTTGTCAGCAAACAGAATTCTTCTCAGTTGTGTAGCTTTCTTTACTTGAGAGTTTGCTATGATGTTTTGCTAATGTCATATGCATGCATATGTTAATCAGAAGCTTTAGAGAGTAGACCTTGTGCTTAAGACCTGTGACCTTTTCTTCAGTTTTACATGTATAGGCAGCCTTTTCCTCCACTGTACTCCTTAGATCCCTACTAGTTTTGCACTCTATTCTGTAGGAAAAGTGCCACAGCAGAAAAAAAAATGTTAAGGCTGGAATTAGACGTTTTTAGATCACAATCAGCATCAACTCCTCACTAGCTGTGTTTGGTCTGAACTTTACTATGACCTAGTTTCCTGTCTTCTACTACCTATATGATAGCATTGCTATAAAAATAAATTAAAATGCAAAGAAAAGCATTTTGTCCATTGAAAAATACTTTACAAATTTAAGGTCCTATTCTCTTCCTCATAAAAATACCTATCCTGTTCCTGCAGAGCTTACCTTTCTCCTTTCCATTTTATCTTTTCTTTACTCCTCCTATTTCTCTCCCAATTGTTTCTCAAAAAGCATATATGTGTGTAAGTGTTTTCTAAACAGTACTTCAAAGTGAGAAGTTGCCTTCTTGGTTATTTCCAGTATTTCTGATGTACCCCTCTTATTTTTTTCTTTACTTTTAGAAATCGTCAAAAATGAAAAACATAAAAAATAACAAGATGTGACAGAAACCACTTGGGCAGTGAACATAAATGTTTCCACAGAAAAGGAAGCCTACTTTTCTAGCTAAAAAATAACAGTTCCTCAATGGACTCCAGAAGAAACTCGACTGGCCACTGAGAAAGAAAAAACAACCTTAAAAGTTTTAACAGAAGAAATTCAAAGAGAAAGCTATGATGTGAAATTCATGTAGTCATTCTGTCCTGCCAAACCTCTATGTATCGATTCATTGTTATTTAGGACATCTTTATTTAATGTGTGTATTTTTGTGTTTGGTTCTCATTCCCATTACCAGCAAGTAAGCAATGGAAAAAAATTATATTTCAATTTCTGAGTAAAACTAGTCTAAAATTAGATGAAGTTCAACAAATACTTGCTTTTGCAGTTTTTCTAGTGTTATCATCATTAGTGTTAAGACTAATTTTTTAAAAAAATATTTAAAATATTTAAGTTTCTTACTTGAATCCCAGTAGAAATAAATTTGACTTTATATTTTCAGTTTATTTTATAAATATACTGTAAATAAATGTGTTCAAAGTTTAACAACCAAAGCCATTGTGTGTTATAGAAATTTTCTGTAACTTTCTCCTCAACTTATAATCAGAGTTCATGACTACAATATCACCAAATTTATAATAATATGCCTTCATATTTCATGCACCGTGAACTAGATAACCTTTTAGATGAATGTTTATTAGTATTATCAGAAAACCATTTAGATAATCATAGTATTTGATGAAAAGAAAGGCAATAGAATTGTAATGACATAATAATTTGGTTGACTAGAAACCAAAGCAATTCATAATTAGTGTTTTTTAGACTAATGCTCTTATAATTGCAAAATTGCTTTAAGAGCTCTCATATTTTGATAATTTATCTTATTATGTGTTACATGCACAGAGATGATATTTACCTCTATCAAAATGAAGAGACAGAATAAAGTTATCTTGGGACGAAAGTTTCACAGGAATCGAACAGCAAACTTTGAACTTTGTTCATAGGTCATACCTTGTTTTTGACTCATAGAATTTGTTATTTCTAAAATAATTGTACTTAGCTAAAAACACAGATGTAATTGTTCTCATACAGCAGCAAATAAAAATCACTATGTTTCACTTTTTGCTATAGGGCATGTGCGCTCGCCAGACAGAGACAGAGAGACAGAAAGCGAGAAATCACCCCCCAGGGGGGATGGCCATGCTGCAATCCCTTCTCCTCCATTCTCCTCTCGGGATCTTGGGCACGCACGCACACGTGCCCAGCATGAGTTTTAAGCCACCGGGTCTGGGACACGAACTGCAGTCAACTATGTGGGAGTCCAGCGACATAGCCATTATGCTAACTGCTGGTCCCTGGTTAAAGATATTCTTATACACATTATCATCAACAGATAATATAACATATTTTTATTTAGTGGACCAATGTGATATACTGTGGAGTTTTCAGGTTGTCTGGGTCCTTGGAATTCCATGGTGGTAAGAGAACAGGAGAATTATCATTACTCTAGAATGAAACTAAAATGAAAATTGATTTAAATTCTTTATGCATCTGAAAAGAATGTATTTGATGTATTAAAGGTCATATGATACGTAAGAGTGACCTTGTAAATCTGGTTCAATGAAAATACAAAGTGGTGGGGCCTACAGGCGGTATGGTGGCTAAGGGTGCTGGACTCGCACATAGCCAACTGTGGTTTGAGTCCTCGACCTGATGGCTTGCTTTCTCACTTTCTCTCTCTCTCTCTCTCTCTCTCTCTCTCTCTCTCTCTCTTACACACACACACACACATTCTGTTTCTCTTTGTTCAGATTTAAATAAATACATAAATTTAAAAATAAAGTTCAATAAAATAATTCTTAAAAAAAAATACATAGCTAATAGGGCTACAACCTGGCTAAGTTCATTGACAGATGCCATAACATATCAAATATTTATAGAGTCCAACTGCTAAATTAAATGGGACTCTCACAGATATCATGGCTCTTTTATTTTTTAAACCTTTGAGAATAGCATTGATTTTTGCCTATAAATCTAGGATGTGATACTGTTTTATATGTAGTATCTTGGCAAGAAGTAAAGTTAAAGTAGTTTCAAGTATTTAACTCAACATTTTCTACAATCAGAGCTCTTTTTCCATAGACCAAGAATATTGTTACGGTTTCTAGAACCACTGCATTTATCTGCTTTTCTTATTATTTTAAATGATCACCAGTAGGGTCTGTGGAGTTTGTGAACTCTCTGTGCCATAGACCTGGCCTAGAAGACTATCACATGACTTTCGTATACAACCACTCTAAGAGCAGTTACACTGACTGTTGATGAAAATATAAGCCCCAGCATCGGTATGCGACTGTCACAATTGTTTGTTACATAAATATCACTTCTGTACTAGAGAATGGGAGTGATATACATATCTCTTTAGATGACTAGCAAGTTATTTAAGCTGTGGGCCCTTAGTTCCTGTGGGTTTTCTAGGATGATGTGGTGTGCTCTGAGAAATTTATCATTTCTTGAGAACATTGTAGTGATAGGGCACAGGGAAGGCTGCAGTTAGGTGTCTGAAGCCTACAGGATTTTCTTGCTCTGCATAGTGTTCGCTATCTTTTTGATACCTTTTATTCAAGTTGCTAACTTTGTATGCTTTGTTTACTGATTTATTATGCTTTGTTTACTGATTTATTATGCTTTATTTATGTATTTAGGTTTTTCTCTATAGGGTACGTGCACTCACCAGAGAGAGACAGAGAAAGGGAAAGTAAGAAATCATTCCCCAGGGGGCAGCTACACCACAGTCCCTTCTCTTCCATTCTCCTCTCAGGATTTTGGGCACACACAGACACACACACACACCACTAGTGTGATTTTTCAAGCTGCTGGGTCCAGGACTCAAACCACAGTTGGCCATGTGGGAACCAGTGCCTTAACCACCATGTCACCTGCTAGCCCTTTATTCATTTACTTTTGCTGAGGGGCTTATGCACTTGTAAGACTGAGAGAGGGAGAGGAGAAAGCAGCCGCGCATAGGGAGTGGTCACACTGCAATCCTTTCTCCTCCATCTCACCCTCGTTTCAAGATTTCAGGCACACAGGGACCAGCAGTTAGCGTAATGACTGTGTCGCTGGACTCTCATGTAGTCGAACGCCGTTCATGTCCCGGACCCGGTGGCTTAAACTCACACCAGGCACGTGTACATGCGTGCCCAAGATCCCAAGAGGAGAATGGAGGAGAAGGGATTGCAGCGTGGCCATCCCCCCTGGGGGGTGATTTCTCGCTTTCTATCTCTCTGTCTCTCTCTGTCTGTCTGGCGAGCGCACGCGCCCTATAGCAAAAACCTCTCCAAAAAAAAAAAAATTTCAGGCACACACACAAATGTGCCCAAGCATGTTTCTGAAGCCACGGGGCTCTCCACTCAAACCACATGGTTGACTGCCACAGACTCTGACTGCCTTTACAGGCCATGGAGACAGTCTTGTATTCTTTCTTAAAGCTAAGTTAAAAAGTTTAGTAAATCTACTATGTCCTGTTTATTTGACTGACAGTATGAAGCTGGAAATTATTTTATTGGTTTTGTTCTTACAAGACAAAAGGAACAAAATACTAAAAATAAAATTATAATTAATAAAACTCTAAAACCCAATTCAGGCACAGGAGAGGAGAAAGCTGATATGGTATATCTTAAGTAATTATCTGGAATGAAGCAAGAAAAAAATGGAAAAATATAAAAGACATTAGGTGATGTCTAAGAAGAGACCAAAAAGGCATAATATTTCATTGGAATTAGAGTAGAAGGAATTGAGAGGATAGTACAAGGCAGAGGGGTACAAATATTCAAAGAGACAGTGTGGGAGACCTCTAGAAATAATAAATACTCAATTCTCAGATTTAGGGAATAGAGCATATCTCAAGAAAGATGAAAAGTAATTTCCAAAAAAGTCATACTATAGTGAAATTTGAGAAGATAGATGTAAGATGGTAGACTTTCCTAAACTGAAAACAAAAGCTAGAATACAGATGCTGGAGAAACAATTCTCAAATCAGAACTATAAGTCCAGTTTAATAGTTTTCAAAAATAAGAATAAAATACTTTTATAGACAAAAAAAAAATGGAGAAGATTTACAGCCAAGAATATCTAAGAATATACTCTAAGAAAATAAATCCAGAAAAAAAATCTGAGAGCAAGAATGAATAGTATGTTAAAAAAGAACTCACCAATGGGAAAAGATATTTAATATATATGTAAAAAGAATTGTATAGAGAATATATCAAAAGCTTCTACAAATCATTAATTAAAATGCAGATGAGCTAATTTTAAGAAAGGATAAAAACTTAAGCACACACTTCATAAATGAGGATATCCAAATGGATAATGAACGTAGGAAAATGTGTTCAAAATCACAGCAGTCTTTAGGAAAATGCAAATTAAAGCCACAATGAGATATATCATTACAAACCCACCAGATGGCTAAAATTAAAAAATAAAAAAATTACAAGAACAAGTTTTGAACAAAGTGTGGAATAATTAGAATTCTCACATATTAGTGGTGGGAGTTTAAATTGATACATCTACTTTGGCAGAATCTACTGAAGCTAAACATATATCTAACCTATGAAACAGAATTTCCACTCTTGGTGGAAATCTAACAAAACTAAATGTGTTTGCTTTGTTAGACGTGTATGAAGATGTTTAAATTGTCCAGTCTGGTGGCACAGTCCGTGTGGTGGACTGCAGTGCTGGTGAACACATGACTGGCTGTAGGTTCAGATTCCCCAGGCAGCCTGAAAATATGCTGGAAGTGTGGATGGATGTGCATAATCCTAATGATAGAGGGCTCGGGAGAGAGCATCACAATGTGCCAAGACACCTTGTCCAAAATGTTTATCCTTCTCTCCCTCTCCCTCCATGCACAGGAACATGCTATCATTAACACACACATTAACACACACACACACACTATATATATATATATATACACACACACACACACACACACACACACACACACACACATAGAGATAGATAGATAGATAGATAGATAGATAGATAGATAGATAGATAGATAGATATAGAGATATAGATCTGTAACAGCTTTATTCAAAGTAGTTCCAAACTGGTAACAACTGAGGCCCATGAGCAACAAATACGGTAGAAAAATAGTAACCATACAATTAAAAATAACACAGCAACAGACAGGATAAGCTACAATAGATGTAATGACAACATGAACCCATTTTCAAACCATTATATTTAATGATAGAAATCAGTCACAGGAGTAGAACATCCTGAATGATTTCATCTATATAAGTTCCTTTTCTTTTTAGAGAGAGAGATTTAGCTATAGGGCATGTGCACCCACCAGAGAGACTGAGAGACAGAAAGTGAAAAATCATACACACGCCCGGTAGGGGGGTGGTGGGAGTGGCGCGGATAGCCACGCTGCAATCCCTTCCTCTTCCATTCTCCTCTCTGGATATTGGACATGCACACGTGAGTTTTAAGTTACCACTTCAGGACTCCAACCTCGGTCAACCACATGGGAGTCCAGGGATATAACCATTATGCCATCTATTGATCCCCATTTATATGAATTTTAAGAACAGGTAACACTGTTCTATGGCAATATGAGTACGTCTTTTACATTTGATTTAATGATGACCACGAAGAAGCATTTTAGCATTTTCTGCGCTGCTGGCAAAGTACCATAAATCTATCTATGTTCTGATTATATGAAAATGAATCCAATAGATTTAAATTAATCAAGCTTTACAGTTTAGAATTGCACTCTTCACTGCATGCATGTAACAAAGCAAAAGAACGGTAAGCACAAAATTCAGAATAGTACTAACTTCTGAGCTAAAAACTGAAGAGAAATTGAAGATGGGAATGAACCTAAGGGATTCCAGTGCATTAGAGGTGTTATAGTTCTTACTTATTATGTGTATATTTGTGTTTGCAAGAAAACTACCTTGTCGCAAATAGTAGAGGCTAGCTCTGTTGTCTGGTGGTTAAGGCAACTGGATTTCATATGACTGATCTGCAATCTGAGTCTCAGACCTGGAGGCTTGAGAAACATGTGAGCATGTATGCATGCATGCCCAAAGTTTCAACAGCATGGAGAAATGATGGAGCCATTGCAGTGTGACCATTCCTCATAGGAATGCTTTCTTCCTCTTCTTCTGTCAATCTCTGGTAAGCACACATACCCTGGCAAAAGAAAAAGAAAACAGAATTTAAAGTGACATAAGGAAAATACTGCTATTCAATCTAACCCACAGAAGAGGTAACTATTCTGCAAACCTACCTCCAAGTATATGTTTCAATCCCTGGCATGTATTTTATCATATATAATGTTATGAGACACATACTTTTACTCTACTGTTTTGCTGTGGTGAATTTTTCCATTGAGATGATCTTATAAATATTTTCTTATATGTATTCCTCATGCTAATAAAAGATAAAAAGTACATTTTCTTCAGCATATTTTTAAAAATCCTCTCAAATCCTTTGTTGAAAATAAATCCTGCCTACATTCTGTGTCAAACTCTTATCTTTTGTAGTATTCAAATGTAAAAGTTAAACTCTTTAGTCTGTGTTATCAAAGTACTTAGTGTATATGTTATTTCTATTTTTTTAAGCATAACCCTGACATTTATTTATTTTTTCTTTTTTTACATTCTGGGGAAATCTCAAGCTTGGGTCAAATGTTTCCAATACATGGGAAACTAGAGTTCTTATATCGAAGTTAGAGATTCGTAGTGAAATAGAAGCCAAAATATTTATAAATGATCATATTCTTGACTAGACTAATACTACACTATTAGAGGAGGCCTGCTACAATATTTTCCTTCTCCCAATAGATGCAAATAATTAATTCCATCTAGAATATGGTTTAGAAAGTAAAAATATTAAAATGTAAGAGGTGTCCACACGTATTTCTAATTTAGATTTTAAAAGTCTAAAACATAAATTCACTTTTTTTCTTTTTATTTTTTGGAGAGGTTTCTCTATAGGCACATGTGCTCGCCAGACAGACAGAGAGAGACAGAGAGACAGAAAGCGAGAAATCACCCCCGAGGGGGGATGATCACGCTGCAATCCCTTCTCCTCCATTCTCCTCTCGGGATCTTGGGCACGCACTCACACGCGCCCGGCGTGAGTTTAAGCCACCGGGTCCGGGACTCGAACCGCGGTTGACTACGTGGGAGTCCAGTGACATAACCATTACGCTAACTGCTGGCCCCAGACATAAATTCACTTTTTCAGAGTTTATTACTAATAGATTTCCCTTATGAAAGTGGGATTTAGACTTTGCATTTTATTTTCTATTTCTTTAGTAATTATTGTTATTATGACTTATACTTGAATAAGTTAATTATATAATTTGACATGTGTATAGAAAGACAGACTTAAAATATGACTGCATCTCATTTTAACAGTCATGGGGATGTAAAATTTTTAAATGAGTGTACAAAGTCCTGGAACAACTTAATACACAGGTCCAATCAAAACTCAATTCTAGGGACCAGCAGATAGTGTAATGGTTATGTCACTGAACTCACACGTAGTTGTCTGTGGTCCGAGTCCTGGACCCAGTGACTTAAAACTCAGACAGGGCATATGTGCATTCATAACCAAAATTTCAAGAGGAGAATGGAGGAGAAAAGATTGTGGTATGACCATCCCTCCTGGGGGGTGATTTCTCATTTTCTTCTCTCTGTTCCTCTCTGTCTCTCTGGCAAGCACATATGCCTTATAGCAAAAATCTCTCTTAAAAAAACATTTGATTCTATACTCCAAGCTATATAAGTTGGAGTTGAAGGTAGATTTTTAATTAACTTGTAATTCAGGAATTATTAGAGAATAAATAAAACTGCTAAAAGGTATTTTAAGTTTCCTTGTAGATATAATTAATATTTGAGGATAAAAAATAAGAATCCCTGAGAAATATGGAGAATTACACAAATCATAGATTTTGCCTTTATTTTGTTTATTTATATATTCATTATTTCAGTCAATCAGTCATTCCCCAGCTTTTCTGAAATAAACTAACTAACAAAACATATTCATTTAAGGTGCACAATGAAATGATTTAATATATATATGCATTGCAAAGTGTTTTTTGCAATCCAGCTAACTAACATATGAACTACCTCATAAAATTATATATGTATATATATATATATGTATTAGTGAATATTTAAGTTCTACTGTCTCATATTTCAAATATACATATACTATTAACTATAGTTACTATGCTGTATATTAGATTTTCAGAACTTACTCAACTTCTAACTGAAATTTACTACTTGCTGACCAAATTCTCTCCAAATCCCCCATTTCCCTGGCAACTACCTTTCTACTCTCTTTTCCTATGGTTTCAACTTTAGATTGTGCCTGGCTTACTTCACTTAGCATAGTGTTCTCCTGCTTCACTTATGAATGAGTCGCAAATGAGAGGATGTTTGTCTTTTTTAAAGGCTGAGTATTATTGCATTCTGTTTACATATGCCACAGTTTCTTCATCCATTCATCTATCAATGGCCACTTGTGCTGTTTACATATGCCAGCTATTGTGAATTTTTGTTGCCAATGAAAATGGGAGGGCAGATATCTCCTTGTGATCATGATTTCAATGCCTTTGAGCATATACTCAAAAGTGGGATTGCTTGAAAAAGTGCTAGTACTATTTTTAGTTTTTACTTTTTTAAATTTATTGTTATTTCTTTCACATCCATACTAGTACAGTTGGTGCTATTTGAATTTTTATTTATATTTATTTATTTATTTATCTTTATTTGCTAAGAGGAGCATGCTCTTGCTGTAGAAAGACAGAGAGAGAGAAGGAAAGTATGAAAGCATTCCCCCCATAGGGGATGGTGATGCTGCAACCTCTTCTCCTTTCAGGATTTTGGGCATGTTTTTCAAGCCTCTAGATCCAGGACTCAAACCACGCAGTCATTCATGTGGGATTTAACTGCCTTAACCACTATGCCACTGGCTGACTCACCATTTGACTTTTTCATAGTAGTCATCCTAACAGATATGATGTGATATCTCATTGTGGTTTTGCTTTCATTTCCCCGCTGGCCAGTGATGGTAAGCACTTTTTCATATACTTGTTGGCCACTTGTAAGTTTGCTTTGGAAAAATAGCTATTCAGGTTCTTTACTCATTTTTTAATTGTATTTTTTTCTTTTGCTATTGAATTATAAGAGTTTGTTATATATTTTGGACATTAGCCCTGAATTGGGTATATTGTTTGCAAATATCTTCTCATTCTGTAGGCTGCCTTTTCATTTTGTTAAGTGTTGCCTTACTGTACATAAACTTTTTACTTTGGTGTATTTCTGCTTGTTTATTTTGATTTACCTTTGCTTTTAGAATCATATTTATAAAATAATTTCAAGATCAAAGTTAAAGAGAATTTTATCTTTTCTTTCTTCTAAAGTTTTTAAATTTAAGTACTTATGTCTCAGTGCGTAATCATC
Source organism: Tupaia belangeri chinensis (assembly GCF_000334495.1). NCBI lineage: Eukaryota > Metazoa > Chordata > Mammalia > Scandentia > Tupaiidae > Tupaia > Tupaia belangeri. Next base: position 337,302 of record NW_006159583.1, on the reverse strand, counting down.
TTGACTTGATTTTTGTGTATGGCAGAAGATAAGGGTCCAAAACTCGTGTTAAAATTCATTGAGCCCTTGGGAACCAGCAGTTAGCATAATGGACTGGACTGGACTCCCATGTAGTCGACCGCAGTTTGTGTCCCAGACCCAGTGGCTTAGAACTCACGCCGGGCGCATGTGTGTGCATGCCCAAGATCCCGAGAGGAGAATGGAGGAGAAGGGATTGCGGCGTGACCATCCACCCTGGGGGGTGATTTCTCACTTTCTGTATCTCTGTCTCTCTCTGTCTGTCTGGCGAGCACATGTGCCCTATAATGAAAATCTCTCAAAAAAAATAAAAATTTTATTGAGCCCTTGTGAAAGTATTAACAGTGTCAGGGACTACTGGTGGCAGTCAGTAGCAAATTGAAAGCAGTGCTAGAGGCCACATGATTGACGACAGGGTCAGCTCCCTAGGTTGGCCTGAAAAAGTCTTGGGTGCTTATGTATATGCCCAAGATTCTGAAGAGCTGGAAGTCTGAGGAAAGAGGATCATGTTATGACAAGACCCTGTCAATTGTGCTTCTCTTTCTCTATCACACATGCTCTATATCATGAAAAAATAAATGTTTTTTAAAAAGATGATAAGAACTAGATCTGACTATTGGATTTAGAGATCAAGTTTCTGGGGAGTGATTAGAAATATCAGGGTGGAGCCCACACATGAACACTGGTAGGTTTATAAAGAGAAGCAACGAGACCAGAAACACACAGACCTGGGCACGGTTGAGCTCCTTGCTCTCTAACCATGTGATGCCCTGTGCCACATTATCTATCAGTAAAAAGACCCTCACTATAGGTGGACTCTTGACCTTGAGCCTTTAAAACCTTGAATTAAATAAACCTATATTCTTTGTTTTTTCTTTTCTTAATTTACTGCATGTTTTGTGCACTCACTGGAGAAAGACAGAAAAAAGGGGAAAGTGAGAAACCATACCCCATGTAGGGTGGTTATGTCACAATCCCTTCTCCACCATTCCTCCCCCCCCCTTTTTTTTTTTTTTTTGGTATTTTGGGCATGTTTGCACATGTGCCTGGCGTATTTCTCAAGTCACGGGTCTGGGACTTAAACCGCATGGTTGACCACATGGGACCCAACCATCTTAACCATCATGCTACTGACTGACCCAAACTTATATTCTTAGAAATCACCCAGAGACAAGTATTTACAACGTGGCTATCCAGTTTTCCCAAAACCATTGAATAAAGAGATTTTTATTTTTGTCTTTTGTTCAAGATATATATATATTGTAGGGGGCAAGTGTGTGTGTGTGTGTGTGTGTGTGTATGTTATGTTATATATATATATATATATAGTTATATATGTATATATAAACATTTAATTAACAAGAAAGGAATTCTAGAAGGAGAGAGGAAAAAGAGGAGAAGAAGGAGGTCTTTTTGGTAGAGTCTCACCATGTCATGACCTCCTGCCCCAGCCTCCCTGTTGGCTAGGACCACCACAAGGCACCCAACATGCCAAGTCGACTTAGGTTGAGCTGGAAACACAACCTGGGCCTCCCATGCAGCCTCAGCCACAGTGGAGTAGCACCTTTCTGTTCGAGTCACCACAACTGGGTCTTACATATTTAAACAACAATTTATTTGTTTTAAGATAATGATGAGTACCCATAATGATTAAAAATAAATTATACCTTTAATGTAACATTTTTAGTTGCAAAGTTTCTTGATTCATGAATATAGATTTGATAGTAAATACGTGGTTTACTATTTTTAAGAGATAATACAACAAAGTGTAAAAATGAGGTCTATGTAAAATAGACATTTGATATTTTAGATATTTTTAAAAGAGAACATTAATACAAAATAAATATCAAATTAAAGTGACTAAAATGTAGGTAATTATAACATGATTATTTTTTATTTAAAATTTATTCTTAAAATAAATGTTTAAAAACAAGAGGTAACAATTGCCTTAGCCTATCATTTTAATTTTAATCTTATCTTGATCTTTTGTCCTTTTTTTCATTTTTATAGTTTTTCCTATAGGGCCTGTGTGCTCACCAGAGAGAGACACAGAGAAAGGGAAAGTGAGAAATCACCACCCCCCTCCCCCAGGGAGGATGGCCATGACACAATCTCTTCTCCTCCATTCTCCTCTTGGGTTTTTGGCCACACAGGCACACACACCCAGCATGCTGGGTCCAGGACTAGAATTACAGATTCAGTCATGTGGGGTCCAGTGACTTAAGCACCATGCCCCCTGCTTGCCCCATTGATCTTTGTCTTCAGAAAAAAAATTACATAGAAAATATTGCATTGATGTTCATGAAATTATTAAATATTAGGTTACATATTGTTTCATAGCATCTTATTTCCTTTTTTTATTTTTATTATTATTTATACATTTAATCATTACACACCATTTAGTTTGTAAAGAGATTTTACCCAACCCATTACACACCACACAGCAAGTGAGTTGACAATATTATACACACGACATCACTAACAAGCAACAAACCTTATCTGTGTCCCACAAATATCTTACTTCTCCAGTTTTTCCCAAATTTCTCTTCCTGTACTCGTCTCCTCTCCCACTCTCCTTCCATATTGTCTCCAGTGTCCATAAAAATTTTCAACTCTTTTATAACCTCCTGTCTTTCAGTCTCTACCATAGAGTGCAGACAGTAGGTACACATTAAGTGGAGACATACAATGTCTCTGTTTTATAGCCTGACTTGCTTCACTAAGCAATAAATCTTCCTTGTTCATTCACTTTCTATCAAATGCCAGGGTCTTATTGTTGTTGTTTTTTATGGCTGAATACTATATTCCATGGAGTATATGTGCCACACTTTTTCAATCCATTCATCTGTTTGTGGACATTTGGGTTGGTTCCATGTCTTAGCAATCATGAATAATGCCACAATAAATATAAACCATATTTCCTTTTGCTTTCACCTGTGAAATTGACATTTTCTGACCCATACTAGATTTTAGATTAGTTTTAGATTTCACATAAATGTATTCAATATTAGCATTTATATTTTCTTCTCTTTGTATCTCTCCTGTTAACATAGTTACAAAGAACTACAGTCTGTAGCAAATATTTGAACACTGGAACATGGCAGCCCGCATCATTAGCATACCATCACATTCCAACCACTCAGCAAGATTAACAGCACTCCTCAGAATCATATGTCAAAATCATTAAACTAAGGGTTGTTTTGGACTTACAGCTGATATTTTCTGTAATATCATTCATAAATTTGTATAAAGTACCTTAAGGATATATACTTGGTAATTTTTAAAAAGTTTTTTTTATTTAAATTATTTTATTTAACTTTATTTATTCATTCATTTATTTATTTCAATTTTACCAGAGAGGGAGAGAGAGAGAGAGAGAACAATCTGCCAGGTCCAGGACTCGAACTGTAGTCAGCCATGTGGGAGTCCAGCACCCTTAACCACCAAGCCACCTTCCAGGCCCAATACTTGGTAATTTTTATTTTATTTGCAAGAATGACTCTCTATTAACAGCAGAAGAATGACAAATAACTATCTAAGACAGCAAGAAGCAAGAATGGATGCTTACATTATGACCACTTTCTCCTACATGTTTCTGCTCTGATTCATAGATACATCAATCTTAGACTCAATTATGTTGAAACATATGTTAAAATATAAGTTATGAAGAAAGAAAGAGAAGCCCTATGGTTTCCCTAATTTCTTTTTTGTTGTTATAATTTTTTTTTTCCTTTTGCTATAGGTGAATGCACTCACCAGAGACAGAGAGAGAGAGAGAGATCACCACCCCATCCCATGGTGGATGCCCATGCCACAGTCCCTTCTCCTTCATTCTTTTCTTGGGATTTTGGGAATGCACACATATGCTCCCAGTATGTTTCTCAAGCCACTGGGTCTAGGATTTGAACCACTCAAAGGGCATGAGGAATCCAGCCACCTTAACCACTTCATAACTGGTTAGTCCAATTTTCCTCTGAGTTCTGAAAATAAAAAATGTATTATTATTTCTTCAAAATATTACTTCAAAAGATTTTCTCAGTGAATTCATTTTAGTATACTAACTAACCACTTACTTTTCTATAGAATATAAATAAATCATAAGTAAGAATTTCAGAAAAACTTTTGAAAATACAACTTTAACTTGAGCAGTATGTACAGAATTATAAACATTTTGAATTCCCCTAATTAATGTTCTTTAAATAAACAAAAAATTAACTCATTAGGAGAAATGTTTAATTTTTATTTTAATAATTTTCTGTAACTGATTGAGTCTATATAAAGTTTATTTATTTATTACTTCCAAGACCAAGACAGAGAGAGAAAAAGCACCCTCAAGAGAGAGTCCTGTTCTAACTCCAGCCACAGTGATTCTTGGATCACTGTCACGTGAGTACCCAGCATACTCAGGAAGGCTTCTGGACAGAATCCTGTAACCTTCTCACCTGGGTTGACCTGCAGAACATGATGTTTACAACTATACTGCCTTTGGGGTCTGACTCTATATTTTAACAGCTGGAAAAAACATTAATTGCTTTTACTTATAAAATTACACTCATGTGTTGTCTACATAATTAAGAGATAAAGCTCACAATCTTTTTCATCTCATTACCTATTTTTAGCAATTTGTTGGACAATAAGAATAATAAAGAACTTGAAGCATATCATGTCACTAATTGCTTCATTTTGTGGAAGTTCAGAACAATTAAACCAAATTTATTTTCGTTAGTTTATTACCAACAAATACATATAAAGCAACACATTTTTAAAGTATATGAAAAGCTAAGGACAGAGTTTAAAAAAAGAGAAAATGGGATGAATTTATTTTTATACTTACATTTTAATACCTTTATTGAGATATAATTGAAAGGCAATAAATTACACGTATTTAAGATGGAAATTTTTATAAATTTGCATATATATTTTTATTCGGGTAATCATTACCTCAGTCAAGTTAATGAAAATAGCAATTATGCCACAAAGTTTTCTGGCATCCATTTGTATTTGTTCTCTCATGCCTTGTTCCTTGACAACTATTTTGTATTTGATTTTTTTTTTCTTGGAGAGGTTTTTTCACTATAGGGCGCGTGCACTCGCCAGACGGACAGAGAGAGACATAGAGACAGAAAGCGAAAAATCACCCCCCCCCCAAGGGGGGATGGTCACACCGCAATCCCTTCTCCTCCATTCTCCTCTCGGGATCTTGGGCACGCACGCACACGCGCTCGGCGTGAGTTTTAAGCCACCGGGTCCAGGACGCGAACCACGGTCGACTACTTGGGAGTCCAGCAACATAGCCATTATGCTAACTGCTGGTTCTCTTTTATCTGATTTTATTACTGCAAATTAGTTTGTATTTTCTAGACTTTCAAATAAATAGAATAATTTCACCTTTCTATCTGACTTTTTAAACTGAATATAATTATTCTGAGTCATTAATATATTGCATATATCAATAATTTATTTTATTTTACCAAGTTTTTTCCCATCACATAGGCAAAATTTATTTATTCACTCACCTGTTGATGGACACTTAAATGTTTCCATTTTTTGCCCACTACAAATTAAACTGATATGAACAATAGCATACAGATCCTTGTTGAAACATATGTTAAAATATAAGTTATGAAGAAAGAAAGAGAAGACCTATGGTTTCCCTAATTTCTTTTTTGTTGTTATAATTTTTTTTTTCCTTTTGCTATAGGTGAATGCACTCACCAGAGACAGAGAGAGAGAGAGAGATCACCACCCCATCCCATGGTGGATGCCCATGCCACAGTCCCTTCTCCTTCATTCTTTTCTTGGGATTTTGGGAATGCACACATATGCTCCCAGTATGTTTCTCAAGCCACTGGGTCTAGGATTTGAACCACTCAAAGGGCATGAGGAATCCAGCCACCTTAACCACTTCATAACTGGTTAGTCCAATTTTCCTCTGAGTTCTGAAAATAAAAAATGTATTATTATTTCTTCAAAATATTACTTCAAAAGATTTTCTCAGTGAATTCATTTTAGTATACTAACTAACCACTTACTTTTCTATAGAATATAAATAAATCATAAGTAAGAATTTCAGAAAAACTTTTGAAAATACAACTTTAACTTGAGCAGTATGTACAGAATTATAAACATTTTGAATTCCCCTAATTAATGTTCTTTAAATAAACAAAAAATTAACTCATTAGGAGAAATGTTTAATTTTTATTTTAATAATTTTCTGTAACTGATTGAGTCTATATAAAGTTTATTTATTTATTACTTCCAAGACCAAGACAGAGAGAGAAAAAGCACCCTCAAGAGAGAGTCCTGTTCTAACTCCAGCCACAGTGATTCTTGGATCACTGTCACGTGAGTACCCAGCATACTCAGGAAGGCTTCTGGACAGAATCCTGTAACCTTCTCACCTGGGTTGACCTGCAGAACATGATGTTTACAACTATACTGCCTTTGGGGTCTGACTCTATATTTTAACAGCTGGAAAAAACATTAATTGCTTTTACTTATAAAATTACACTCATGTGTTGTCTACATAATTAAGAGATAAAGCTCACAATCTTTTTCATCTCATTACCTATTTTTAGCAATTTGTTGGACAATAAGAATAATAAAGAACTTGAAGCATATCATGTCACTAATTGCTTCATTTTGTGGAAGTTCAGAACAATTAAACCAAATTTATTTTCGTTAGTTTATTACCAACAAATACATATAAAGCAACACATTTTTAAAGTATATGAAAAGCTAAGGACAGAGTTTAAAAAAAGAGAAAATGGGATGAATTTATTTTTATACTTACATTTTAATACCTTTATTGAGATATAATTGAAAGGCAATAAATTACACGTATTTAAGATGGAAATTTTTATAAATTTGCATATATATTTTTATTCGGGTAATCATTACCTCAGTCAAGTTAATGAAAATAGCAATTATGCCACAAAGTTTTCTGGCATCCATTTGTATTTGTTCTCTCATGCCTTGTTCCTTGACAACTATTTTGTATTTGATTTTTTTTTTCTTGGAGAGGTTTTTTCACTATAGGGCGCGTGCACTCGCCAGACGGACAGAGAGAGACATAGAGACAGAAAGCGAAAAATCACCCCCCCCCCAAGGGGGGATGGTCACACCGCAATCCCTTCTCCTCCATTCTCCTCTCGGGATCTTGGGCACGCACGCACACGCGCTCGGCGTGAGTTTTAAGCCACCGGGTCCAGGACGCGAACCACGGTCGACTACTTGGGAGTCCAGCAACATAGCCATTATGCTAACTGCTGGTTCTCTTTTATCTGATTTTATTACTGCAAATTAGTTTGTATTTTCTAGACTTTCAAATAAATAGAATAATTTCACCTTTCTATCTGACTTTTTAAACTGAATATAATTATTCTGAGTCATTAATATATTGCATATATCAATAATTTATTTTATTTTACCAAGTTTTTTCCCATCACATAGGCAAAATTTATTTATTCACTCACCTGTTGATGGACACTTAAATGTTTCCATTTTTTGCCCACTACAAATTAAACTGATATGAACAATAGCATACAGATCCTTCTGTGATACGTGCTTCCATTTCTCCTGGACAAATATCTAGAAATGAAATGTCTTCCAAAATGCTTACCAGAATTATTACCCTACTTTTAATTTCAATCATCTGCAAGAGAGTTCCAGTTTTTACATATTCTAATTGTGTGGTGCGTTGAATTGTTCCCCATACAACTTTGTGTGATAAATCTTTTTAAATGTATTCATCCTAACAGGTGTATAGTGGTATCTCCTTTGAATTTTCATTCTCCTAATGACTATTGGAATTACGCCTCTTTTAATGTGCTTGCCATCTGTATATCTTTGATGAAATGAATCTTTAATCATTTTAAAATTTAGGTTTTTATTATTATTATCTAAATTTGAGAGTTTGATATATATGTATATACATGTATGTGTGTGTGTATGCATATGTGTATGTGTGTGTATAGATGGGTAGATACAAGTCCTTCATAAGAAATACAATTTTCAAACATTTTAAACCAATCTGTGGCTTATGTTTTATTTTCTTTAAATATTCTATCAAAGAGCAACTTCCAATTTTATTAAAGTTTGATTTATAATTTTATTTTATGATTCATGCTTTTTGCATCATATTTTGAAAATATTTGCCTAAAGTAAGCCATAAATATTTTTTCCTACAATTCCTACTTGAATTTTTAGAATATGCTTTTTGACTTAATATGTGGATAAGGTATGAACTGTGGTTTAAGGTTTATTTTTCTCCTTTGTTTCTTCCTTTCTTCCTTCTTTCTTTCTTCATATATGTATATATATATATGTGTGTGTGTGTGTGTGTATATATATATATATACATGTATATATATATATACATATTTTTTTTTAAGAGAGAGAGAGAGATTTTTACTATAGGGTGAATGTACTCACTGGAAAGACAGAGTGACAGATAGCAAAAAATCACCCCCCAGGGGAGATGACCATGCAACAATCCCTTTTCCTCCTACTCCTCTCAGGATTTAGGGCATGCACCCACACTTGCCCAGCATGAGTTTTAAACTGCCAGGCCCAGGACTCGAACCATGGTCAACTACATGGGAGTCCAGCAACATAACCATTACACCATCCATTGTTCCCACCCCCCAATAAATATCTAATTGTTCCAACATTATTTGTTAAATTGACTTATTTTTTTCCTATTAATTTGCCTTTGCAAGTTGATTAAATATCAATTACTTATGTATGTAACTATTAGGTCACCAGGAATGTCATGACATATTTTTCTATGTTTTCTTTTGCAAAAATGTGCCATGACTTTCTTGATGACCCAATATACGTTTGGGTCTACTTCTGGGATCTCTAGTCTGTTCTATAAATCTCTTCTTTATTTGTGCTATACAACCTAGTTCATGCAGTACAGTAGCACATTTTTGACTCAAGAGTAAGAAGACTTTAGGAATGTTTGGTGAAAGGATGTGTCCTTTGAAGTCTAAGAGCCATGTTATCTAATATGTACTTTGTACTTTCAATTATCTATTAATACTTTTACCACAAGTTGTCCATAATTTTTTTAAAAAAATATTATAGCTGAGTCTTTACTTAATTGAGGAGTTTATGAACAGAGAGAGACAGGCCTGCACTTGGTGAGAAGTGATAGGGGAAAATAGGAACCACATACAACTGAAAAACAAATGGTTATAAGAACACAAAATATGACCATCAGAAGATCCAGAGTAGTAGCCACATTTACTATGGCAAGATACAAACCATTTAATAGATGGGCTTGCAGATCACATGAAGACTGTTTAGGATACCATCAACTCCCAAATATTTGGAGACAGAAACCTGGAAAAAGATTGGATTTCCTATTGATCCTGTGTGATAGGAAATCCAACTTCTTTTATTAGATTATAATAAGGAAAACATTCTGGAAATATGAAAAAAAGTGAAAATACCAAGCTTATGACAAACTTAATCTCTTTTAAAATGTATCACAATGTGAAGTTTATTTCTGTAGAATTCTAATATTCTAAAATACTTATATTTTGGGGCTGGCAGGAGGCATGGCAGATAAGGGCGCTGGACTTTCACATGGCTGACTGTGATTTGAGTCTCACATCTGGTGGCTTGCTTTCTCACTTTCCCTCTCTCTCTCTTTCTATCCCTCTGGCCAAGTGAAAATAAACAAATAAAGTTAAATAAAATAATTATTTAAAAATATATTTTAAAACATACTTAAATTATTTCAAAAGTTCATTTATCTATTCCATGAGTGAGAGAGATGAAGATAGAATATGAGGAACAGCACCCCTAACAGGATCCCATACCATAAGCCACACTCAGCATTAGCAGTCGCAGATCACGGGCATGGGCTTACCCAGCATGTTTAGGGAGGTGTCTGGATGTTAACTGAGAACCTTCCTAGGTGGGTCAGCCTCACCGAGGCTGTGTTACCACTGTACCACCATCAAGCACGCTCCTTAAATTTTTGAGTAATTTTACAGATAACAGTGATAAATCAATGACTATATTGCCACTAGTCACGGTACTTATAAAACTATCTTCCATGAATTTTTAACTTACACAACTTAAGAACTCAGAAAGTATCAAAATTAATAACTTAGATAGAAATTTCTCTCATTTTTCTGGAACTATATGGTAAAATCTACACAGTAGGAATTGGTTCTACCTTTCAGTCAATATGCAGGATGAACCTTCTTTGAAATAGGCTTTGAAATAGGCCCACATACACATCCACTACAAGAGAATACGTCCAAGCAATCACATTTCAGCTAAGTGAATGCAATGTTCCTTGTCCACAGATGACTGAATCAAAGATGAACATTTTATTATTGTATTTATTTTAGTTTGCTATCAGGCACATGTGCTGAGAGAGAGATGGACATAGAAAGAGAGAGAAAGTAGAAATCACCCTCTAGAGGGTGGCCACACCACAGTTCCTTTTCCTCCATTCTTCTCTTGGGATTTGGGGCATGTTTGCACACATAACCTCTGTGTTTTTCAAGCTGCTGGATCTGAGACTTGAACCACTCAGTTGGCCCTTTGGGATCCAGTGCCTTAGCTACCATGCCACCTGCTGGTCCAAAGATGGGCATTTTAATAGGAGGAGAAAAACGCACAGGTCTCCTTTATTCAGAAAGAGCAATCTTCTTTATAGACCTAGATAATATACTAAAATTTTAATATAGTCAGGGACAATGGATGCAGAAAAAGAGGGAACATTATCCTATTGTCCTTACATTCTCCCTAAAAGACAGAAGCCCTGGATGTACACAATGCAGTTTAATGATGGTAAGTATTACTATTGTAAAACTCTGATGAGTCACTCTGTATACTGTTTTCCATCTTATTTAAAAGATTAAAAAAATCTAAACATTGTTTAAAATGATCTGAACATTGATTTTAAAAGTTTGACCTTTTGACAATGGATCACCAAAGGTTATGACTAAATTACATACAATTAGGTTACTAGTGACAACCACTAGTGATCTAAAAATTGAATGATTGTGTAAAATTACTCAGGAATTTATAATTGTATCACTAAATCTACATGGTTATTGATCAGTGTAAAGGAAAATTATTTATTGGCAAATTGTAGAGAATAACATTAATTCAAAAAATAAATGATCAGATACTGCATTCTATGGAACATTATTAGACCCAGGATGCTAAATTCAGGAACAACTTCTTTTAATCTCATTAATTCATTAATTTAGTCATTTATTAATGTAATGAAGATCTAGTCCCCATACACTATACTAATAGGTGGGAATATCGTTATGAACTGAATAAACATTCTACCCTTATGGAACAAGGGAGAAAAATAAACTAAGCAAAAATTATAGTAGGTTAAGGGTGTGTGTGTGTGTGTGTGTGTGTGTGTGTGTGTGTGCATATGTGAGAGAGAGAGAGAGAGGCTAGAGGGCTTATGTGCTTACAACAGAGAGACAGAGAGAGAGTGATAGAGAGAGGAAGCACCACCCCTCTGTGGGTTGTGGTCACATTGCAATTCCTTCTCCCCCTTCTCTCCATCCTGTTGAATGGCATGGTTGGCCAAATATGATCTGGCTCCCTAGGCCATTGGGTAGTTATAATTTTTAAAAACACTACTATAAGGGGACCAACAGTTAAACAGTTAGCGTAATGGCTATGTCGCTGGACTCCCATGTAGTCAACCGTAGTTCAAGTCCCAGACCCGGCGACTTAAAGTCACGCCGTGTGCATGTGCATGTGTGCCCAAGATCCAGAGAGGAGAATGGAGGAGAAGGGATTGTGGCATGGCCATCCCCCTGGGGGGGGGCGATTTCTCACTTTCTGTCTCTCTGTCTCTCTCTGTCTTTCAGGCGAGCACAGGCACCCTATAGCAAAAATCTCTCAAAAAAAAAATTAAAAAGAAAACTACTATAAGGAAGGAGGATTTAAGTGTCTATGTTCATCTAGGTGTCTGAAGAAAGCCCCAATAAAAAGGTAATTTTGAATAAAATCCTGAGAAAGTAATGGGAGTAATCATATTAATATCTAGAGAAAGAGCGTCAAGGTAGGGAGATTAGCAAGTATAAAAAGCCTGACATTCACACGTAAGTGGCTTGTTTGATACCGACCAAGGGGTTGTTGAACTGGCAAAAATGATAAGGGAGAGCAGTTACAAGAAAGGGTCAGAAAAGAAAAGAAAACTGATAATATACAGTCTTGTAGGTAATGTTAAGGATTTTACTATTTGAAATGAGTGAGTTGGGAGTCATTGGAGGATTTTGAGCAAGATGGGACAACTTCTTGTTGGGTCCCCTGTACCTTCTGCTGAAGTGTGGACCATACATGATGAAGAGCAGAAGTGGTTATACCAGTTAGGGGGCTACTGCAACAACCCTCCACAGGTGAGAGTTGAATGAGTTTGGACAGTGAGAGTGTTAAGTAAGTGTCATATATTTTTTAGAAAAGTGAAGCCGTTAGAATTTGTGAGAGAAATAGTTGTAGGTATGAGAAAGAGAGATGAGTCAAGGATGACCTGAAGAGTGTGGGCCTATTATTTGAATTAAGTTACCATGAACTACATGGGTAGGGGTGATTTTGGGGGAGTGATGCTCAGATGCTCAGTTTTGGACACCTTAACTTTTAGATGCCTACTAGCTATTAGGTAATTGCATAGTCAGGAGAAAGGTATAGGCTGGAGATATGATTTTAGAGTAGTGTACACATAAATGTATGTGTAAACATCATCCTATATCTTGGGCTGAATTGTGTCTCCTCAGAATTTATATGTTGAAGTCTTAACATCTATTACCTGAGAATATAGCTTATTTGGCATAGAGGTAATTGAGGTAAAATGAAGTCTTACGTGTAGGCCCTAGTCCAATATGACTAGATATTAGAGACTTCTGTATATGTTACATTCCAACATAAGAGACCCTGTGAACATAAGCATGCATCTGCACAAAGGAAAGACCATGTGAAGACAGAGGGTGAAAACCACCCACAGCCCAGGAGAGAAGTCTTCAAAAGAAACCAAACACCTTGGTCTCAGATTTTGTTGGCCTTCAATAATGTGAGAAAATAAATATCTGTGATTTAAACTCCCCAGTTAGTGATAATTTGTTACGGCAGCCCTAGCAAACTAAATTAAGAGTTCAATGCCAGGAGTAGGGGGCTACTATCACAGATAACTAAAATGTGAAAGTAGCTTTAGAATGGATAATGAGAGGGGAAAACATTGAAGAGACACAAGAATAAAATGTTATTGTATCTGGTAATATTTTTGACTTGCTTGATATGCAATGCATTTATGCTTTGAGAACCCATGCCATATGCTGTAAAGACATATAACAATTAAATGATTTTTTTTTTTTAAAAAAAGATAGGTAATGAGTAAAGGCTGGAGGAGGTCTGAGGCCATGTGAGAAAAATCCTAGCAATGCCTTGAAGAGAGAAATGGTAAAAACATGAACATTAACAGTGCTTATTATGAGGCCTCACATGGGAAAGAGGAATACTTTTGGACAGCAGTGGAAATGAAATCCTTGCGACACAGAACCTGGATGAATTGAATATGAAAATGAATTCAGATTTACCTTTGTATTATACTACTTGTGTGATCACACAAGTGGAAATCCATTTCTTTATCTGTAAAAGAGAACAAAGACATTTTGCTACAGTCTTGTCAAAGGATAAAATGTGATGATGGATTCACATAAGCATCATCTAGTGTTTGTTTCTTTGTTTCTTGAAATATGCATAATAATTAATAGTGTCTTCCTCAACTTTCTCTCCATTTTTCTTTCTTTTTTTTTTTTTTTGGAGAGGGTTTTTTCTGTAGGGCACGAGCAAGAGAGACCGAGAGACAGAAAGCGAGAAATTGCCCCCCAGGGGGGATGGCCACACCGCAATCCCTTCTCCTCCATTTTCCTCTCAGGATCTTGGGCACGCATGCACACACACCCGGCATGAGTATAAGGCACTGGGTCCAGGACTCGAACCACAGTTGACTACATGGGAGTTCAGTGACATAGCCATTACGCTAACTGCTGGTCCCTCTCCATTTTTATATTGCAATCCTGTGCATGTTTTACACACAGGAATAATATGATCAATATATGAATAAATAATCTTTGTATTTGAATTGTGTTAGCAGGAGTCATCCGTTTCCTGATAGGTTTTAATCTGTACTCAGATTTCAATTATTTATTTGCAGACTGGCCATGAAAAATATGAAAACCCCAGGCTATCTTTCTTTTGTTACCAAATAAATACTAGCTACTGTCATTTTTAGCATGTTTATAAACTTACTGTCGGAGTATGTGTATTCAAGGGTCAAAATGTACTGTACTTATAGATATTTCAGACAATTAAGTAAAATAAATAAATAGTTTGGGGCCAGCAGGTGGTGTGGTGGTTGGGGCATCTAGACTCCCACATGGTTGGCCATGGTTTGAGTCCTGGACCTGGTGGCTTGTTTTCTCACTTTCCCTCTCTCTGTGTCTCTGATAAATGCCTATATCAACTTAAATAATAATAATAATAGGGACCAGCAGTTAGCGTAATGGCTATGTCACTGGACTCCCACCTAGTCGACCACAGTTCACATCCTGGACCCGGTGGCTTAAACTTATGCCGGGAGTGTGTGCGTGCGTGCCCAAGATCCCAGGAGGAGAATGGAGGAGAAGGAATTGCACCGCAGCCATCCTCTCTGTCTCTCTCTGTCTGTCTGGCGAGTGCACACGCCCTATAGCAAAATCTTCTACAATAAATAAATAAATAATAATAAATAAAATTAAATTAAATAACTCTTTTAAATGAATAAATAATGGTTCAAAATCTATCTTTTTATTAACTAACTATTGGCTAAAATAGTGGATAATGCTTTATGACAAAAGTCTTAAAATATGAATATTTCTTTTAAGATTAAAGTTGGTCAAATTGTGTTCTGTCCACTGTGTATATCAAAATCACAGCCCTTACTACAATGAGAACATGTAAACACTGATAAGTTTTACTCGATGTATTACATTGTATTGAACATAAACCAAACACAATTATAAATAACTATGTTGTATGTTTACATCGCATGTACATTAAACCTAATGCTTAATTTCAGTACTCTGTCATTTTTTTGTTTGTGTTTTATTTAATTCAAAGTTCCTACCAAGACTTTTGGGATGTACCTACATTCTAAGCAACAGTGGAAATGAAAACGAGTTGATATTGGGAATGGCCACTAGATGTTGCTACTCATCTAGTTTATAAAGCTCAGCAGTCACACTTCTCAAAGGCCTGCTTCTCCTTTTCCTTGACCAGTGGTTTTCAAACACAGCATCTAATTCAATACTAACTTTCAGTAAAACTAAAGCATATTAAAAGATAACATTTGTAACTTTTTAAGTTTAAAAAAAAAATTGCTTCTAATACTTCTCAATTTTTTCCCTTTATTTCCTAAAAGGTAATACCTTCCAAATCTGGCATATACTTACAATATCTAAAGTTAGTTTTGACATAATTTTTAGCATCAGTGATGTGCGTTTTCTCTCTCTCTCTTTATCTCTCTCTGACAAGCACATGCACCCTCTGGCAATTAAAAAAATAAGTTAAAAAAGGAATCTGTGGTGTTAGGTGATAATTTTCGAGTAGATGTGGGTCTCGATTAAAATAAGAAATTCATTTATGCTGACTGCCCAATGCAATAAATTTTCTAATATACTTTACTAAATCTAAGTGTTAGGTAGAGCTACTGATAAATTACATATACCGTAACCAGAAATTTTAATTTATTTTTGGATTTCTAAATTGTTTTTATCTTTTTATTAACTAACAATATAAATGTTTCTGTTTTTACAAGAGTGAGTTTTCAACAATTGAAAAGCGGCCATGAATTTTTCAGAACTAGGTACCGCCATAAGATGGTTTCTCATTAAAAATTATTCTTAAGGGAGGGCAGGTGACTGAATTTAGCAGTCAATAATCCTCTTTCGGTAGAAACCTAATTAATCCTATAGAAAGCTGGAGTTGTATCAGAATATGTATGTTTAAAGCAGGTTCTAGTACTTAAAGTTTTTTTTTTAATTTTTTTTTTTTTTTGGAGAGGTTTTTGCTATAGGACACGTGCGCTCACCAGAAAGACTGAGAGAGAGAGACAGAGAGACAGAAAGCAAGAAATCGCCCCCCGGGGGGATGGCCACGCCACAATCCCTTCTCCTCCATTCTCCTCTTGGGATCTTGGGCAGGTATGCACGCGCGCCTGGTGTGAGTTTAAGCCACCATGTCTGGGATATGAACCACAGTCGACTACATGGGAGTCCAGCAACATAGCCATCACGCCAACTGCTGGTCCCGACTACTTAAGGTTTTGATATTTTTCCTCAATGCTTGTTCATAGACTGCTTGATAAAATGGCCATTTATTTTTTCTAATAGAATATTTTTATAAGATACAACTTTGGATATTGGAATAGAGTTTTTAAGTACTTTATATTTTAGTACTGACATCAAAGTTCCTTGTAATCTGAGCACAATTGCCAGTGCCCATAGCCAAAGAAACATGGTATCTGAGCACTGGAGAATGCTCTTACTCATCCAGTGGGGGATTTCTCAGCTACCTTAGTACAAATAAGTGAAACCTACAACTTTGCTTGCTTTCTTTGTTCTTTTTTTTTTTCCTGCTATTGAAGTTCCTATATGGAGAAAATCATATATTAAAGCTAAGAGTTAAAAATTCTGTAATCTGTACAGTCTGCAGATATTTGTTAATAACATTAATCAAAATAATTAAATTAGGAAAAGTGTCTTCTGACGACTCTAGGCTCCAGTTGTATTGTTTGCCTATAACGTGTTGTGCCTCTGTTTCCCATCAAATTCTTTAGCTACCATCCAACTTATTGTCCCTAAGAAATTACTTGATCTTTTTAATATTCTCACTATTACGAAGGCTTAATTAAGCAAGATCCATATTCAAAGTCAAATAACAGGTTGATCAATGTCTACATAAAAATGAGATACTTTTACATAAAAAAAGAATAATAAGTGAAGTCAAGAGACAAAAGAAAAAAAAGTATGTAACAAATAGCCTAAAAAGCTAAACCTTATATATGAATAAATATTAGAATTCAATAAGGAACATACCAAATGTCCAGTAGAAAACTAGGTAAAGGGAAAGAAATGCAAGTGGCTTTCTATGTTTGAAAATAGATATGATCAGGGTCCAGTCAGTGGCACAGCAGTAAACTCGATGCCCTACACCAAGGCAACCTCATGTGGGGAGGTTCAAGTTGGAGAAATCACTGAGTATGCTGGGCACACATGCACCTGTGATCTGAAACAGGTCAGAGGCTCCGAGTGTTGCTTCAAGACCCCATTGGGATTCTTTCTCCTTTCTCTCTCTCTTTCTCTCATTCATGGAAGAGATAAATAACACTTTTTAAAAATTTTAAAAATAGAAATAACCAAACTACTGAGAAATCTGTGGGAATATATGCACTTTTAATCACTGTAAGAAAAAGTAACATTAAAAAATAATTTTCAAGAAATTTAAATTCCAGGACCAGCAGTTAGCATAATGGCTATGTCACTGGACTCCCATATAGTCAACTGTGATTTGAATCTCGGACCTGGTAGCTTAAACTCACTCTGATTGTGTGTGCCCAAGATTCCAAGAGGAGAATGGAGGAAAAGGAATTGTGGTATGGCCATCCCCCCTGGGGGGTGATTTCTCGCTTTCTGTCTCTGTCTCTCTTTGTCTTTCTGGCAAGCACATGTGCCCTATAACAAAAATCTCTCCAAAAAAAATTAAATTCCATGTTATTTTTATCATTCATATATTATTGCATTTTGAAAAAATTATTTCTACAAGATTGTTCATTGCTAGAAGCTTATTTGTAAAAGAATAAATGCATCAAACTATCATTGATATGTTCAATGTTCATAGGTAATGCTACTCCATCCATAAAAAGAAATAGATAATCTATTAGCTACTGATATATTTTAAAATGTGGAGAGGCTGGCAGGTGGCATTGTGGTTAGGGTACTTGATTCCCCCATGTCTGACTGTGGTTTGAGTCCCAGACCTGGTGGCTTATTTTCTCCCTCTCTCTCTTTCTCTCTGTCTCTCTCTGGTCAAATGAAGAAGAAGAACAAAAACAAGAAGAATAAGAAGAAGAACAAGAAGAAAAAAATTTAAATAAGTCTAAAATAAAGTAGAGAGTGTGATGAAACAAATTAGGGAGAAAAGTAGAGAGCAGCAAGACATTTATGAGACATAGAAATAGATTGTGGTCTGTGGATGATAATGTGCATAGTAACCTCAGCTGGACTGATGTGAGGTGTATTTGCATTAAGTAAATTCACTTTATGAGCCAAGTGATGTACAGTGATTGAATGTATAAAATAAAATAAAGTTTAAGAAAGTGTTATAAAATTGTGTACAATATGCTTCTATCTGTGCTCGTAAAAAGATTGGATAGGGCCAGAAGGTTGCATGGTAGTTAAAGTGGGGGATCCCATGTGGCCATCTCTGAAGTTGAGTCCTGGACCAGTAGCCTGAAAAACATGCCAGATGTGTGTGTGTGCACATTCCCAAAATCTCAAGAAGAGAATGGCAAAGATGAAGAAGGGATTGTGACATAGCATTTGCCCGGGGGAGGTAGAATGTTTCTCTCCCTCTCTCTCTCTTTCTGGCCAGCACATGTGCCCTATAACAAAGAAAAAAAAAATTACAAACAATCTCTGGACTTCAGGTTGGTTCCTTGGGACTTTAAGAGGAACTCACACCACTCACCTCCACACCCCTCCTGCAAACCAGTTCTGGACACCAGGCTGCCTGCGGCTGCAGGCCCTTACACCCGAGACCCATCGCTCATCCTCTGTCCCTTCCCCACTTGTCTTTGGACTTTCTGAATTTTAGTGTTTTAAATAGCATGTTGCAGGCCGCACAATTTTTTTGTTTTGTTTTGTTTTTCATTGCTCTTGAGGTGTTGCTAATTAGGTCAGTTGGAGGCTCACCACTCCTTAGAAACAGGGAGGACTTTGGGTTATCCAGGACCATTGACAACAGTATATGGTACGATGAGCAACGGGTAGGCCAACCATAAGAGAAATCACAGTTTTCTAATCCTGTACACCTTTCAACACTCAGAGATACCTTAAATAAGTTAGGAAGCAACTAGATCACAATTGCAGAGGCTCAAGAAGTATGAGCAACCAACAAAAGGCCTCTCCCCCAAGGGAAATCATCAAGCCTACATCACCCACACTCAATACATGGAGGTAGTGGACATGTCTGATAGGGAATTCAGAATATTTGCAGTGACCAAACTAACTGAGATGGAAGAGAAAAGAGACGAAGAGCTTCAGGAGATGAGGAAGTCCTTTCATGATTTGAAAGAAGAAATAGATACCTTAAACAAGAATCAGATGGAATTTCTAGGGTTGAAGAATGTGATACAGGAAATCAAAACCTCCCTTGAAAGTATTAAAAGTAGGTTA
>NW_006159583.1:313898-317448 GCF_000334495.1 Tupaia belangeri chinensis | reverse complement strand
ACAGGAAAAAAACAAGATACTAAATTTGGCAAGAGGGAAATGTCAAGTTACTTACAAAGGTCACCCCATCAGGCTAACATCGGATCTCTCACGGGAAACAATGCAGACAAGGAAAGAATGGAGAAATAGAACCAAAGTGTTGAATGAAAAACAATTTCAAGCAAGAATACTATACCCAGCAAGATTATCTTTCATATGGGAAAAAAAGATTCTCAGGTAAACAAAATTTGAAGGAACTTACCAACTCCAGACCAGCTCTTCAAAAGGTTCTGAGGGGAGTGCTATACCAGGAAAGCTAAAAAGTCAGACAGACAATTATACGAGAATAAAAAGCAACGAAGAAAATGACTTACTTAACAATAGGAACGGGTACGGAAATATCAATAATTACATTGAATGTCAATGGATTAAATGAAGAGACATAGACTGACTGAATGAATTAAAAAAAAAAAAAAGCAGAAACCCTCTATCTGTTGCCTACAAGAAACTCACCTTAGGGATAAAGACATATATAGACTAAAAGTAAAGGTCTGGAAAAAGATATACCATGCAAATGGAAATTAAACAAAAAAAGGTAGAGTAGTGATATTGATTTCAGACAAAATAGATTTTAAGACAAAGACTGTAAGAAGAGACAAAGACAAAGGGCACTATATAGTAGTAAATGGGGTAATACAGTAAGAAGACATAACAGTTATAAATATCTATGCACCCAACTCAGGTGCACCTAAATATGTGAAGGAAAGACTGCTGGAACTAAAAGGAGAGAGAGGGAGAAATACTATAATTGGTGGAGATTTCAACACACCATTATCTCCTTTAGACAGATCTTCTAAGCAGAAAATAAATAGAGAGATACAAAACCTAAATGATACTATAAATTGAATGAGCTTGACAGATACCTATAGAACTTTACACCCAACGTCCGCAACATACACATTTTTCTCACACTGGCATGGAACCTTTTCAAAGATCGATCATATGTTAGAACACAAATCAAGTCTTTACAAATTCAAAGGCATAAAAACTGTATCCAGTATATTCTCTGACTGTGATGGAATTAAACTCAAGATTAACTTCAAGAAACAACCCCGAAAATACACAAACACATGGAAACTGAACAACTTGCTTCTGAATGACTTCTTCACTACTGAAGAAATTAAGTCTGAAATCAAAAAATTTATGGAAACAAATGATAATGAGTACACAAGTGTTCATAATTTATGAGACACGGCAAAAGCAGTCATAAAAGGGAAACTCATAGCAATTAGTGCACATAAGAAAAGGCAAATAGATAACCTATCATCATGCCGCAGGGAATTGGAAAAACAACAACAAAGAAACCCCAAAAATGCCAGGTGAAAAGAAATAATAAAGGTTCGAGCAGAAATAAATGAAATAGAAAATAAATTAACCATACAGAAAATAAATGAAAGAAAAAGCTGGTTCTTTAAAAAGATTAAGAAGATGAACACACCATTGGCTAGACTGATCAAGAAGAAAGAAAGAAACCAGATATATCAAATTCTTGATGAAACAGGCAATATTACAACAGACATAACAGAAATACAAAATATCATTAGAGGGTACTATGAGCGACTATATGCCAACAAACAAGATAACTTGGAGGAGAGGGGCCAATTCTTGGATGTATATAATATACCAGGATTGAATCAGGAGGACATAGCCTGAATAGACCCATAACAAGCCAGGAGATTGAATCAGTAATAAATAACCTCCCACAATGAAAAGCCCAGGTCAAGATGACTTCACTTCTGAATTCCACGAAACTTTTAAGGAAGCGTTAACCCCTATCCTACTAAAATTATTTCTAAAGATTCAAAAGGAAGAAAACCTTCCAAATTAATTTTATGAAGCCTCCATTATCCTCATTCCCAAAACAGGTAAGGACATGACAAAAAAGGAAAACTACAGACCAACATCATTGATGAATATAGATGCAAAAATTCTCAACAAGATACTCGCAAATCGTTTCCAACAATATGTAACAAAGATTATTCATCACGACCAGGTAGGCTTTATCCCAGGGATGCAAGTGTGGTTCAACATACTCAAGAAGGTAAATGTAATATACCACATTAACAGAAAGAAAGATAAAACCATATGATCATTTCAATTGATGTAGAGAAAGCATTTG
Source organism: Tupaia belangeri chinensis (assembly GCF_000334495.1). Classification (NCBI taxonomy): domain Eukaryota; kingdom Metazoa; phylum Chordata; class Mammalia; order Scandentia; family Tupaiidae; genus Tupaia; species Tupaia belangeri. The sequence continues at coordinate 315,290 of NW_006159583.1, read as the reverse complement.
ATAAAATACAACATCCTTTTATGATTAAGACCCTCAGTAAGATTGGTATAGAGGGTCATTTCTCAGCACAATAAAAGCCATCTATGAAAAACCTACAGCTAACATTATACTGAATGGGGAGAAGCTAAAAGCTTTTCTGCTAAAAACAGGTAATATGCAAGGCTGTCCACTTTCTCGACTGTTCTTTAATATAGTATTGGAAGTCTTAGCTAATGCAATCAGAGAAGAGAACAATATAAAAGGCATTCGAATAGGCAAAGAAGAGTTGAAAATATCTTTACTCGCAGATGACATGATGGTATACTTAGAAAATCCAAACGTCTCCATGAAAAAACTTCTTGAAGTAATAAGTGAATACAGTAAAGTGGCAGGATACAAAATCAACATCCAAAAATCTATACCATTTCTATATATGAGCAACAAGTTGAACGAAATAGAGCTGAAGAAAGGAATCCCTTTCACCATAGCTGCAGGATGCTTAAGATACCTAGGGATAAACCTAACTAAGAAAGTCAAAGATTTTATAAAGAAAAAACTATGAAAATTTTTTAAAAAGATAATGAAAGTGACATAAAAAAATGGTAGGACATCCTATGTTCCTGGATTGAAAGAATTAACGTAATCAAAATGGCAATTCTAACCAAATTAATCTACATGTTGAATGCAATTCCAATCAAAATACCAGAAATATTCTTCACAGATCTAGAAAAGACAATCATAGAATTTATCTAGAATCATAAAATACCTCATATTGCAAAAGCAATCCTACACAAGAAGAATGGAGTAGGAGGCATATCACTCCCTGATCCCAAGATATACTATAAAGCTATGATCATCAAAACAGCATGGTATTGAAAAAAAAAAAACAGACATGTTGACCAGTGGAATAGAACAGAGATCCCAGAAATAACCCCCAAAGCTTACAGCCAACTGATTTTTGACAAAGGATATTAGTCAATCCATTGGGAAAAGGAAAACCTCTTTAGTAAATGGTGCTGGAAAAACTGAGTATCCACCTGCAGAAAAATGAAACTGAATCCCTATCTTTCACCATTAACAAAAATCAACTCAAAATGGATCAAAGATCTGAACCTAAGACCTCAAACAATAAAACTACTAGTGGAAAATGCTGGGGAAACTCTGGGAGACATTGGAGTAGGCAAAGACCTCTTAAATAAGACTCCCAAAGCACAGGCAATAATCCTAAAATAGACAAGTGGACTATATCAGACTAAGAAGTTTCTGCACAGCAAAGGACACAGTAATAAGTGTGAATCAACAACCATCAGAATGGAAAAAATATTTTTGTTAAACATGCCTCAGACAAGGAACTGATAACCAGAATATACAGGGAACTCATGTGCCTTATGCAAAAAAAAAAAAAAAAATACC
>NW_006159583.1:304953-313442 GCF_000334495.1 Tupaia belangeri chinensis | reverse complement strand
GCCATCTTCACTCTAAGGTAGAGAGCAAAATATTGGAGGACATAAAAGCAGTGAAAATACTTAACAAGAATAAGACAGTGTGTAATGGGGGAGTGAAGAGAAGAGGATAGAAAAAGATAGTAAGATAACAAATAGAGAGGCATGACATCAGTGGGACAGAGAAAGTCAAAGATTTTATAAACAAAAAAATATGAAAATCTTTTAATGGCTTATTACCTGTTGATGATCACGTGTATAGTACTCTCAACTGGATTGGTCTGAGAAGTATTTCATGATGGGTTAAGTCTTTTTACAAGCAAAATGAGAAATAGTGATTGGTTAAAAAATTGGAATAATAATAATAATGATTGGGAAAAACAATGAAAAGATATTGAATGATGAAGTGGGGATTTTAATGTGTCTGTATTGACTGACATGCCTGGCATTCCCTTTTGAAAAAGCACTGAAATAAACTGTAAAATTATATGCAATTCAATGTAATATAAACAAGATTATGATAAATAAATCAAATCAAATAAAAAAATCTACAAACAAAACCTTGACTAAAGTTCTCTTACACAATATACACATACATACACACACAATAAAAATAGAAAGGGTGGGAGAGTTATTTTTAATATTTATCTTTTTCTTGTTTTACTTCAAGAATGGAAAAATCATAGTAGGAAAAGGTTTATGATTTTCATCTTGTTTACAAGTTCAGTCAACTTCCTAATCATTTTGTCAGAACAAAGAATCAAAGAGCTGGTGTAAAATTGATTCAGGGCACAGTCTTTAAAAACTCATGCATTCCCTGGGGGGGGGGGTGAGAATGTAATTTTTTTTAATAGTTAGTGAATAATTTTTATTGCTAAGAGAAGTCCTAAGCAACATATGCACCAGAATGGCTCGTAGTCCATAGCATGAGAAGGTTTTTAATGAGTATGTCTGAAGCTACTCTTAAAAGACAAAAACAATAACAATTTCCAGTAAGTTTTCTTGACAGGATAATAGATAATAAGAATTTCTGCTAAAGCTCTTAAGTATGAACAAATAGATGCTATTTCATAGTGAGTCCTGGAAATCCCATGTACCTGGGACATTTTTCTCCTGATCATTCAAAAATTGTGACCAGAACTACTTAACGATTCTTCAACATTTGCTGTAGTATATTTTCTTTGTTAGTCATAATTTTGATACCTTCTTATAGTAATTTCTTCAGGTATACTGTATTTATTATAAAGCAACCTCTGCTATTTTTGTGTACAAAAACAGATTTCCTGTATCACCAAAAGTCATAGAACTTACATAAAGTCTTTACGTTTTCTTATACATTATCTGTGTACATAGCTATCTAAGTATTCTCAAATTTATTTACCAATTGAATTACTCTTTTTCTCCCATTGCCCACTATAAATTGTAGAAAGAACTGCATATATAAGTTTCCCAAAGGTAAATTTACTTCTTTCTTTGTTTGGTCAATTTCTGTTGTTGTTATATCAATTTGGATATTATAAATTATTTCCCTAGAATATCTATTTTTCTTTATATTACATAAGTCTCATTTGGTGAAGTTATATATTCTGTTTTACACAACATTGTGATGGCAGAAAGATTAATACAATACTTATTATACCACATATTAATTAATATGACCATGCTATTTTTCCATATTTCCCATACCACACAAAGATTCTCTTTTCACATACACCATACATTTTATGTTATCAAGGTAAGTCACCTGCAGCGACAGCTCCTCTAGGTAGATTCGGTGATACTATTCAAAAGACATATTGTGTCCATTGTAAAAGTATATCAGAATCAAAATGGAATAACTGTATCAAGCCTGACTAAACTGAGCCAGACAAGGCCCTGGAAAAGAGAGTTGAGTATGCCTGATGACAAGAACTATCATAAGGATGCTGATAAATCCACAACCTTGTACAGAGGCCATGACAATCTGACACAAGGACTGCTATGAAGACAACTGCCTGGAAACTATCTGAGAACAACTGATGCCATTGATGACCCCAACAACAAAAGGTAGCAGCTGTTCATCCTCTTCATAATCCTAAAGCAATGATGCAAACGCTCTCCTATTTTTGGTTTCTGCTTGCTTATGAATTGCAAAAGCTTGGTGTGTTTGTTCAGGGCAACCTGAATATGTCCCTTGGGCTTCATGCCAGGGGCAGTCCACAATGAACTCAATGAGCTCAAATGAACTCAAATGAACTCCTTTTGCTTTACTTGTTTTGACTCATTTTTCCTTTTTAGGTTGATACCATGAGTCTAAGAATCATTTGTACATCTATAAAACGGAAAAATTAGTTCAATGCAACAAACAAGTTGGTGATCTTCCTAGAAAACATCTGTCTAATCTTGAATCCTAATAATAGAAATAAAAATGATAATCCCAACTACTGCTTTTATAAAAGGAATGTCTTTAGTTCAAAACTTTTTAATGTATTTTCTGTCTTAATGCTAAAAAGTCGCTGTGTGTGCCCACAAGAGAAAGAGAAAGAGAAGAAGCACCCTGAATAGGGTCTTGTCCCATCTCCTTTGCCCTCCAGCTTCTCAGGATTCTGGGCTCATGCATAATGCCCAGTATATTGTTCAGGCCAGCTCAGAATCTGAACCTTGGTCACCACATGGCCTCCAGCATTGCAGTGCACTAGCATTACTGCTGTGCCACAGTGGCAGTGTCTAAAATTTTTAAATTTTGAAAGAGGCTTTTAGGTAGATATTTTAAAATTGCTGATCAATCTAATTATGCAAAAATCAACTGTTAGTAACTGAGAACCCCACAATTTTTTTAATATGTGAAATAGGAAAAGGAATTTATGATGCCATATTAACAAATTAAACAGTGATTAGACAGCATCGTAATTTTTTAAAATTATATATATGTTAGAATTTTTAAAGATTTTTATTTATTTATTTCATCATTGAAAGAGACAGAAAGAGAGAGCAACGCATCACCGCTAACGGAGTCCCAATGCCATGATCCACCTTCAACCTCAGCAAGCCCAGGATTATGGGCAGATGCATGCCCAGTATATTTAAAGAGGTGTCCTGATGCCACTTTGCCATCTTCTCATATGGGTCTGCCTGAAAAAGCGTATGTCCCACCACTGCACCACCAACCAGCCACATATTGGAACATTTTAAAGAAATAGCACATCTCCACTCAAAAAGTTACCGATAGATGGGACCAGCAGTTAGCGTAATGGCTATGTCGCTGAACTCCCACGTAGTCTACCGCATTTCGAGTCCTGGACCCGGTGGCTTAAACTCACGCCGGGCGCGTGTGCGTGCGTGCCCAAGATCCCAAGAGGAGAATGGAGGAGAGGGGATTGCGGCGTGGCCATCCCCCCTGGGGGGTGATTTCCTGCTTTCTATCTCTCTGTCTCTCTCTGTCTGTCTGGCGAGCGCACGCGCCCTATAGCAAAAACCTCTCCAAAAAAAAAAGTTACCAATAGATGAAAAGACGTGTACTGTTTTCTATACAAGTTACTATTTTTTTTCTGTTTACTTTTAAGGTTTTATAATACATTATGCTTTACAAAATCCAGTGAAGTTATTTTTAAAATTATTTTTAAAAACTTATTAATGAGTGGTTCTCTTTGTGGTTAAACACAGTGCATAGAGTGCCAGATCCCACATGGCCAACTAAGGTTCAAGTCTTGTTCCTGGTGGCTTGAAAAACATGTCAGGCGTATACATACACACGCCCCCAGTACTGGCATTATGGAGAATGGAGGAATGAAGGATTCAAGTGTGACTAAATCCCAATGGGGGTGCCTTTTCTTCCTGTCTGGCAAGTGCACATGCCCTCTGCCAATCAGAAAAAAATTATTAGTAATATTTTTGACATAATTGTTTACATTTATGAGCTACAATGTAATATTTTGCTATATGTACACAATGTGGCATGATTAAATTGAACTAATTAACATTCTTCACCTTTGCTTACCTATCATTTTTATGAGACATTTGAAATGTACTCTCTTCATTGTTTTAAAATATGTAATACATTTTTATTTGAAAATATTATATTCACAACTGAAATACTTTTGGTTCCTCACAGAACTGTGTTTTACAGAAAAATACTCAAATTGCATAGGAGCCTTAGGGAAATTGATGACGATATTTTCAGTTTTGTTTATAACTTTGTGTATGGTTTTACTACATGTTTCTGAATTTGTGGGACTTTTTTTTAGGATATATTTATTTCAAAAACAATCTCTTTGAAATTTGAAGATACTGATAATAATTCTTTTTGATTGTATACTCTCCTACTTTGGACACTATCCAAGGGTCAGACACACTTTTGTTATAATATTTCTAGCTGTTGTTCATCCTTACTAGAAACAATGAAAAAGTGAATTTCATTTGGCCAGTTTTTAAGTGTTCATTAATACTAGTGGGTGACCAGATAATTTTTTGAATATTTTAACATATGATTTTTTTTATGCATTGAACAATGTGTTTCCAAGAAATGCACTTCTTCATATGAAAATGTCAATCACTATGATGACAATATTAATACTGGAAGATGGTTGAATGATGCTCTGTCTCTTTGCAACTCTGTTCCTAATGTAGTAGTGGCGGAGTCCCATCCACTGTTCTGACATTAAATAAATTATTCAAAAATATGAAAGCAGAAACTAGGTTCAATGGTGAAAAGATTGTCCTAGTTCATTACAGTTAACTGGAGGGTAACTGTGTAGGAGTATAACTATGATGTTATCAAATTTAATTAACCCTTTTCAATTATTTTGATAAAAAATAACCTTTATTAACTGAATCATTTGACATTTGAAACCAATCACTTAATGATCAAAGTATAGTGACACAGATAAAGAAAGGCACGGACCTCAGTCAGTCATCTTTTGTTTGCACATGATTATATTAAATTCTTCTTGCCCCATTTCTGATTCATAATTTTGTAGCAACAGCAGAAGAGTGAATAAATATTGGGTTGTGGGAAAAGTCATGACACATTTTTGCATAGAAATACATGGAAAAATACATCATGATTTTTCTGACAACTCAATAAAATTCTAAAGTAAAATTCAAAATTCAGACCTGTTCAAAAACATAATTTTTTTCATATGTTCTTAATTTTTTCATATGTTATTTGTTGAAATAACTATTAATTAAACTCTTTGGAGAGTATTAAGCACCAGACTTGACAAACAGTTTTAGAAACAATGTTCTCTCTTCATTGAGAACCTAGCAAAATGTTATACTAAATGCAGTTATTTTCAGGGAACAAGATTATTATACTTACCTAGAATTGTATTCCATTTTTAGCATGTAAAATGACCTTCTAATAACTTTGATGGCTTATTGAACTACTCATGGGCAAATGTTATATCTTTGGACATTGCTAGTAACAGGTCAGACAAAAGTGGATAGACACTAAATAGGGTTGACATCTGCCTCCAAGAATGAGAAACAGAATAAAAAGTCCAAACAAAAAAGGAGGAGCTATTGATTTTAAGGGGGAAAAGTGCATATACATATACATACATAAACACACACACACACACATATGCAGTCATGCAAGTTTGAGGACTTCAGGCTAATCTTTGGATATTGTCTTATTGGTCTCATCTTTGACTAAAATAGATACATCATAGATTTTAAGAGATTTGTATTACTTTGTGTTTCTTACCCCCAATACTGTTTTAAGTCCTGGTTTTTTATTGGACAATAGAGGAGTTCGTTTTCTTGCCATACTCGTGAACTAAAATGGAATTGTAACCATAGTAACAACTGACCTCTGTGACTCAGTTTTTCATCCTATTTCTGACAACTGACACAGATGGTTGAAGTTATTAGCCAAGGAAGTAGGGAAGATGCCACTATCAAGATCTTAACTGACGATGAGTATAGAAAACAGTTAATAAATGCTATTTTTTATTTATAAATGTTTCCATCAATATCCTAAATTCAGTCACTATATTAAAATATTTTAGGGGCCCACAGGTAGCATGGTGGTTGAGTGCTGAACTCCCACGTGAGTCAACCATAGTTTGAGTTCCAGACCTGGCAACTTGTCTTCTCACTTTCTCTCTTTCTCTTTGATGAGTGCCTGAGCCCTATAGCAAATTAAAATAATAATAATAATAATAAAATTAAATATTTTTTAAATGTTTTACATAGCAACTCTCCAAAGATTATGAGATTGTTGCTTGGTATCTGAAATAAGAACCTATCAAGTTTGTTGCTTCCAAGAGGACTATGGAGCTAAGATGCCTAATCATGTCCCTCTGAGCAGAGAAGGCTATTGATCTCAGATAGCAAGCAGTCTTACAAGTACAGAGTTCCAGAAGGTGTTTATGTTCAGGTCTCTACTTGTGTTAAATCATCAGTAGTACAGTGGCTACTTGGTTAGAGTGTTGTGGACTGACACTCCAGCGTTCCAGTCATGTTTATTAGAAAGAGTTTGTTCTTGATTGATTGGCTCAGGGAGTTTGAGGATGGATGTATGGTACTGTTGGCTTGAAAAACCTGTTCGCTGAAACTTTTTTACTTTTGTGATTGATTGAAGAGATGTAAAAAATGGCTTGTTCACACATATTGAGCAATTAACTTTTAATAAAAATAATAGAAGACTTTGCGCTTTTTTTAGTTTGTTTTTTAAAATTTTACAAGACTGGCAGCCCTTCATTGGTTAAATTTTGAGAATGTTGTTGATTTTTAAATTGTTGTTATACTTGCAGTTTTTGTCTCCTGGGGACTTAGCCTCCCTTGCTCTTTGTGTTCATTCTTGATTATAGAATGTGTTAATTTTTTTAAAAGTCTTAATTTTTCAAGAGGTTAAATTTCTAAGTAATTTAAGACAAAAATTGCAACTATGTGAACTATTTGATGAATAAATATAAAGCTCAATTTAAGCATAATTCTTCCCTGAAAAACAGTTCCTTTTGCTATTATTCTAGAAATAAAAGATCAAAAGTACAACAATAAATTGTCTTTGTCTTAAAACACTTTATTTTCTGAGCTTGTATTTTTTATACTTATTCAATATAAACCTCAACCAACTACCTCTTTAAGAAAAGTCTTTTAGTCAATATTATTTATGGAGTTCTGTAATAGTCAGGTTAGACTTAAGTTTTCCTCATTTTATCTCATTAAATTCTAAAAATCATCTGTCTCATTGACAGTAAATATCCTGACATTATGAGGTAAGATTTAAACCAAATGCTATCAGCCTCTACAGGTCTTGTTTGTTCCCTAGATAATATACTGCTTATAAATATATGTGTCCTGCAAAAAGTTGTTTATAGGTCAATATGAACCACAGCTTTACTCTTTAAAATATTTTAAACAATAGAAAGTAATTATTTTCTTTACATTATTCATGTCTTTATTAATAATTATGGCTTGCTTTAGTTGAATTTTGTTCCTCTGTTTAAATTTTGCTTAATTTATTATTATTATAATTTTTATATTACATTTAATTTCATATATATTTACAGTGTATTTCATTTCTTTTTCCAGCATGATTACCATGAGTATTAGTCAAAACAAAGACATTACCATACACATCCTCATCATCAAACAGCTTTTCATCATTTTTTCAGATTAATATTATTATTATTTATTCTCTTTTTTAAAACATTCAATCATAGAAAGTAATTCTTGAACATATATGATATATAATGAAAAATTTTAGATAAGTTAGAAATAAAATATAAGTTATATTTCTTTCTATAAAGAGTCTAATAAACTGGAGGGGAAATAAATCACAGATGTAATTAGTAGAGAAAACAAACTTTCCTTTCACACCTACTTTCTTGCATCTTATCAATTTTTTTTTTTTTTTTGGCTATTTTCCAATATAGGTACGGCTCAACTGTCAGCGTTTTTCTTAGAGAGTTGATGGAAGACACAATTTGTTAGTTTTTGCAGTCTGCAAACATCTTAATCCCATCAGGACATTTGCTAATTTAGCTGGATAATGAATTCTAGGTTGAATTTTTAAACAGATTTATGAATCAGTCTTGCTCCATTAAATTGTAGATATAAATTTTAATGTTGAGAAGTTTTGTTATTTAGAAATTTGATACTTTTAATATAACCAGTTTTTCTTTCTTTCTCTGTTTCTTAAAAGTCTTTTTCATTCTGCTAAACCATCACAGATATAATCTCTTATCTATTTCTACTACATTTTTTGTACAAAATTGTTTACATGACAATCTATGTGCATGATCACTTAAGGTACACCATGTGATTTAGATCATTCATTTTCTCTTTAAGAGATTGGATCATTGACACTGAAAAAAAAGAACATAATTTATGATTCAGTTGTGTTGTTAAGAAAAAATTATAATTCTACCAATAGGAATAAAACAAAATTTACCTTTGGATCAAATGAAAATTTTAGTTTAGAGATTTTAGTGTCTAGTGGGGTTTTTTTTGTTGTTGTTCTTTTTTTGGAGAGGGTTTTTTTTTTTTTTTTTTTTAGGGGGGGGGCGGCCGCCAGACAGGCAGGGGGA
>NW_006159583.1:259019-304487 GCF_000334495.1 Tupaia belangeri chinensis | reverse complement strand
GGATGGCCATGCCGCAATCCCTTCTCCATTCTCCTCTTGGGATCTTGGGCATGCACACATACGCAACCGGCATGAGTTTAAGCCACCGGGTCCGGGACTCGAACAGCGGTTCAACTACGTGGGAGTCCAGCAACATAGCCATTATGCTAACTGCTGGTCCCAGTGTCTAGTGTTTTAACTTGGAAGAAAGAGATAGTCAACCATGAAGAGTAGACAGTATACTGACAACTAAGTTGGAATGAAAATGGCATTTTGCACCCCTATTAAAAAGATCTGACAAACGAGCTGGGATATCTGTTCTACCACTGACGAAGGTGGCTATGTTAGTTTCTCAGAGCTGCTGTAATAAATTACAACAAACTGTGTTCCCTCTAAAAGTTCACAGAAAAAAAAAAAAAAAAAAAAAAAAAAAACCTTACCTTTTCCTTTCTTTTGGCAGCTCCCAGCAATCGTTGGCACTTTTTGGTTTGCAGCTGCATCATGCCGATCTCTGCTTCCATTGTCAGATGACTGTCCTCCTTGTGAGTGTCCTCTGCTCTTCTTCCAAGGACACCAGTCATCAGATTTAGTCCAGGATGACAATTTCATTACATCTAAAAAGGTGCTATTCTGAACAGGATCATATTCTGAGGCTCTATTATATCCAGACATGAATTTTAAGGGAATATTGTTTAACCAACTATAGTGGTGGTATAAAAACTAGGAGAACAGTTTATTCAAGATAACTCTGAACTCTAAGAACACAATTTATATCCACATGAAAGCAATGGTCCTTCAACAAAAGTTAGGGTAATTCTTGTCTGTGTTATAGATTAAAATAAACCTTTAAAGATAGATTTGTGACTTTTTCCATCATCTCACTCTAAATGGATTTTTATTTAAATGAAAAATTATTCATCTAGAGGAAATACTTAAAAAGGTTTACATTTAAATTGAGTTTTCCTTCTTCTCTGTCTTTCTTACTCTTATCATCTGTTTTCTCTTCCTTTTTTTTTTAAGTGTATATATGTCTTCCGTGAGAAAGACACTAAGAGGGAGAGAGAAAGACAGCACCCCGAACAGGGCCTTGGTATCATGATCATCCTTCAGCTTCACGAAGACCTGAATCATGGCATGTTCCTGGCACACTCTGAGAGGTCTCCAGATATGAACCTAGGAAACCTTTCCATGGCAGTTTGCTTTGCAGAGTACCACACTTAACCATTGTGCTGCTGTCTAATCCTCTGGGGTTTTTTTTCTGTTTTTTGTTTTTTGGTTTTTTTTGTGTGTGTGTGTGTGTTTTTATCTCTTATGTGCTGCTGACTCTCAAAGAGTCCACTTAATGTCTAATTTTGCTATAATTAAAACTCTTACTGAATATAAATAAGAATTCATATTTTCTCTTCCTTGAACTTTAGATTCAGCTATGACTTTTTGAGAAACATAAAATGCTAACAAAACACTTCTTCCTCCAGGGCAGGATTAATCACTTTCATATCTATGTTCTCATGACTTCATATAAACTCTCTACTTATAGATATTTTCTTTTACTAAATACTTAGCAGGAATTTTGTTTTAACTTCTTACTGAGTCTCCTGAAACTAGTCTTCAACATCTGAATTATTTACTACTACAGTACTAATTGCAGAAGATAGATAGAGAGATACGACAACTGTGACGAGTTTTGAAGGAGGTAGAATCTGATTAGAATGAAATGTTTCAAAGGAAACAAGCCTGTTTGCAAAACTGCAAACCGTTCATTCTACTTAGACTGAGACAAGTGAGGTAAATAATATAGTTGCAAAAATACTCTGTACAACTTTATAATTTGTAGGTAAATGTTTCTTTCCTAACAAAATGAAAAACTAATTATAAAAGATATAAAATATTTTTGTAAGATATTTCCTTTTTTTAGTGATCACTAGACATGAAAAATCAAGTATTCTACATATGTGCATGCTCAGAAATTTTTTCTTAGTGCATTTTACTTTTACCTATACATTTCAGAGCAAACTGATGACTTAGAATATTTGCTGGTATGCAAGTATAACATACTTTATTAAATGATGGTGTGGTCAGGGAGAATCCCGGTAAACATTAAACATTTGCTTGATATGATCTTACTTAGACTTGAACGTCCAGGAGACTCTCTTCACATTTCCAAAAATTAGAGGCTAAAATATCAACACCTTCTAAAGTCAGTATATTCTAAAGAGAAATATTCTTTTCTATAGGGTGCTTGTTCTGAAAATAACATGGTGAACATTTAAAGTATGTTTGTCCTGATTACAAATTATTTTCTACTTATCACTTAGAGTTAAATAGTTTTCTAACCCAGAAGCAAATTTTCCAAGAATCTAGTCTGCATTCATGACATATGCAGTAGCATTATCCTTTCCTACCACCTTGCTTGAAGAATTTGACTTGTACAAGAGCCTGCTACCCTGATGCCAACCCTGGGGATAAAGACCTCCTTCATTCATGATTTAACTACTTTAGGAACACAGTCCAACTTGCTCTGAATTTTATCCACAAAATACTTAATGCTATAGGCAAGACACAGTGCAAATCTATATTATTATTTTGTACTATTTTTATACTATTTGGATGTGATAGGTTGAAGAAATAGCATTTGATTTAGAATAGAATCATAGGTTATCAAGCAGATTTTCTAAAGTAAGAAAAGTTGAATTCCAATAGCTATCTGTTTCAAAGTCTTAACAACAATTGTAGTATGTTTTTAATAAGTTCAATTTAGTGAGCATAATTTCCTGGGCTCTCAAATACTTGGCATGATCTTTCCTACAGCACTCATCCCAGTGGACTGAGAACACAGATCATGTACCACACCTTTGTTTGACAAGGAAGTAATTCTCTATTTTTTTTTGAGAGATTTTTTTCTATATGGCAGTGAGACAGAGAGAGATAGAGAGACAGAAAGTGAGAAATCACTCCTTAGGGAGATGTCCATGGCACATTCCCTTCTCCTCTTTTCTCCTCTTTGGATTTTGGGCATGTGCGTACACACTTCCATTGCGAGTTTTTTATGTTTCTTTTTTTTTGGGGGGGGGGTTGTTTTCTTTTAAGTTGAAAATATCTTTATTTGCAGGTGACATGATGGTATAAACCACAGGGTCCAGAACTCAAATCACTGTCAACTACATGGAAGTCCAGCAATGTAACCATTATGCCATCTGCAGGTCCCAGTTCTCAATTCTTTTATTGAGTTAGTTCAATATTTTTAAATCTCCTCCCTTTAAATGAAAGGAAAACATGAAGAATACAATGACACCAGTTGTAACCAATACAAGCAAGAAGTAAACTATCTTATGTGAATTATCTGCCTATCTAGTTCTATGTATGACAGATAATTTCTTTTTAAATATGACCCCAAAAATTCTGAAAATGAAGAGTATTTTTCCACAATTTACAATTGCTGAGCATCCCAAAATAGGAAGCCCAAAAGAAAATGGACAATTTAAAAACAACTATATCATTGACTCATATCCTATTGAGAAAAACTATTTAAAAATTATCAAAATTAAATATTAAATACATATTCCTAAAGAAACATTTAAATGAAAAAATAAGACATACTTTCAAACTGAAATATATATATATAAAATATAATAATTTTTTTTTAATGAGCCCAGTTCCATCTACAGACTCCTGGCCAGTCAGGAAAACTAAGGCAGGGCCTTTCACTGGCCCTGGTCCCGGCTCCAGCTCCAACTCCTGCCCCAGCCCAGCTCCATCCCCATTCCAGCTCTCCCAACCTCAGAGCCTCTCCTCCCAACCAGAAAGGGCAGCCAGCAGCTCTCCAACAGAGCCCAGTTCTGTCTACAGATCCCTGACTAGTCAGGTAAACTGAGACAGGACCTTTCACTGGCTCCAGCCCCAGCCTCAGCTCCGGTTCTGTCACCAACCCAGCTCTCCCAACTTCAGAGCCCCCACCTTTTCTGCCAGAAAGAAGCACTAGACAGGTCTAGAATCATTATCTTCAAATACCTTGGTATTGTGAGGCTCCCTGGGATCCTCCCTTTTACTGATCCACCTAAAACAGGAGAAACCATTCATCAGACATCTGAATAGAAGACTCCTCCTGTGCAGACCACATTGCTAAAAAGAGCAGAAGAGAGACTTCAACACACATTAATCCACAGCAAAAGAGAAGAAAGGTTGTTCCCAGTGGCAAAAACATTCTCCAGAAAGGTATCCAAAAGTTAATACATCACACAATGGCTAAAAGTAGAAGAGCTTCAGGTTTGAAGAAACCAGAAAATATGTCTCCATAAAAAGAACACAATAACTCCCCTCCATCTCTTGAAAAAGCAGAAGTTACCAAAATGTCAGATAAATAATTCAGAACATTCGTAATGACAAAACTATAAGTTGGAACAGAAAAGAGACAATGAAGAGGAATTCCTTCCATGATTTGAAAGAAGAAAAGGACACTATAAGAAAGAATCAGGTGGTACTATTACAGATGAAGTCTGTAATACAGGAAATCAAAAACGCTTTCAAAAGTATTAAAGCCGATTAGACCATGCTGAAGATAGACTCTCCAACATAGAAGATAAAACCTCTGACCAAGACAAAAAAGAGAGAGAGAGAGAAAATAACAATAACAAAAAACATAAGGATAATATCCAAGAAATCAAGAAATACTAGATTCCATTAAACAGCCAAACATCCTAATAATTGGTGTCCTGGAAGGTGAAGAATCTATTAAGGGCATGGTAAATCTATTCCATGAAATCCTGAAAGAAAACTTTCCAAATCTAGAGAAGTTCTCAAACATCCAGACCCAAGAAATACAAAGGAGCACAAATACAATCAACCCAAGAAGATCCTTCCCAAGGCACATCTTAGCCAGACTAGCCAAAATCATAGATAAAGACAAGATACTAAAATTGGCAAAAGAGAAATGACAAATGACTTGCAAAGGTCATCCCATCAGGCTGACACTGGACCTTTGAACAGAAACAGTTCAAGCAAGAAAAGAATTGGATGACATATTGAAAGTGTTAAGAGAGAAACAATTTCAACCAAGATTATTATATCCAGCAAGATTATCCTTCATATGGGAAAAAGAAAAAAAGATTAAAATCTTCTAAGACAAACAAAATCTGAAAGAATTTGCCAACACCAGACCAACTCTTTAAGAAACTCTGAAGAGAGTGCTGTTTCAGGAAAACTAAAGAATGAACATCATCCTGAATGGGGAAAAACTGAAAGCTTTTCTGCTAAAAACTGGTACAAGACAAATATGCACACTTTCTCCACTCCTTTTCAATATATCAATGGAAGTCCTTGCCAATGCAATAAGAAAAGAGAATAAAATACAAGGCATTTAAATAGAAAAAGAAGAGGTGAAATTATCTCTATTTGCAGATCACACGATTTTATATGTAGAAGACCCAATGGTATCCATGAAAAAAATTCCTGGAAGTAATAAATAAATACAGTAAAGTTGCAGGATACAAAACCAACATACAGAACTCTATAGCATTTCTATATGTGAACATCAGGCAGACTGAGATACAATAAATAATTCCATTTACCATAGCCAGAAAAAGTATAAAATACCTAGGAATAAATCTAACCAAAAAAGTTAAAGACCCTCACAAGGAAAACTATGAGAAGCCAAGAAAATAAATTGAAAATGACACAAAAAACTTGAAGGACATCCTATGTCCCTGGATCAGAAGAATTAATATAATCAAAATGAAAATTCTACCCAAATTAATCTACATATTTACAATCTACAATCCCAATCAAAATACCAGAGACATTATTCACAGATATAGAAAAGACAATCATACAATTTGTCTGGAATCATAAAAGACCTTGCAGTGCCAAAAAAATCCTGCACAAGAAAAGTGGACATCATCTCACTCCCTGACCCAAAAATATACTACAAAGCTGTGATAATCAAAACAGCATAGTATTGGCAAACAAACAGGTTGACCAATGGAACAAAATAGAGATCCCAGAAATAAACCTCCAAATATACAGCCAATTGATTTTTGACAAAGGGTACCAGTCAATTCAGTGGGAAAAGGAAAACCTCTTTAGCAAATTGTGCTGGAAAAACTAGATATCCACCTGCAGAAAGATAAATTTGAACCCCTACCTCTCATCATTGACAAAAATCAACTCAAAGTAAATCAAAGATCTAAACCTAAGACCTCAAACTATAAAACTGCTGCTGGAAAACACTGGGTAAACTTTGGGACACATTAGGGTAGGCAATGACTTCTTAAATGAGACCCCAAAACACAGTCAATAACCCCAAAAATAGACAAGTTGGATTGCATCAGATTATGAAGTTTCTGCATGGCAAAAGACACAGTAATTAGTGTGAATCAACAGCCCTCAGAATGGGAAAATATTTGTATAAACTATGCATCATATAAGGGACTAATAACCAGAATACACAGAGAACTTAAGCAGCTTTCCCGAAAAAAGATGATCAACTCTATTCAATCATGGGAGAATGAACTGAAAAAAACCACTCCCTAAGGAAGACATATGAATAGCCAAAAGGCATATGAAAAAAATGCTCAACATCCCTCATTATAAGGGAGATGCAGATCAAAATCACAATAAGATATCACCTAACCCCAGTCAGAACGACTAAGATTAAAAAAAAAAAAATGATAAGCACTGGTGGGGGTGTGGTGAAAGGGGAACTCTCCTATGCTGCTTGTGGAAATATAAATTGGTCCATTCACTATGGAGAATAATATAGAGATTCCTCAAAGATCTACAAATGAAACTACCATCTGATCCATCAATCTCACTCCTTGGTATCTACCTAAAGAAGAATTCTTAGTTGGAAAAGTGCTTGCATATAGATGTTTATTGCAGCATTATTCATAATTGCTAAGACATGGAACCAACCCAAATGTCCATGAACAGATGAATGGATTGAAAAATGGTGCACATGTATTCTATGGAATACTACTCAGTCATTAAAAAAAATAATAAAATTAAAAAACAAGATCCTGACTTTTGACAGAAAGTGGATGAATAAGGAAGATTTACTGCTGAGTGAAGTAAGCCAGGCTATGAAGGAGAGACATTGTATGTCTCTACTTAACATATACCGAGTGTCCGCACTCTATAGTTGAAACTGAATGACCAGAGGATATAGAAACATAGAAAATGGTTATAAATAACAGATAGTGTGGGAAGAGGGTGGAAGAAGAAGGAGAGTCTGAGGAAGGACATGAAGCAGAACAATAGGGAGGCAAGGCATTTGTGGGACAAAGAAATGGGTTATTATCTGTTGAAGATAATGTGTATGGTATTCTCAGCTGGACTGGTGAGAAATGTATACATGTTGGAATATTCACTTTGTAAGCTAAGTGACATATGAGATTGAATGTATAAAAGAAATTGAAATAAAAAATATATAAAACAAAACAAAAAAAGAGTTGAGCACTATTTAAAACTGTCCATTTTTACAATTATTGTTTTATGTAGACACATTTTCATCTGAAAGCTCACTTATGTAATTACGTTATGGTTCTTATCTTGTTGTTATGTGATAGTTATTTTAGTATCTGACTAATTCTCTACAAGCATGAAATTTATTATATTCATCTTTTGGCTCCTGTACTCCATAATACTCTTCTTGGAGAACAGTAGGTATTCAATAAATATTTATCTTGAATTTGGTTTATGGGGAAAAAAATTATGTCAGCATCACTTAGAGTGACACTAGTTGGTTTAACAAATAAATTTCTAAATTATAATGGCTAAATTTTGTATGACTTTTATTATTTAGCACTCACCTAACATATCAGAATATGTTCCTAAATGTTAGGGGCTTTCCTCCTTTCTCTTTGAGGGACATAGGATCCTTCCATCTGTGGTTTCACTATTGTCATTGTCTCTCCATTGTCTGCCTCTGTGAAATAAAAAGACTTTGTGGGGATTAAAGGAGGCACAACTTCTTTCTCAATGTGTAGGACCCAAAGTTATAAGCATTCTATCTCATATACCATTTATGCAAACAGATGACCACCAAGATGTGGGTGGTAGAGAGAGTGACTTGGTGGGGAAATGTGGATAAGTTTGTTCTTATATATATCACTGACAGGAGGAGCATAAAACATAGTGATCTGCCAGACATCTTTGTCACATTGTCAGATATAACAGTTACATTTTATTTTTGGATGACATAAACTATCTCATATCCTTGGACTGAATGGAGAGTTAGGATTATTTCACTCGAGACTGAGAAATGACAGGTGTCTAAATTGGATAAGGTCCACTCTTATTGAAATCTAGCACTAGATTTGCTGTGGATTTTTGGGTTCCCTCCAAAGTATAAATGGGAAACTGCAGTACAAGAAAATGAAGTATATAGCTATCTAGCATCATCTAGTGGTTCATAGCCTGATTGCATTCAGATTCCAGGTAAAGAGCCAACTGCCTGGACAGATGTTTTGAATTAAATGAAGATATAGGGAAAGTAATAGATGGACAACCATTAATTACAATTAGTGCAACTGGTGCAGCAGTAACAAAACTGGACCTTTGTGGGAAGGTCTTTAGTTTGCATCCTGGTATCTCCCTCTACTCCCTGTGCACACAAGAACATTCTAGCTACTTAAAAGAGTTATAAGAATATGGTGAAGTCATAAGATGGTGTGGTGGTTAAGGCATTGGACCCTCACATGGCTGATGACAGTTCAAGTCCTGGAACTGGTGACTTGAGAATCACACCAGGCACATGTGAGTGTATGCCCAGAATCCCAGGAGGAGAATGAGGGAGAAGGCATTGTGGCATGGCCATCCCCTCGGAGGGTGATGTCTAGCTTTCCTTCTCACTGTCTCTCTCTTCTCTGGCAAACACACAAACCCTTTGACAAAAATCTTAAAAAAAAAAAAAGAGTTATGAGAACATGGTAAGATCAGGGAATTTCACATCATGGGTCTATTTCTACTCTGTTCCGTCAATTAGTTCCTGTGAATTATGCAGAAGTTATCTATAAATCAAACTTAATTATTTTCTCTCAGTCGACTGGTCCTATGAAATTGCTGATGAAGCCAGAAGTCAGGCATGAGACAGAGAAAACAGAAGTACCAATGACAACAATGTTTCTCAAAAGGAAAGTCAGTACCTGCATAGCACGATAATACTTTAAAACAAAACCCCAAGAGCCTGGACTGTGATTCAAATGCAGGGGTCTGCCAAAGGCTCCATCTGATATCCCTACCTTCCTCTGTTACATGGCTGATGACAGTTCAAGTCCTGGAACTGGTGACTTGAGAATCACACCAGGCACATGTGAGTGTATGCCCAGAATCCCAGGAGGAGAATGAGGGAGAAGGCATTGTGGCATGGCCATCCCCTCGGAGGGTGATGTCTAGCTTTCCTTCTCACTGTCTCTCTCTTCTCTGGCAAACACACAAACCCTTTGACAAAAATCTTAAAAAAAAAAAAAGAGTTATGAGAACATGGTAAGATCAGGGAATTTCACATCATGGGTCTATTTCTACTCTGTTCCGTCAATTAGTTCCTGTGAATTATGCAGAAGTTATCTATAAATCAAACTTAATTATTTTCTCTCAGTCGACTGGTCCTATGAAATTGCTGATGAAGCCAGAAGTCAGGCATGAGACAGAGAAAACAGAAGTACCAATGACAACAATGTTTCTCAAAAGGAAAGTCAGTACCTGCATAGCACGATAATACTTTAAAACAAAACCCCAAGAGCCTGGACTGTGATTCAAATGCAGGGGTCTGCCAAAGGCTCCATCTGATATCCCTACCTTCCTCTGTTACTTCAAATACCATTGCATTCAGCTGGGTCATAAGATTCAAGTGACAGAACAGATTGCATGGCATCTTCACTTGTGACAGAGTATTCTGTTGTTCTAGGCCCCACTGAAGTTAGCAGCTTTTGTGGTCACTTCATAAAAGGTTCCTGGTAGCATGCCCAGTGAGGTACACATTGCCTCCAAATCTAGAGGCCCACCTGGGCAATGGGTCTTTTTCTTAGTTGTAGTGGGGAAATCCAGAATGAAATGCAGACTGTGACAAATGGTATCAAATGGGTTATGAGTGTGTTATGAATTCACACCTCACAAATGATGGTGGCTGTGGACCCAAGTAATTTTATGAAATCGTCTGGATGCCATGAGATTAAAACAACTGGATATATGCAGTCAATCAAACTTGTTTGCTTTCTATAGAATACAGGGTAGCAATTCTGAAAATACATTGCTTGTATGCTAAGTTGAACAAGACAGCTCCATTAGCAGATAATAAGAGACAGGAGTATCATCATCAGAAATAGAAGATACAAGTACAGGAGTGTGGCGAGGCGAGAGGACTGACATGAACCATGTGGTGCTGGCTTAAAGTCAGAGAGATCGTTATAAACTCGTGCTTACCATGTACACATGTTGAAAGAGAAATAAATGTAGATTTCTGTGTATAAATGGGTTAGCGTACATATATATGGAAAATAAAAAGCAGAATGACAAAATGGGAAAAAATAACTGCAAAGGTAAAGAATATCACTTTAATTTGAGAGAATCTTAAAAATCAAATGAAAAATGTAAAAGACAAAAATTACACAAAAGGGGCTTAGCATGGTAGTTAAGGTGGTTGGATCCCACATGGCCAACTGCAGTTTGAGTCCCAGACTCCGCAGCTTCAGTTGTGTGTGTGTGTGTGTGTGTGTGTGTGTGTGTGCATGTGCATGCCAAAATCACAAAAAAGAGGGATAAATGGACAAAAAGGGATTGCAGCATGACCATTTTTTATGGGGGTTGTTCTCTCCCTTTCCTTCTTTCTGTTTCTGGCAAATACATGTGACCTATGGTAAATTTAAAAAGAAAAAAAGGTAAAAGATATGAAAAGGAAGTTTGTGAAACAGACATTCAAATGTCACTTAATTTTTTTTTTTTAAATCTCAACATTCATGGAAAGAAAATTAACAGCAGGCCTGTGTCTCATCCCTAAGCAGATTGTACTGGATAGTGAGTGACTTAGACCAGATCTCGTTATGCGTATGTCAATAACCTGTAACAGATCTCCTTATAAACAAGCTGATGGCAGAATAATAACAGAAATTCACTCTACAAAAATGCTTCTTGTCAGATAGCTTATACCAGGCCTGTTTAAGATCACTTATTAAAAAATAAACAGATTTTATATATACATGGGAAAAATCTGGGAATGAAAATTAATCATGTAAGGATTTTTAAAATCTGTTTAAGTAACAAAATTTTAAACTGGGGAGCCCCAAAACAGAAATTGCTGCCTTTGAGAACAAAGTATTGGCGTACTTTGTTCCAACCTTGCCTGTTAATCCAGATTCAAAATGCATATTACTGTAAGAGAAAAAGACAATTAAGATGCAGAGTCTGAACATTTCTAACCCTCTAAAAATAAATTCTCTCTATGTCTGCTTCTTGCTTGTATCTTAAATCATTAGTTAAGATTGGTGCTGGGAAAATTTTATGATTCATGTGAATTTGCTTTGACAGTTATATTCTTTGTGCTAATATATTCATGATAAGAAAAAATGCAAATGAATACTGAGACACCATGTCTCCATTCTGGATTTAGCAAAAACCTGAACAACTTAAAGCCTTCATGACTGGTGACAGGGCAAAATATTACAACCCTTACAGGAAAGTTTAACCATAGATAGATAGATAGATATATACATAAATATGAAAAACATCACATGTTCTCACATTAAAAAAATTTTGTCTCTTTGCAATAATTACAGATTCATAGAAAGATACAAAGAAATGTACAGGGAGGGTCCAAGCAACCTTTCACCTAAACTCCCCCCAATGTCAACAAGGTTAATCAGGCTATTAATACTGGCTCACTACCAAAATCAGGATGATTAATTGTACCATCACAAGACTCCCTCACCCTATCTCTTTATATCCATACTCATGCTATCCCTTACCTGCCATGACTCCTGGCAATAATTAATCTGTACATGGCAATACTGCTGTTTCACAATTATTCTCTAAATGGGATCGTGCAGTCTGTTTCCTTTCAGGATTGGCTTCTTTTTTCATTCAGAATAGTTTCCTTGAGAAAACTGCATGTATTAATAGCTACTGCAATGTACCCATCATTTTTATCATCAGAGAAAGATGATGCAAGTACAGGAGTGTGGTGAGGTGAAAAGGCTAAAATGAAACCTGTGATGCATGTCTCAGTAGTTACTGCATGCATTAGTAGTTCATTTCTTTTTAACATTTTTTTAATCATTCACCATAGAGCATGTGGACATGCATGAGAGAAAGACACAGAAAGAGAGAGAGAGAGAGACGAGCACCTTCCAAAGGGTCTGTTCATGCCTTTCCTCTGGTCCTCCAGTATGTCAGATTCTAGGTTCTCAGGCACATGCTCAGTGTGTTTCAGGCTGAGTGGGCTGGGAATCTGAACCCTAATTGCCATGTGGAATCCAGCTTTCCTGATCAACTTATTGGTGTACTACAAAGTCAATTCTAATTGTTTGTTTCTTTCTATTGCTGAGTACCACAGCTTGTTCATCCCTTCATTCATGGAAGGACTTCTGTGCTTTTGACTATTATAAATAATGGTGCAGTGATTATCTGTGTGTAATTTTCTGTGAGAAAATAAGTTATCATTTCTTTGGGAGGTATGCCTAAGAGCACACTTGCTAGGTCATATGGTAATTTCACTTTCAGTTGTTTCACTTTGTTTTTGTTTTTAGGTAGAAAGATTTTCTTTATTAATGACCCCAAACATATATCTTTAGATACAGGGTTTTGAACTCAAATGCTTATGAGAAAACAGATTAAGCTTCCTTTATCCAGCAATTCATTACAGGTAACATTTTGCAAAGCAAAATAACTTGGAAAAGGGGATAGAAGGGACAAGGAGCAGGCAATGAAAGATGAAAAAAGAGTTAAATTGATCAAGTGAAATTCTTTTTCTTTTCTTTTTTTTTTAATTCTTGGGAACCATGAAGTCCTTGCAAGCATAGCTCATTTCTGCAGGTTATTTTCCACACATGTACAAAATGGAACCAAAATGAAGAATCCCTTAAGAACCTGAAAAGATGCAACATTCAAAGCTACCACTATCCAGTAGCAAGTGTTCCAGCCTTCGGTACCTAGCTGGTTCCTCCTCTTGCTCTCAAGAGTTAGCAGGATGAAAACATCTTCCCTAAGGTAGTCTTCATTTCTTTTTTTCTAGACATTGGTGCAATGACAATGTGGTCGTTGGTATTCATCCAGGAGCTCAAAGAAGGACACAAAGTCAGACACACAGCCTCCCAGGTCCTCTTTAGCCACAGGGAACCTTCTCTGGAGCTGAAAGACACAGATGCTGCTGTGGGTAACATTGGCTACGTCACCTCGGATCTGTTCCTTGGCCACACCAACACCAGGGCTCAAGACCACATCTATCTGATTCACAAACTTGGAGATGAATTCACCACATCAAGTGCTCTAAGGCTCTTGATATTCATACACACACGCGGGCAAAAATGGCATATTTCTGAAGGTGCTGAGCCATGTATGCCCCTATTTTGAAAAAAAAGGTTCCTTTTGAGTTTTAAAAATAACTGCCAAGCGACTCTCTAGAGTGGTTGTACACTCCAGCAATTACAGTGATCTGATTTCTCCACATCTTCACTGGCATTTGTGTTATCACTGATTTTTACTTTAGTCATTCTATTGATAATAGGAATGCAGTGATACCTTACTGTGGTTTGAATTCTTATTTCTTCAGTGGCCAAGAATGTTAAACAGTTTTACATGGGGTTATCAGTATCTTTTCTATGAAATATCTGTTCATGTCTTTTGCCCATTTTCTAATTGGATTACTTATTGTAGAGTTTTGAGAAATCTTTTTAGGTTTTGGATATAGGTCCTTTGTTGGCTTTGTGCTTTGCAAATACTTTGGCAGTCTACAGTTTATTTTTCATTCTCTTAACTGGATCTTTCATAGAACAAAACTTAGGAATTGTGCTTAAGTCCAATATATCAATTTTCTTTTTATGAATTATATCCTTGAAGTCAAGTCAAAAACTCTTTGCCTAGCTCTAAGTTGCAAAGATTTTAACCTTTTCATTTTCTAGAATATTATAGTTTTATATTTTACATTTATATTCCTGATTGACTTTTTGTGTATGGTGTATGGGTTAGATTGATTTTTATTTTTTTTGCCTATGGTATTTAACTGCTCTAGTAAAATTTATTGAAAAACTATTCTTCTCTAAAAAATTGCTTTTGCAACTTTGTCAAAAATTTATTGGGTATATTTGCATGTATATATTTCTGTTTTTTCTATATTGTTTCATTTATTTATGTGTCTATATTTTCAAGAATACCACAGGGCCTTGATTGCTGTGGATATATAGTAGCCAGGAAGAATAATTTCTTCTAGTTTATTCTTCTAGTTCCTAGTTATTCTAGGGTCTTTCACTTTCTCTCTATATGTTACAATAAGATTGTTTATAGATAGAAAAAAATCTTGCTGAGATATGGATAGAAATTGTGTTAAAGTGGTAAATTGAAGGAAAATTGACATTTTTACTATATTGAGTTTTACAAACCATGAAAATGGTAGTTATATTTTTACAAGAATTTGGAGTTTATTTTTTATCAACATTTTGTAATTTTCATCATACAGATCCCTTGCATGCTTTCACTGAAGTATTTAATTTTCTTTAGAGTGATTGTAGATGGTACTATTTTTTAAAATAATTTGTTTCCACCTGTCAGTATAAAGAAATGCAATTAACATTTGCTTGTTCATTTTGTTTCTTGAAGTATTTTCTTGTTGTCCTTCTGTTCTCAATTTCTAGTTTGATTTTATTACGATCAGAGAACATACTATGATTTTAATTATTTCAACTTTCTTAAAGTTTGTCTTACTGTCCAGGATATAGTCTATCTTTATGACTGCCCCATGGGTGTTTGAACAGAATTTATGTTTTATTATTGTTAGACAAAGTTTTCTGTAAATGTCCATTAGATACGGAAGCATTTTTATGATGGTTGTTTCAAAATACTTGGTAGATAGTCCCACTGACTTATTCATCAAATTGTGGTTTGTCTGTCTCTTATTCCTGATGATATTGATTATATTCTTGGCATTTTGGTTGTTAGGCTAGAGACTCTTCACCTGTATAAACCTTCCATTTTACCAGGCTACAGCCCTATTTAGCTTCTTTGTAGATTTTGGCTCCAATGAGTTTAGTTATCTCCACTTTCACAAGGTTATTCTGCTCTGTTAGGTTCTCGTGCTATTGGGGTCCCACTCAAACTCTGCTGGAGTTACCTGCCAGGACAGAAGTCACTTTCTTGACCCACTTTCTGTAACTAAGCAACCTTCTAGATAAGGGTAAGAGTTGCAGGTATGGAAGACAATATCTAGGGCCACTCATGTATTGGGAAAAAAATTAGTCAAATAAACTACTGATCATTCACACAGATAAGTACTAAGTAGTTAGCACAAATAAATAAATAAATACACTGTTTTTTAAAAAGTGACAATGAGAAATACCTCATATAGAAGTGTATATAGTAATTTTCCAGGACAAATTAAGTGAAAAACTTAGGGTGCCAAAAATATATAAGAAACAGTCATAGATATATAGAGATACATCACTATATTTATGAGAAAAACAAAAAATACATAATAGATAATAAAACAGAAACCATTGTATTAGTTGCCCATAATTGTCAGGGAAAAGGGTTGGGAAGACATAGGAGGAGAAGGGATTGTGGCATGACCACCTCCCCACCAAGGGGGTGGTTATTTCTCATTTCTTGCTTTCTGTCTCTCCCTGTCTGGCAAGTGCAAGTGCTCTATATAAAAAATCTATTTAAAAAAAAAAAAGTTGTTTGTAAGGCTGATCTAGGGTTGACCTTGAAGTGGAACAAGCAAGTACTGTACATGGGAAGCCAGCTCCCATATTGCCAACTGTGGTTTGATTCCTGGCCCCAGTAGCTTAACACACTATGTGGGAACCAACAGTTGGCGTAATGGCTATGTCACTGTACTCCCATGTAGTTGACCACAGTTCGAGTCCCAGACCCAGTGGGTCACGCCAGGCTCTTATGCATGCATGCCCAGGATCCCAAGAGGAGAATGGAGGAGAAGGGATTGTGGTGTGGCCAACCCCCTGGGGGGGTGATTTCTTGCTTTCTATCTCTCTGTCTCTCTCTGTCTTTCGGGTGAGCACATATGCCCTATAGCAAAAAAATACTCTCAAAAACAAAAACAAAAACAAAGAAACACAAACTGTGTGTTTGGGCATGTGTACATGCATGCCCCAAATCTTGAGGGGATAGAGAAATAGAGAGGATAATATTGTAGCATGACTGTTGTCCATTGGCAGGGGCTTTCTCTCTTTTTTATCTCTCTGTCTCTGATGAGCACATATACTCTTTAGTGATTAAAAAAATTTTTTAAAGTCTCTCCCACAAGCTATTATGGTTCATGAAGCCATATGAGAAGCTCAGGTACAGTCCCCAGGTTGTCCTGACTGTGCCATGTGTGCCTGTGGTTCTGGCTGCCTGGGAGTCCTGAGAAAGGATCAAGGCATGATGAGACCTTGTCCAGAGTATCTGTCTCCTTTCTTGAAAAGCAAACAGATTAAAACAACAACAACAAGAGTCACATTATTTTAAAAGGCCATCTGAGTTCTAAGAGGTAATAATGTCAGTATTCTCTAAAAGACTAAGGCAATAATAGCAACAATATTAAAACTACAGAAATAACTTCTTGGCCTAATAAAGTACATGAAACCCTCCCTACCCACAGCCAGGGTTCTCTTCTTTGCAGTCTCCTAGTCTTGCCTATGTGTTTAGTTCTCTTCTGTGACAATAAAATATAAGTTACAAAAAGTCCAATTGAAGGAAAAATTCATCTTTCTCTATCGTTTGCATTTTAAGTAGTATTTTGTCCAATATCTAAAAATCAACACTTTCCTACCTTATTCACCATTATAGATCATTGTTGTGTGGCACCAGGAAAGAGGTTGCTATTCCCTAAGTATCTGTCTAATTAGGTCTGAGGCTTGGATACCAATTTCTTGGAAAGAGTTTTCTGGTACCTCATTGTTATTAAACACAGTACATTCATACGGTGAAGGGCTAGGCCTACAAGACCCACAGCCCACCTAGTCCCAATTATGGCCCATAAATCAGGTCATAGTGCACTGCTTCTGGATTACTGTCTCCTGTCCATCATTCTGAAACTTCTTGGCCTCTCCTCCAACTGCAGCTGCCGCTGCTAGCACCAGTGTCACACAGGCTTCTGACTTGTTTTATGCAGATGCAAATTGAAAACTTAATTTCAGTCTTTCCTTTAAACGACTATCATACCTATCCTAGTCAAATCTATCCTAGGCATTTACACCTTTGTTGCTAGTTGAAGTACCTGTTGAAAGCTGTTTGGTTCTCAGGCTTGTGCAGCCAGAATAGCAGGAAAATTTTTTTATACATTGGATCACCTTTGACCAAGGAATGGGGGCAGTAGATAAGTAAATGATTTTCACTTCCACCTTTCAAGTCCAGGGATTCTGAGATCTTTTCAGAATGTTCCTCCTTAGTCCCATGGTAGCAGTAGGCACCTATGCTCTTAATGGAGGCAAGGCAATTCTCTATTCTTGCATTAACTTTTTCTCCTTTTCTTTTTTTATTGCTCTTCGTCTTTTATTTTGTAAACTGTAAAAAACTACCTGCACTTGAGTCTTGAGTTCAGTACCTGCTAATGTGGAATTCGGGTTAACAAGCCTGACATACATGTCTAAGCATGCACATGAACTGAAATTGAAAGGAGATCTTGAGAATTACCAAATATTTCCAAAATGTTTTCCAAATTTTATCTAGAGTTGCTTATTATCTTATGTTTCTAAAATCCTTCAAATTACAGATTGATTTGGATTGACAGCCATCTTTCTTTGAAATACAAATACCCATGGCAGTGCATAAAATTTATTATTATAGTTAATATTGAGAGATAGTCAGACTACAAAGACAGAAATATATTTAGAAAGAAGCAAGTCTTACTAAAAATTACAGAGTCTGATGCCTAATCAAGATAGTTTATTTGGAATAATCAGCAAAGGAAGCATGCTATTATCATTGACAAAACATTCTTAGCTCCACTCTATTCTTACCAGGGGAGGGTACTAAAGGGTTGATTGATTGACAGCAGTGTAAAAAAATTTTTGACTTCAGGGCCAGCAGTTGGCGTAATGGCTATGTCGCTGGACTCCCATGTAGTCGACCTCAGTTTGCGTCCTGGACCTGGTGGCTTAAAACTCATGCCGGGTGCGTATATGTGCGTGCCCAAGATCCCGAGAGAATGGAGGAGAAGGGATTGTGGCGTGGCCATCCCCCCTGGGGGGAGTGATTTCTTGCTTTCTGTCTCTCTGTCTCTCTCTGTTTGTCTGGCGAGCGCACGCGCCCTATAGCGAAAACCTCTCAAAAAAAAATTTTAAAAAAAATTTTGACTTCTTCCTCCACTTCTCAGTAAAAGTCCTGTCATAACCAACTGCAGTTTATGCACAATGGCTTTTAGTCTTTCCTGGGCTTGTATAATAGTTGGTTCTTTTCTGCTTCTTTAACAGGAACATCCAATATCTCAGATGATTATCCCCCTCTGTGGAAAGAGCCCTAGTGAGTTCAGTGACACAATGTTAAAAATGAAAAGTACGTAATTAACCCTTGGCACTACCTTGACAGACTGGGAATGTATAAAATGCCACTGATTAAGACAGCCAGATATTTTGAAAAAAATTGCTCCAGGAAATGAACAAAATATTTTACGGGGATTACCTGTACATCATGGATAGCATTATCATACATTTAAGGAAGACTCTCTCTCTCTCTCTTTTTGATTACTATGACCCTTTAACTATAAATTAATTAGGAAGCAGTACCTTTTATATGTAACACCATGTCTTTGAAAATTAATTTTTCTTACAATATGGACATTCCTCAGAGATCTACAAATAGAACTACCATTTGATCCAGCAATCCTACTTCTGGGTATCTACCCAAAAGACAAAAGAAGGCTCCGCAATGTTTATTGTGGTATTATTCACGATAGCTAAGACATGAAACCAATCCAAATGTCCACAAACAGATGAATGGATTGAAAAAGTGTGGCACATGTACTCTATGGAATACTATTCGGCCATAAAAACAAGACCCTGGCATTTGATAGAAAGTGGTTGAATATGGAAGATTTAATGCCGAGTGAAGCAAGCCAGGCTATGAAATAAAGATATCATATGTATTCACTTAATATATATAGACTATTCACACTCTATGGCAGAGATTGAAATATTGGAGGGCATAAAAGCAGTGAAAATACTTATGGACATTGAAGACAGTGTGGAACAGGGTAAGGGTAGAAGGGAAGAGTATAGAGAAGGATAGTACAAGAACAAATAGAGAGGTGTGACATTTGTGGGACACAGAAATGGTTTATTACCTCTTGATGATAACGTGTATAGTATTCTCAACTGGACTGGTCTGAGAAGTATTTCATGTTAGGTAGAACCTCTTTACAAGCCAAATGATGTATAGTAATTGAATGTCTAAAAAATAATGAGAATAAAATATAATAATTATCTGAAAAAAAAGAAAAGCTATTTGATGATGATGATGATGTTGAGAGAGAAAAAGTGATAAAGCAAGCCTCCAGATTCAGGACTTGAACTGCGGTTAGCCTTGTGGGAGTACAGTGCCTTAACCACCATACCACCCACTGGCCCCCATGCCATGATTTTTTATATATTTTTTTAATGTTTAAGGCTCACTATTACAAAAAATATTATATGCACTAGTGAATACAAATGAATGAATAAATTATTTGGTAAAAACTGGCTGTTTGCATAAAAGAGATTGTATGCTGCTAGACAATGTTCTGTGCTATATATTTCTCACTAACCATGTACCTTTGGGATATTAGCAGGTTAGCAAATATTAGCACACATCATTCTCATTAAATAATACACAGCTTTACACTGAATGGATTTATAGAATTTCTAGTTTAAGACAGTGCAAAAGTGGCTTCAACGTGTATTTTTATTAGTTTAACCTGTTGGAATAATGACACAGTAAAACACTAGAAATGAATTCATGAATTCATGAATTGTCAAATGGCAATTGAACTATGTGCTATAAATTATGATCCTGCCAAAGCAGAAACAAAAACAAAATAATACAAACCGTTATTAAGATTCATGTTTTTACATAGAATCCAGAAATTACTATTAGAAAACTTTAATTTGCAACAGTCAGATCTGTGGAAAATGGCACTTTATTTTTTGTAAGTTTCTTCTTCTTTAATCATCACTGTATTTATCATCCACTATTCTCTTTAATTATTTATGTATCTTATAAATTTGAGTATAAAAGCATAAGAAATCATTTGAATTGGCAAAACATTTGTATGCTTTATTAAATATGCATATGAGCTTATGACAACATG
This sequence comes from Tupaia belangeri chinensis, assembly GCF_000334495.1. NCBI lineage: Eukaryota > Metazoa > Chordata > Mammalia > Scandentia > Tupaiidae > Tupaia > Tupaia belangeri. The sequence goes on along the minus strand of NW_006159583.1, from coordinate 284,029 downwards.
ATACTAATTTAATTGAATTTTCTTTAATTTTGGGGGGGGGAGGAGAGGTTTTTGCTATAGGCTGCATGTGCTCGCCAGAAAGACAGAGAGACACAGAGAGATAGAAAGTGAGAAATCACCCCCCCACACACCAGGGGGGATGGCCATGCCGCAATCCCTTCTCCTCCATTCTCCTCTCGTGATCTTGGGCCCATGCACCCGGCGTGTATTTAAGCCACCAGGTCCAGGACTCAAACCGCAGTTGACTATATTGGAGTCCAGCAACATAGCCATTATGCCAACTGCTGGCATCCCTTTTAAATAATTTCAATATTTGAGATCAATATTTAAAATTTGCCTTCACCTTTTAAATATCTGTGCTATTTTTCTAGGAATATTTTCACTGTATGGAAAACTATAATGAAGTTAAAATTGCAAGAAAACTTTTTCTAATAATTTTGGAATTTATTCTTCACACTTTAAATGAAATGTTTCTGGAAATCTATAATGAAATAAAAAGCCACAATAGTAATTTCCTGAAGAAGAGAACTCCCAAAAATTTCTCTTTGGCTTTGTGTTTTTACATAATTTTGTTATTATCTGTGTTTGTGCTTTAAAACCAAATTTGTTATTAACTTGTTTAAATAATAATTATTGAATTAAAATCAATAATAATTTAAATGTTTTCCTTTTTTTTTTTTTTGAGAGTTTTTTGCTGTAGGGCGCATGCGCTCACCAGACAGAGAGAGACAGAGAGATAGAAAGTGAGAAATCACCCCCCAGGGGGAATGGTCACGCCGCAATCCCTTCTCCTCCATTCTCCTCTCGGGATCTTAGGCATGCAAGCACACACGCCTGGCGTGAGTTTAAGCCACCAGGTCCTGGACTTGAACCGCGGTCAACTACGTGGAATCCACTGACATAGCCATTACACTAACTGCTCGTACCAACTTAAATGTTTTCCATCCAGTGTTGATTATTTTCAGTAACTTACAAGTTAATTAATAAAGGCATTCAATCTTAACTGGGATTTTGGGTGTTATTCTCTCTCGATGAATTTCATAAAATTTCAAGGAATACGTTTTGTGACCATGAGTCAAAAAGCAGTAGATTTTCCATTAAAAATTTGGATGAAGAATTTAGATTTCTGAAACAGTTAAAAAATGAACTGTTTAGAATGTAATACATGAATTATCAATATTTTGAGAGGTTATCAGTTATTTCAACTTTTGATAGCTGTGTTAATAAACATCTCTCTTTCTCTATGAGTTTTCTGCTGATGGCTCTAATACAATAGGGATTGCTCTATTTCATATCAGAAATGGTAGTTGGCAGTATCTTAACTAGTAATTAAATTATGAATAAAAACTGAACTATTTTAATTTTCTGTTGTGAAATGGTTTTTTTTTTTTTTTTTTTTTTTTTTTTTGGTTAGTAAACAAAAACAAAAGGAGAGTGGAGCCAGCAATTGGCATAGTGGGTTAAGGTGCTGGGCTCCCACATGGTGGACCATGGTTTGAGTTCCGGACCCAGTGGCTTCAAACTCACACTGGACACATGTGGGCATGCAAGCCCAAAATACCAACGGAAGAATGGAAGAGATGGGACTGAGGTGTGGCCATCCCCCCTTAGAGGGGATTGATTTCTCACTTTCTCTCTATCTTTCTCTGCGTCTACAGTGAGCATATGCACCCTATAGCTAAAATCTCTCTAAAAAAGAAAGAAAAAGAAAAAGAAAGAAAGAAAGAGAAAGAAAGAAAGAAAGAAAGAAAGAAAGAAAGAAAGAAAGAAAGAAAGAAAGAAAGAAAGAAAGGAAGAAAGGAAAAAAGAAAGAAAGAAAGAAAGAAAAAGAAAGAAGAAAGAAAGAAAGAAAGAAAGAAAGAAAGAAAGAAAGAAAGAAAAGAAAAGAAAAGAAAAGAAAAGAAAAGAAAAGAAAAGAAAAGAAAAGAAAAGAAAAGAAAAGAAAAGAAAAGAAAAGAAAAGAAAAGAAAAGAAAAGAAAAGAAAAGAAAAGAAAAGAAAAATAAAAAAAGGGGGAAGATTTCTGGCTCCAATGAGCTCTGGACAACTACTATAGTCGCTGAGTTAAAAAGCTGGTAATCATAGGGACCAGCAGTTAGCATAATGGCTATGTCGCTGGACTCCCACGTAGTCGAACGCGGTTCGAGTCCCGGACCCGGTGGCTTAAACTCACTCCGGGCGCATGTGCGTGCATGCCCAAGATCCCAAGAGGAGAATGGAGGAGAAGGGATTGCGGCGTGGCCATCCCCCCTGGGGGGTGATTTCCTGCTTTCTATCTCTCTGTCTCTCTCTGTCTCTGGCAAGCGCACGCGCCCTATAGCAAAAATCTCTCCAAAAAAAAAAAAAAAAAGCTGGTAATCATGGCTCACTTGATGCAGAGAATATATAGGCTTTTGTTAGGAAGAAATATACAAACTGAACAATTACATACAAACAAGTCACAGATGTGACCTGAAGTTCAGAACAAATAATGAAAAATTCCAGTGAATTAATGATTTAGAAAAATTATTTTTTAACTTCATAATAATTGTGAATTTACTTAATAATTAATAATAGTTAACAGGAAATATAGCCAGAAAATCCATGAAAGATGACTTTGAAAATGATTTCCATGTTTTTGTGTTACATTTGCACTATTGTCTTAGGGAAGTCAAGGAAATTTTAGAGACTGTAATTCTGAGATAGTCCTACAAAAAAGATGAATATGCACAGAAGTTACAGGTTGGGAACAGGCCTAGTCTGCTCCTGGAATAACAGGAAGATTATTAAATAAAGTGAAAAGAAATAGATTGATGAAGGAACCAGCAGTTAGAGTAATGGCTAGTCACTGGACTCCCATGTAATCGACCATGGTTTGAGTCCCAGACCCGGTGGCTTAAACTCACACCAGACGCGTATGCGTGCATGCCCAAGATCCCGAGAGGAGGATGGAGGAGAAGGGATTGTGGCGTGGCCATCCACCCCCCCCGGGGGGGGGGATTTCTCACTTTCTGTCTCTGTCTCTCTCTGTCTTTCTGGCAAACACACATGCCCTATCGCAAACAAAAACAAAAACAAAAACAAAACCCTCTCCAAAAAAAAGCAAAGAAAAGAAATAGATTAATCAGAGCAATAATGGGTTTTGGCAGGCCAGCAGTCGTAAAGTATAGATTATGCAGGCCCTTGTACAGTAGTCCATTATAAATACTTTTTGCAAACTTGGAATCAAGAGCATAGAGAAGGCTTTTGAGCAAAGCAGGGACCAAATCTTGATGTTTTGGTGAGGTTGAACTACCCAAGAAATGAATAGCTGAGCAGTATTCATACTGTAGTCCTACTGGATTTCTTAAAAATTTTCTGTAAGGCATGTGTGTTTGCTGGAGAGAGGCAGGGGTGTGGGGGAAATGAGAAAGCACCCCTCAGGGATTGTGGTCACAATACAATTTCTTCTCTTTCATTTTCCTCTTGGGATTTCTGGCTTGCATGCACAGGCACTGTGTGTTTTTCAAATTGCGGAGTCCAGGACTCAAACTGTGTAGCTGGCCATGTGGGATCCAGTCACCATAACCAGAACACCACTGACTGACTCATATTTTTGTCTGACTTTTTTATTTTTGCTATACAGCGTGTGCACTCACCTGGGAGAGAGAGACACAGAGAAGGAGAAATTGCCCCTCCAAGAAGGATGGCCACACTGCAATTGCTTCTCCTCCATTTTTCTCAGAATTTGGGATACATATGCACATGTATCTGACATAAATTTTAAGCCTGTGGTCTGAGACTCAAACTCTGAAGTAAGTTCTGTAGGATCCAGTCCACTTAACCACTCTGCCACCTGGCTGGCCTGGCCCATATTTTTTCTTTATGTATGTAGTAATATCATATTTTATTATTTGTTAGTGTTGCTTACTTTGCTTGTTCATCACATATTTTATGTTCCTTAATATTTAATATGTTATATTTATATTATATACATACATAAGAGAGGCAGGGGTGTGGGGGAAATGAGAAAGCACCCCTCAGGGATTGTGGTCACAATACAATTTCTTCTCTTTCATTTTCCTCTTGGGATTTCTGGCTTGCATGCACAGGCACTGTGTGTTTTTCAAATTGCGGAGTCCAGGACTCAAACTGTGTAGCTGGCCATGTGGGATCCAGTCACCATAACCAGAACACCACTGACTGACTCATATTTTTGTCTGACTTTTTTATTTTTGCTATACAGCGTGTGCACTCACCTGGGAGAGAGAGACACAGAGAAGGAGAAATTGCCCCTCCAAGAAGGATGGCCACACTGCAATTGCTTCTCCTCCATTTTTCTCAGAATTTGGGATACATATGCACATGTATCTGACATAAATTTTAAGCCTGTGGTCTGAGACTCAAACTCTGAAGTAAGTTCTGTAGGATCCAGTCCACTTAACCACTCTGCCACCTGGCTGGCCTGGCCCATATTTTTTCTTTATGTATGTAGTAATATCATATTTTATTATTTGTTAGTGTTGCTTACTTTGCTTGTTCATCACATATTTTATGTTCCTTAATATTTAATATGTTATATTTATATTATATACATACATATTTTTTTTACATTACATGTCTATGTATTATAGATACATGAGTATTTTTAGAAGGCCTTCTGAATCCATATAAATATCATATTCTTCATTAAACTTTACAATATTAGCTTATTTATATCTATATTTATTCTGACTTTATTTACTCAATGGGTTTTAATTCCTTAATTTTAATATATCCATTGTCTTAGTCTTGGCCAGGGAAGCCCCTATTAATAAAATATCTATTTTTGAGCATTTCATTACCTTCTGGCACAACAAGGCATTCTAAGCTTACTTTTTCCTTTACTTGCCTCATCCCTAGGAAAAGCCATTTTTCTTGGCACTCTTATTTCATTTGATGAAAAATGGTAGCTTGAAGTCAAGATCTAAGTAAGTGGTAGATGTGCTCAGAACGTTGGGGATGTGTCTGCTTGCAGATATTCTCGGTAGACACACCTATTTATCTATGTATTATCTATGTATCTATCTTGAAAAACATGTGTTTACACCAACATATCTAATTCCAATCCAATATCAAGGAATTATTTTAGTTATCACAGTTTTCGTGTTTGCAATTTCATCCTTTAATAGTGAAAAACTTGGTGTCCATTAGCCTTAAATATGTATTTGTTTGTCATATAGATAAATCAATTCATTATCTATGCCATTACTTCCACTTCTGCATAAATGCCTGCCTCATACTCTGTGGGCTCTGATGTTGCATTATGTGGCCTCTATCATGAATTTCCTCTTCCTACTCCTTGAGCCCTGGCTCCCTCTGCTGGGCTCCCCTTTCCTGGGAATGCCTTCCTATCCAGTTTTGTACTGCTTCCTTCTACTTGACCTTCTCTTCTGTGAGTAAAACTTCAACTTGCTTGGGCTCTGGATCTCCATACTAGGTCACCATGGCTCCCTTCCCACCGTTTCTCACTGTTGTCTTGTCTGCCTACTAGATTTTGCACTGAATTCTTCAGAAAACGAAGGAAAGGGGAGTGAAAGAAAGAGGATGGGCTTAGAATCTTTTATGTCATCCTTTATCCTTTTTTATCTTACCCAATTCATTAAAAAAAAAAAAAAATGTTGGTAGGAAAAAATTCTCCCAGAAGGCATATCTTGTTTTTGCACATCAGGGAGAAAAAAAATGTTAGCATTACAGTCAGAGTGTAAATGTCACCACTCATCCCCATTTCTCCTATGGTCTAAAATAAAACTGTATGTCCCCTGGATTTCACAAATATTCCTTTAGAGAACTAGTAAATGTTGAGCCACTCTCAGCAAGAAAGAAGTTGGCAAGTTAAAGGTTGTTTATGATCAATGACATATCTGTTTATGGGGATTTGAGTGGGTGGCTATGAATTATTGATCGGTTTCTGGTTTTGTTTTGTTTTTGCTTTGTAATTATTTTGGAACCATACAGTCTATTGCAATGATTTAGAGAAGACTAAATGAGTACAGCATTTTTATAGTTATTACTAAAAGACTCATCAACTCTTGGTAGCTGTGATCATGTCCATTATAATGCTGAAAGAAAATAAAGTGGAGTTTCATATGTTGCCCAGTTAACCATACAGTTGGGCCAACATGTCTGCTATCTGTTCCCATTGACCTTATGTTCCCTTATAGAATCGCTTCCTTTTCCTTTTTTGCATATATACATATATATGCAAAAAATTTGCATATATATGTGTATATATACGTATATACACATGGATCACATGGATATATACGTAAGTGTAAATGTGTGCGTGTGTGTGTGTATACAGAGAGGGGGGAGAGAGAGAGAAATCATTGCATACATCATTTTTGGGGCAGGAACAAGATTCCTCCTGATCAGAGAACAGATCATTTATTATTTACAGAACATCTTAGTGTCAGTTATTTATGCCCTCGTTTCCACAGGGTACTATAACAACTACTGGTTGCTCACCGTGGCATGCCGTGAGGGTACATCGCAGGATAAGAACCATGAAATAGTGAGACTTGAAACATATATAGAGCAGCTTGTGTATTAGCCATAAGGAGAGAAAGAGAGCTATCTTATCTTTATGATATTTAGGCTCAGACGTGTGGTGCAGAAGATTACTATTTTGTACTATAAATAATCGACTCCAAGAGGGATAAAATTCTTACTCTCTGGAGTAACACGCTATCTCTAACATCCAACCCATGTTTGTCTTCCATTTATCATTTGATGGATCTATTCTATCTCTATTAAGAAAACTTGGACAATAAAGAAACAAAAATATTCATGAAGAAGTATTTCCTAAACATTTCTTTAGTCAATACAAATACCACACAAATCTTTTTTGGTCTGCATTAGGTAATTTATATTAATTATCTCTAAATCTCAGTTTTTCTTTTCTTTAAATGAAGATAATATTTGAACCTATCTTATAAGGTTAAGATAATTTGCAAAGCAGATGTGGCAGAGAGCCTGGCCCACAGTTGATTTTTTTTAATTTTTATTTAATTTTATTTAATAAATAATAATAATAAATTAAATGATGATAAACCGAACTGCAGTTGGCCATGTGGAAGTCCCACACCAGCGGCCGGTTCCCACAGTTAGTTCTTAACTAAAATTCATTTTTTCATTTTATTATTTATTTATTTCAAAGATTAATTTTTTTATGCCTGTAAAACTGAGAAATGTAAAATTAGTATATGAAAAATAAAACTAAAGACTATGAAGGGCAATAAGAGGTGGATATAGACTCCTCCATTGAACAACTACTTGAGATCTCATACTGTATTTATCACTTCATTTTTCTTCTCTCAATCCATTTCCAGTTGCTTCTTTAATATCTGTATCCCAGGATATAACAGGTTATGTAAAAAGAGAAACTGTGGGTGTCAAGACGATGTGTTCCAAGCCTTAGGCCATCTCCTCCATGCAAATCTTCCCTTATGTGATGACCTCACTGCTAAGCCAAATCTAGAGTTTTCACTACTTTTTATGAACTTCTGTAACTTTTTTGCCCATAATTTTCTTGAGAATTTTTCCTAAGAATATTAGACTATTTCTTAGGAATATCTGCCTAAGTAAAATTTTGCTTTCTTCATGATATATGCATTAATTATACTTGATAATTGTTCAGTACATGGATATTTCATTTTTTAAAAGGAAAGACTGTTACAGCTTTTCCAAAAGAAAGAATAAAAGGAAACTTTCTAATGAACTTAAAATGATGTGATAATGTGTTCTTTAATGAGCCAAGCTGAGTCCTAACTAAATATTTAATATTTTCAATATTGTCTAAAACATTTTAAGACATCAATCAGCAAGCTATGGGCCTAATTTGGCCTGTTGTCAGTTATTGTAAACAAAATTTTATGAGAACTTGGCTAGGACAGCCCCATAGCTTACTGGTTAAGGGAGCCAGATCCGACACGGCCAATATAGTTTCAAACCTGGCCCTGGTGGCTTGGAAAACATGCCAGGTACATGTGCATGTGTGCCCCAAATCCAACAGGACAGAGAAGTGAAGGGAAAGGTGTGATCATGACTATGCCCCCCTGGAAGTTTACCTATTATTTATATCTTCTTTTGTGTTTGAATGACCGAATTGCTCACAGAACCTAAAATGTTTACTAGCTGGCCCTTTATTTGAATAAAGTTTGCTACTTCTACTTTAAGGCAATATAAGTAAAACTTTAATCATTAGTGACAATAATAACATCAAAATTTTTATTGACCTAATACTATATAGAACCCTCCCTGTGCTGCTGATAGTATTCACCAATGTTAAAATACTTTCCTTTTCTTTCCAAGGTTCTAGCATTGCTTAGATGTTTAGGTCTTCTCTATGCAATTATATTATAAAAAATAAAATAAAACACGATGCCAAATTGAAGATAAATTATTCTATTATATATTCAAATATCTTGATTTCATTAGAATGAAATTTTTTGTAGTCATCCTTTGATCAACTTCTCAATCATAGAGATATTTTCTACCTGTTCACTGTTACAGACCAGCTTAGATGCAGCTTACTCCTGTAAGGTCAGTGTTTGATAAATATTTCTCCAAGATATTTGAATAGGATGCTTGGATAGGATTTTCTCAGAAAGAATGTGCTGGAACTTCATTGTGATAAGTAAACTGCACATTCATGCAGGCAAGGACTGGACCTGCAAGAGCCATGGCTTGCCTGTTCCCAGTCAACCCATCTATCAGGTTGTAGTGCAGTGTTCTCTAGACCTCTCTTCCAATGGTTACACTGCTGGATTCCAACATAGTCCACCGGGATTTGAGTCCTGGACCCGGTGGCCTGAATTTTAACTTCTCTCATACTTCCTTTTAGTATCTTTATGTTGTGCTTCTTGTTTGATTGTTTATATTTAGATTCCCTTTGGCTTTGTTTTTCTCCCTCAGAAGTTAACGCTTTTGAAAGACTGTCAATTGAAATGAGTCATCTTTTAAATCAGTCTTACTTTTATTTTTAATTTTGGGGCCAGCAGGTGGCATAATGGTTATGTTGCTGGACCGCCATGTAGTCGATGGTGGTTCAAGTCTCGGATCTGGTGTCTTGAATCTTATGCCAGGGGCATGTGTATGCATGCCCAAAAGCCCGAGGGAAGAGTGGAGGATAGGGGATTGCAGCATGGCCATCCTCCTGGAGCAGTGATTGCTCGCTTTCTGTCTGCACTCTCTGTCTCTCCAGAGAGCGCACGACCCTTTAGTAAAAATATTTCTCAAAAAATAAAATAAAATAATAAAATAAATAAATGAAAGTGTTGCCAGAGGGCATATGTATTTACCAGAGACAGAGAAAAAAGAAAGTGAGAAAGCATCCCTCATGGAGAATGGTCATGCCACAAACCTTTTCCCCTTTTGGAATTTTAGGCAAGCATGCACACATCTGGTGTGTTTCTCAAGCTGCTGGGTCTAGAGTTGAACTGTGCAGTCAGCCATGTGAAATCCATCTGTCTTAATCACCAGGGCACAGGTTGGCCCTAGGCTTACCCTTTTAAACTCCCTCCCCTTAAATAACAGCCATGCCCCTACCTTGAAGTTTGCCTCCTGCAGGTACTCTGTGTGCCCCAAGCTGCCCGGTGCTTTGTAGTGTATTTATTTATTATTTAGTTATTTATTTTTTGTGTTTCTTATATATTTTATTTTTTTCCTCCTTGATTCTCTCCCTCTTATCCTTCGCTGTTTCCACCCTCCTCCCACACCGTCTCTAGCATCCACAGTTGCTCCCCATGGTTTTATGCCACCCAATATTTCAGTTTCTGCCACAGAGTGCAGACATTCAGTACATATTAAGTGGGGACATACAATGCCTCTTTTCCATAGTCTGGCTTGCTTTGCTTAGCAATAAATCTTCCATATTTGTCCACTTTCTATCAAATACCAGGGCCTAATTGTTTTTTATAGCTAAATATATTTAGAATAAGTTTGAATTGAATCTTTCTGGTGGTCTTCCATCCCACCGTCAAGCTCGTTTGCTAGTGTCACATTCCACTGGGTCTTTACCTGCCCAGTTTTCTTTAGTCTTCCTTTGCTTGCTGAGGTAACATTGGGAGACAGTGGGACACTGCATTGGATTTGTGGACTTTTCTCATTTTAATCCAGTTCATTTTGCTATTTTAGCAGTCTGTCTTCAAGCAATAGTGAAGGTTTAGTTTTGTGTAGATATTTCATAGATACGTACTTGTCTTTCATGGTTTGGGCACCAGATTTAGGAGCATTTTTACTATAAAGTTTTTAACTACATTGTCTATGACTATCAGGAAACCCAGCATGGTTTCAAATTCAACCATAGATATTTTTACTGTTTCACTAATAGAGCACGCATCACCTCTGAGCACAATTTGTGACGATTGCTGCCCTTTGTGGATGCCACCGCATGTTGGGAAGAGTTCCTGCCACTTTTTATGTTGGTATTGATTCTTCACATAATCTTGCAAAGTAGGTTTTATACTCTTCGGTATGACAATAAATAAACTGAGGCATGAAGGTCACTAGAAAATTGACCCCAGCTCACTCAGTTGGCAAACAACAGAGCTGACATTCAAACTGCATTTTTCCTACTCCAATGCTGGTGCTATTCAATCCAATGTATCCCATTTCATTTCCCAACAGTCAGTGGGTGGACTTAGTCTGTGGATGAAGCTCTGGATAAACCTTCCTATACAAGTTTCATGTTACCACTAGAAATCCCCACTTCTGACCAGCGCATTCTCTCTCCTAAAAGGAAATAATCATGGCAAATTTGACCCTGACGTATTCATTATCAAGTGTTGACCAAAGCAGGATAACTCTATTATTAACTGTCTGGTCAGCAGACATACCCAAATTTAGAGAGTTAGTAACTAAAATAATGTCAGGGGACTAGCAGTTAGCGTAATGGCTAAGTTGCTGGACTCCCATGTAGTCGACCACAGTTCACGTCCCGGACTCAGTGGCTTAAAACTCCTGCCGGGTGCATGTGTGTGCGTGCCCAAGATCCCGAGAGGAGAATGGAGGTGATTTCTCTCTTTCTCTCTCTCTGTCTCTCTGTTTCTCTGGCAAGCTCACATGCACTATAGCAAAAACCTCTCTACAAACAAACAAATAAATAAATAAAATAAAATAATGTCAGTAGTTTACTTCAAATGTTCTGGATTTTAGTTATAAATAAGCATGAGATATTGCTTTACATTTCATAAAATTACATAACAAAAGAACCATACAAGTTTAATATATTTATTAATTTCTCAGTATCTTTTCTTTTGTATTTTAATACAATCTCCTTTAGATTCTAATAATTTTAATAATTTATTAATTCAAAGAAATGATTATTAGTTAAGTAAAATAATCACAGTATTAATTTGAACTTAGGAATGCATGGGCAAAATCCTAACATAAGTGAAACACACCAGAAACAATAAAGTTATATGATTACAGTCACATTAACTTTGTGAAAGTACTGGTTGTCATCAAGTTAGAATTGTTCATTTTTTATTAATCATTTCGCAGGTATTGAATTAAATATTTCAACAAATTTGTAAAAAACTTGTAAAGTTTCCTTTCTCGTAATTTCTGACTTCATTAAAGTTTTCCATACAGTCAAAGATAATGAACCTGTAAAAGATACAAAATTATTACGTGTGAATTCCCACAAACTTGTTTCAGTGTTATTTGGCAATAAATGACTCTTTAATTTTTTTCATTTCCTTTCTATGAATTTAATGGTAAAAATGATTAACTATCACAAGAAAAGTAAACATGGCATGTCATTATTACATTATTGGTAATACTATTTGGCAATATCTGACTCACTGATTTTAAATGTATTGGTAAAATTAATTATGCAAGAAAAGTATATAAGAAATGCCATTGTTGTATTGTTGGCAATATCATACAATTAGTAATGACCATAATGAGTTACTAATGCCCATAATTATGGTAAATTCACCAAATGAAAGACTATACATGCATATTAAACATAATGAGTTGGCAACTCGCTTTCTGGGGGGAAAATATTCCAATATTTCCCAAGACTGAAGTAAGTCTGTTACTCATTGCATGAAGGAATGGTCTCTACTGACCAAGCACACCACAATTAAACCATTACTGGAATAAGATGAAACCCCAATCACATGAAGGCCTTGCAACTTTTGAATATTTTTATAACTTACTATGCAAAACTTTTTAACAGCATATACTTAACTTATTCATGTTTACTTTGCTTCATTTATATCTTTTAATTCAAAATTTTTGCTTTGAAAAACATTAGTAGTATAACTATGTTTTGGGTTTGACTCAATGCTTCAAAGGATATCTGGAAAATGGGGATGACACGGTAATTTTCAAATTATAGAATCACCTGTTGTTCACTTCATTAGGAAACTCAGCATTTTTTTTTTTTTTTTTTGGAGAGGCTTTTGCTATAGGGCGCGTGTGCTCGCCAGACAGACAGAGAGAGACAGAAAACGAGAAATCACCCCCCAGGGAGGATGGTCACACCTCAATCCCTTCTCCTCCATTCTCTTCTCGGGATCTTGGGCACGCACGCACACGCACCCAGCATGAGTTCTAAGCCACCGGGTCCAGGACGCGAACAGCGATCGACTTCGTGGGAGTCCAGCGACATAGCCATTATGCTAACTGCTGGTTCCCAGGAAACTCAGCTTTTGAAGTGCTAGTGTGAAAGACTTCTTCCATCCCTATTAGCATTGAATTGAGAAAGCTCGGATAAATGAGTAACAGACTTCCATCTTTGAAAATCGTTGTTGGAGTTTTGTTTTTATTGATGATTATTGGTGATTAATAAAATTAATCACTAATAAAATAAAATTTAAAATAAAAAATTAAATAAAAATAGCATTATTAAGTAAAATATATTAATAATCACTAATTATAAATTATATTTTAATAATTGTATATATATTATCCCATATTTCTCTTGAAAATCCTTTAGTTTCTTTACACTTAAGAGCAAAGAAGAAAGTTAGGTGTTCTAATGAACAAAATAAGAAATACATGTGAGTGTATGGAACAAAAAATGTTTCAGTTGATTTGCCAACTTCAAGGGTCAATATAGATTCCAGATGAAAAGACAGGTTATGTGTGTGAGAATCGTATATGCTCATTAAATTGTTCTGCAATATAGCAAGAGTGATTCTTGCCAATGAAATGGAATCAATACCCATAGAAAATCGTAACTTTCTTCTGTAAAGTATGTGTTCTAATGTCTATATCTCTTTTGTTGTTATTTATTCCTCTATCTGTTCAACACAATACTGAATTTTTTTTGAAAGAGAGGTATTTGCTATAGGGCATGTGTGTTCACCAGAGAAATAGAGAGAGACAGAAAGTAAGAAATCATCCAGGGGGGATGCCCACACTGTAATCCCTTCTCCTTCATGCTCATTTCAGGATTTGGGGCACACATGCATGTGTGCCTGGCATGATCTTCCAACCAGCAGGTCCAGGACTTGAACCCTGGTAAGCCAAGTATGATTCCAGTGCCCCAACCACCATGCCACCTACTGGCCCCACAATACTGAAATTTTAATGTATTCTTTCAGGATATTTACCTGTATATTTATCCACAGCGTAAAGACTATTAAGGGCAAACAGGAAGAAGTTCTGAAAACTAGTGAAGTCACTGATGAAAGGGGCAGTGTCATTAGGAAGAAGGCCTCGTGGTGGCAGGCCCTCCTGGAACTCATGAACTTTAATCAAGGTTGTAGGGAAGCGAGTTGGAGCTAAATATTCCACAGTCACCAACCAAGTTTTCTCAAAATCAGCTTCTGGTTTATAATAGTAGCTATACCTAAAAGACAAATGGAAAAGTATACAATTATAATTTTCGCCTTGACAATTCTGCCATCACTATATAAACACTCAGACTAGCTCAAGAGCGAATAAGAGTCAAGTGGAGCAGAGGTGAGTTTTTGCAGTTATCCCTGCTGGGGCAGGTCAAAAATCAGCCAATGTGAGTTAGCCACGACTGCCCTGCGAACCCCAGATGTGTGAGAAACAAACACTTAACTGTCGTACAACACTGAGGTTTAGTGGTCATTGTTTGTGCTGTTTTCTTTTGAATAAAACTAGCTAAATGCAAGACCACACACCTAGTTATTACATAGTCAGGTTCTAAACCCCAGCCATCTGTCTTTAAAATTTGTATTCTTCGGGCGCGTGTGCGTGCGTGCCCAAGATCCCGAGAGGAGAATGGAGGAGAATGGATTGCGGCGTGACCATCCCCCCTGGGGGGTGATTTCTCGCTTTCTGTCTCTATGTCTCTCTCTGTCTGTCTGGCGAGCGCACGTGCCCTACAGTGAAAATCTCTCCCAAAAAAAAAAAATTTTGTATTCTTTACTACCGCCCTCTACTGCCTGTTGTCATGGCAATAATAGTTTCTTTATATTGAGTATCTCTCATGTGCCAGTAGTGTGTTAAATATGATGCTTGAATTTTTAAATTAGCCTCCAAAATTACCTTATGTGGCTTTTACTGTTATTTTTAAAATGAGAAAAGAGAGTTTATCATTGTTTGGATTCCCAGATCAAGCAGAATCAGCATTTAGAAGTCAGATCTGAGCCAGCCAGATAGCATGATAGTTAAGGCAGCTGTGTGATTTGAGTCCTAGATCCAGCAGCTTGAAAAAGACACCAATTATATGTGTGACCAAAATCTCATGAAGACAGTAGAAGAGAAGGGATTCTGGCATGGTCATCCCCCTGGAAGGTGCTTTCTCACTTTCTCTCTCTCTCTGTCTCGCTCTGGGAATAGCACATGTTACATAGCAAAAAATTTGCAAACAAATAAATGAAGTCATTTCTGTGGGACTTTAAAGCAATAGACCACAATTTGCACATTATTACTTTATCTCACGGATTAATTAATAGACTAGACTCCCCTAGCATGAATTTAGAAACTTAATAAACCAGAGCCTTCATAAATATGCAGATTAACATATGAGAGGGTATAAAAACAGGCATTTGACACTTCCATAATAATAGTCATTAAAATATTTACCTTTCATTAATATAGGGCTGCAGAAGGATTTAACTGCCTGAGACACTATAATGGAACTTTCCAGCGAGACGGGTTAGTAGAAAATATATAGTTTTAAACTTTATTAATAGCAAATCTATATATAAATGTATTTATGTTACAACTATAGTATACTGAGGTGATCCCAATTACAGAAAGAATGGAAGTGACTTTTTAGGATAAAGCTTTTCTTTTTTTTAGTAAAACTGCTGACTTTAACAGATCTACTTTTGCAATCTATCAAAATCTGATTAAAATGTTAATCAGAATAAATTCACTCAGAAAACAGAGGGAAACAACAAACTTTTAGAGGATAGAAATCAAAAAGAGCTAACCAAAAAGATTGCATAGACTCAAGAAAATTAAATAACCAGATAGGAAAACTGAAATATTGGTGATATGACTTGTGGAATTAATCCTAATTTAAAAGTGAATAATATTTTCTAGGTGAAGGAAGATTGCTAAAAGCAAGGTAATCAAAGTCATCTATAAAGATTTCCCCCCAGACTTCCAATAGAGTAACTGTCAGTTCCTGATACTGAAGAGTATAGAGCACAGAATCCCTGAACTGAGACCAGATTGTGATTGAAGGTAGAGATACCACCTTGTAAACAATGGGATGTGAGTATATTATATTGGCTACCAAGACTTACACTCCTTTGCCTTTTTTTTTTTCTAGAAAGAGATTTTTGCTACAAGGTGCGTGTGCTCACTAGAGAAACACAGAAGACAGAGACAGAAAGCGAGAAATCATCCCCTGCCCCTGTGAGATTGGCCATGCCACATTCCCTTCTCCTCCATTCTCCTCTTGGGATCTCCTCTTGGCAGGCATACACACATGCCCAGTGTGAGTCTGAAGCCACCAGGTCTGGGACTCAAACCATGGTCAACTACATGGGAGTCCAATAACATTATGCCATCTGCTGGTCCCCTTGCTTTTCTTGACCTTAAAAATATTAGCAACCAGACCTTCATTTTTTAAGCAAGTGACTGAAACGGCCTCTTCTGGAGAACTAGTTGAAATCAGGAGGAAAAACTATAAAGGTTATTGTCATCAGCAGGTGGCAGGTGGGCTAAGGGTCTGGACACCTACATGGTTGACTGCAGTTCAAGTCCCAGACCCAATGACTTGAAAATCACACTGGATTCAAGTATACCCATGCTCAAAATCTAGGGAGGAGAATGGAGATGAAGGGACTGCCATGCAGCCATCAGTCCTTTGAGGAGAAGGAACTTCTTACTTTCATTCTTTCTGTGTCTCTCTGTCTCTCACCAGTGGGTGCACGTGCTTTATGGCAAAAACCTAAAAAACAAACAAAAAAAAAAAAAAAAAAACAAAAAAAAAAAAAAAAACAGTTATTGGCATATAGTGTCAGTGGTTAAAGGATTACCTAGTTCAAAAACCCAGCAAGATCACCCTGGAAATGTGTTTATAGTAGAAAAATCCCTCTGAAGCACCCAGACCTTTTAGGTGCTTCTCTTCAAATATGAGGAGACATCAAAGTATTACCAGATACCTACAGAAATTCTCTGACATGAATAAGAGACCGAAACAAAATGACAAGCAGAATAAAATAATCAGATAAACAGGTTATATCCAATGGACCAGAAATCAGACTTCTAAACAGCAAAAGAGATGCAAAAGTTAACAATAATAATAATAAAGAAAATACTTCAAAATTCTAAAAATTACTAGCCTAGATTCCTGTACCTACCTAAAGTCTCAGTCAAGAATAGCAGTAGAATAAAGATTAATTAAGATGTACAGTCTCAAACTTTATTACCTATGATAAACCTGTTCAGAATCTACTGCAGGCTGTGTCTTCCCAAATCAAAGTACCAGAAAAAAAAAAAAGAAAGAAAGAAAAAAGAAAGAAAGAAATGGAGATATGGAGATATGGAATATGGAAATGGGAGCTGTAATACGGAGAGACCAGGAGAATCCCCATGTGGTAGGGAAGAGAAAGCACAGGCTCATATCTGGCTACCTGGCAGGCCAGCATATGTAATAACGCTAGAACAGAGCTCTGCAAACTATGACGTTAAGGATATCATTCTTTACATTTTGATTGACTTGAGAAGACAGTTCCCTGGCTTACCAATTTGAGGTACATTCATGTTATAGTCATGGAAAACTAAGAAAAGCAATACACAAGACAATGTTCAACTCTATTGGGAATAAGATGAAGAAAAGCAAAAGTAATCAGCTTAAGTACTTGCCCCAGATGTGAGTAGTAATTATAGCCAGAGTCACACTAGGGCCTGAATGTCAACATCATCAACATTGCTGAACACAAAGACTAGAGTATGATTAGTAAGAAAGTGGTGGGCTAAACTGGAAAGAAAGAAAAAAGAAAGAAAGAAATGGAGATATGGAGATATGGAATATGGAAATGGGAGCTGTAATACGGAGAGACCAGGAGAATCCCCATGTGGTAGGGAAGAGAAAGCACAGGCTCATATCTGGCTACCTGGCAGGCCAGCATATGTAATAACGCTAGAACAGAGCTCTGCAAACTATGACGTTAAGGATATCATTCTTTACATTTTGATTGACTTGAGAAGACAGTTCCCTGGCTTACCAATTTGAGGTACATTCATGTTATAGTCATGGAAAACTAAGAAAAGCAATACACAAGACAATGTTCAACTCTATTGGGAATAAGATGAAGAAAAGCAAAAGTAATCAGCTTAAGTACTTGCCCCAGATGTGAGTAGTAATTATAGCCAGAGTCACACTAGGGCCTGAATGTCAACATCATCAACATTGCTGAACACAAAGACTAGAGTATGATTAGTAAGAAAGTGGTGGGCTAAACTGTAATTTTCCTCAGTGGTGATTCAAAGGATAATACTTAACATTGAAAATTTAGTAATAAGTGTTACAAGACTGTGTTTTAAAAATATCATGGCAAATACACAAATATTCATGAACAGGTAGTGACAGTGGAAGATACTACACTAGATACAGATAGGGCTTTATGTTTTTGTTTTTTGTTGAGGGATGAAGGATGTCAAAATCATGACTTTTTAGACATAGCATGTAAAAAGTATTTAATATACAAACAAAAATAATTAAAAATAAAAATCACACCTGAGTTCAATATAAAAAAGAAAATGTTTATATTAAGCTCCTGTGGTAGACATAGCAGTACCTGCAGGAAGACTTGATAGACTGTCTATCCACTGCACTGACAGGTGGGTCAAGTAGGTCTTGTTAACACAGGGAGGGGAAGGGGTGCCAAAGGGCATTTGGTTTAGATAAATGATTGGAACTGTGGTTTATCTCTTCCCAGGACTGGATAGTCTAAAGATATTTATCAGTACTGATCAGTTTTTTCAAAATCTGGAAGATTATCTGTTGACGATAATGTGTATGGTATCGTCAACTGGACTGGTGTGAAGTGTATTTACATTGGGTAAATTTACTTTACAAACTGTAGTGATGTATAGTGATTGAATATATAAAACAAATTTTTAAAAAACTTATTTGAATGAGATGCATTTGTATCTAGAAATTTTATTTCTGTTTGGAATGAGATTAAAATACATTCAGAAAGTTCAAAAAAAGAAAGTTTCTTCGTAAAAGGGGGTACATATATAAGTGCCTTATTTCTATTTCATTTGTTTCTACTTCATTGTGCCTTACAAATGTTCAAGCATGGTTTTATTTCTCAGTACAGCTTTTGAGAAGATGAAGCTCTTAGTAAATATTGACCCTTGCAATGTGGTTTGCAAGCCCCATGCAGTCCAAGGAGTACAACACACAGGGTAAGAGGATGGGCTGCGGATACACAAGGAATGTGAATACTAGTTCTGCCATTCACTAGCTATAAGACTCTTAGCATATTACTGAACGGCACAGATTTACTATTTTTGAAACGAAATTATACTGAAGTGAAGCATAATATATGAAAGCGTTCAGTATATTTTGTTGGTTCTTAATATGTAAGTGCTCTTAATTCTTCTTTTACTTAACAAGTGGTAGCTTTTTAAAAAATTCTATTTGGAGGAACATTTGTTGACACCTAAAGGGAAGAACAAATTAGAAAGAGAAGTTCATGGAGCTGTAGGTGGTGTGATGGTTAAGGCATTGGACTCCTACATGGCCAATCACAGTTTGAGTCCTGGACCTGGCAGCTTGCTTTCTCACTTTCTTGTGCTCTCTCTCTCTCTCATCAAAAATTAAAAATAATAACAATAAATAAAAATAATTATTTTTAAGAGAAATTTTTGCTGTAAGGTGTGTGTTTACCAGAGAGACAAGGAGAGACAGACAGAGACAGAGAGAAAGGAAACAAGAAATCACCCCCCCAGGAGGGATGGCCACACTGCAATCCCTTCTCCTCCATTCATTTCTCAAAATTTTGGGCATGTGTGCACACACACCCAGCATGAGATTCAAGCCATCAGGTTCAGGACTCAAACTATGGCTGGCCACATGGGGGTCCAGTGATATAACCATTATGACATCTGCTGGTCCCAATAATCTTTTTTGAAAAGAAAGCAAAAAAGAGCAGTTTAGGAAATAAAACATGCTAATCAAAAACAATTTTTGTGGGCCACCCTGTTGTGCAGCTATTAGGCACTGTGTACAGGAAGTTGGATCCCACATGATCAACCAGGGTTTGAGTCCCAGACCTTTGGCTTGAAAAAAATCTCATGTGTGCACATGAGCTCAGAATCCTGATGTGATGGAGAGTTGGAGGAAAAAGGATCGTAGTGTGATCTGGGCCCATTGAGGAGTGCTTTGTCCTTCACTCTTTCTTTCTTTTTCTCATGAACATGCACATGCCCCCTGATGTTAAAAAAAAAAATTGTTATGGGACAAGCAGATGGCATAACGGTTATATTGCTGGACTCTTCACACAGTCGACTATGATTTGAGTCATGGACCTGATGGCTTGAAACTCACGCTGGGCATGTGTGTGTGCGTGCCCCAAATCCCACGGGTGCATAGAGGAGAAGGGGATTGCAGCGTGGCCATTCCCCCTGGGGGAAGGAAGAAATGATTTCTCACTTTCTGTCTCTGTCTCTCTGGTGAGTGCATGCACTCTATAGCAAAAATCTCTCTAAAAAAAAATTGTTATAGTTAGTGAGGATGGGAAATCTAATACCTAATAAAATAGATTTTTTTTCAGTTTATATCCTTGTGATCAAAATAGTCATATGAAAATTTAAACTTATCCACCCAAAATTTTATTGATTGATTTGGGAGTCATTCTTAAATAAATCTGACCTGTTAAAGATATTATTTTTTTTAAGTAATTAGAGTGTACAAAAAATAATAAATACAATAAGCTTGGATGTCTAAATCTGTAAGAAGAAAGAAATCCATTTACTTAAAAAAAATTACAGTTTCTATGATTGCTAGCTATTTAAAAGACTCTTACGTTTCCTATGTACCAAGTTGTATTTTTCTATTGATTTACTTTTTGATGTGAACATAAATAAAATGTAATCTATTGCTGTCAGTCAAAATATTGAGGTTAACCATCTCCACTAAGATCTGTGTCTGAGAACCTTATCCTTGTCATCAAAATAGAAAGAGTAGCTGAGTCCTAGCTCTTGTTATGGCTGCAACCCCAAATTACATCTGAGACACTGCCAAGAGTATAAACTCCTCCACTCCCCAATTTAACTCTTGATTGTTGAACTACTCAGCAGGAGAAAATGCCCTGGGAATTGGCTAACCAAGGTATTTCTCTTACTGGATGGTGGAGACTATAGGAGAAATAACAGTGAGAGGATTAGGAAGTACTCAGATATTCCTGCCTGATTTCTATGACCACGTACACTACCAATGAGTCCACTTTTCTTTGTTTCCATGTTTTGTTCTACCCAGATTTATATCTCATTCCTCACTGTGGGTAATCTATTTCACTCCCTGGAAAGTGTCATTCACTTCTGAACACAAATCATCCTTACACCTTCACTTCTAAGTGTAGTGGGGGGTGGAGTAGCCTGATAATCTGCTCTGCTATCTTGTGTGCTAACCCTGATGCTAGCTGGTTTTTTCCCCAAATATGTGCCACTGTATTATGTAAGCAAAACCATGAAAGTCATCTATGTGTTTATTTTTAGTT
This sequence comes from Tupaia belangeri chinensis, assembly GCF_000334495.1. Taxonomy (NCBI): domain Eukaryota; kingdom Metazoa; phylum Chordata; class Mammalia; order Scandentia; family Tupaiidae; genus Tupaia; species Tupaia belangeri. The sequence goes on along the minus strand of NW_006159583.1, from coordinate 262,914 downwards.
TTATTTCCTGCACTTAGAGAAATTCAATGTATGTTGTTTGCCTATTATTTGATGTAAGACTTCTTTCTTTAGACTTATCTCCCTGTTCATAAAGTACATGTTAAGCTTGATCATGCTAAAAACAATTACACCTCATTACAACAAGCAATTATACCTCTATCCCCAGTGAATATTTTTAATATTAAAACTGAAAAGCACTCTAGAAGAAAAAAATGTATAAACATGACCAAAACTCATGTAGCAGAGTAAACAGAGATAACTTTGGATCTACTATTACCTATCTTCAAAACTTTTCTCTGTACTGTCCAAGGTTGAGGTGTGTGCATCCCACAAGTACTTCAACAGGTCATCAAAGTTGCTAGAAGGTGATTGCAAATACTAAAATAAGGAAGAGAAACTGATTAATATTTGAGCAACTATAATGATTCCTCTCCTTGCAACATTCTACATAAAAGGAGAGCTTTGTTTCTAAGAATATGTATTAGAATATAATGCCTAACATTCTGTCAAAAGACACAAAAAATATTCATTATATTTAGCAACAGGACATACACCCAGAAAAAATTACTTCAAGTATATTCAGAAAGTCCCTATTTAATATTGGTCAAGAAATGTAACTTTTGTTCGTCATTTTTTCCTACTAACATTGTTAAAATTACCATAAAATCTAAGCGTGAGAAGAAGAAAAAAATTATAACAACTATTTTATTTAATTCTATCTGATGTAATTCATTAATGGTCTGAAAAACTAGTAAATCTATCTTTTCGGGACCAACAGATGGCATAATGGCTGGACTCCCCTGTAGTTGACCATAGTTCGAGTACTGGACCCGGTGGTATAAACTCATGCCAGGCGTGTGTGCATGCATGCCCAAGATCCTGAGAGGAGAATAGAGGAGAAGGGATTGTGGAGTTGCTATCCCTCCTGGGGGGTGATTTTTCGCTTTCTGTCTCTCTCTCTCTGACACATGTCCTATAGGAAAAACCTCTCAAAAAAATCTCTTTTCATCATTGATTTTAGTCTATGTCTGTGTTTAACCAATGTATTTTAGTTTGGTTATTGAATATTTGGTTTTGAAAAACACATGCTTATTTAGTTCTATTTATTGGGGGTCACGTGTGAATTCAGTTAAAATAAGGTGACATGTTGTTTTTGTTTTTTGTTGTGGTTTTTTTTCCCCCCCATAGGGCATGAGCACTCAGAGAGTGACAAAGAGAAGTGAGCAATCACCCCCCTCACACACACCTGGGGGCTGGCTACACCACAATCTCTTTTCCTTTGTTCTGCTCTTGGGATTGTGGGCACACACACGCACCCAGCATGATTTTCAAGCCGCAGGGTTCAAGACTTAAACTGTGGTTGGCCATGTGGGAATCCAGTGCCTTAACCACCATGTCACCTGCTCAGGTGATAAGTCTTTAAAAACCAATCCCAGAATCACATTTTTTTCTAAGATCCCACAACAGACTTACAGTTTCAGTTAACTAGAATAGGCTGTTTACCATTCAGCAAGGTATCTTGTATGTTAATCATTTGTGTAAATTGATCTGAGATAAGAAGTATAGATAGATTTTGTGTTAATGCTAGATATAGTCAGGAAGTATTAATGACACATACTCCCTATTACAACTTACATTGTTACTATATATTCCACCACAATTTACTTTGACATACTAAGGAAAATATTGTACAATGTACAAAAATATTATACGACAAAGAAATTATCTTGCCATCTTCTATGAAACTTAAAGGAGGAACCTTGTAAAAAGCATTCCACTTGTTCATTGTCACAAGGAAGGCAGAACGACAGCTAGAAACATCATAACAAAACTTCATCTGGTCCGTGGGTGGTGGCAAAAGCAGGACTTCATTTGGGGATACCCCCATTATGCCAGAATCAATCGCAGCAAGGAAGGGCAACGCACACAGAAAATAATTTAAATCTGTGAGAACAGAAAGACTTATTACCACAAGTGCAAACAAATGTTAAAGAGGACATGATACTATTAAAGAAGCCATACTTCATTAAAGAAAAACTGACAAATCCAGAAACACATAATGTTAGACATTAAGAAAAAAAGTACTGAACAGAAATCCCCCAATAGTTCATAGGTATTCAACTTCAACAAACTGGTATTAATAATCCTATACTCTTGAATATTTGTTGTTTAAAGTATTTGACTACAATATGTTTTAATAAAAAGTGATTTTAATATCTTTGGCAATATTCATTTTACAAAGCATTAAGTAAAAAGGAAGAAAGTGATCAACTTGTTCACAGAACGTTACAAAATCTTTCATTGAGAGATTAGATTACTAAGGTTACTGATTGATAAAATCGAAATAGGTATTAATATCTGACACATTTATGGGCTTCAATATTAAAGATATTTGGTCTCAGCAAAGTGAAAAAAGACATTATTTCCTGGCCACTCACATATCCTTCCCCATTCCAGAGACTCCTTGTCACCAGTGGGACCTCCCACATACTTACTAACTGCCTATACAAATCCCTCAGGGGCTGTTACTTGCAGTTCTTGGTTTTAGTCCCTCTGTAAACCACTGGATATGTTCTAAGGCAGTAGCCTCCAACATTTTTGGCACCAGGAACTAGTGTCATGGAAGACAATTTTTTCACAGACTGGGTGGGTAGAGGCTGGGGGGTGGGGGTGGTTTCAGGATGATTCAGGAGCATTTCATTTATTGTGCAGTATATTTATGTTATTATTACATTGTAATATATCATGAAATAATCATACAACTCACCATAATGCAGTATTTGCAACTGTGCCCCACTCCTAACATCACATCAGCTCCACCTCAGATCATAGGGCATTAGATTCTCATAAGGAGCACACAAGCCATTATTCCTTGCATGTACAGTTCACAACAGAGTTCATGCTCCTATGACAATGGAATGCGACTGCTGATCTGACGGGTAGTGGCTCTCAGGTGGTAATGGGAGCAATGGGGAGCAGCTGTAGATACTGATGAAGATTCATTTGCTGGCCTGCCATCACCTGCTGCTGTGCAGTCCAATTCCTTATAGACCACAGACCGGTAGTAATCTGTGGCTGGGGGTTTGGGGGCCCCTGTTCTAAGGAATCATTATTAACATGTACCTGTTAAATTTTATAAGGTGACATAAAGGCCACCCGATGAAGTATATTCCTTGTTTAAAAGCAGTACTACAGCTTTTGTTGCTAAAAGGGAATAGTACCAGTTTTGTAAGATTTGCAAATTAAGTAAACTTACCAGCCCACCAACTATTTACAGAGATGCACAAGTCATCTCCAGATGCATAGCCACAGTTTGTCCTGCGGGTGGGATCAGCTAATCTGCCTAGGGGAAAGAGGACATGCATTATTTATTATGCAAATTTTGAACCTAATTATAACTGTCATGTACTTACATACATCTTATTTGTAGATGAACATTCATTTCAGAATGTCTTGTGTTTGTGTTCTCATTGCTCTTTATTTTCTGTTTCCCATCTTTCAACCAATCTCCTTTTCCTTAACAACACCACAATTTTCTATCTTTGAATCACAGGTCCTAAATGCTCTCCACTTTTGTCAGTATTTCCTCTTTTACTTCCATCTCTACCTCTTGATCAATAGCTCCATATTTACTAGCTTGACCTTGCCTAATTAACTTAACCTTCTTATGCCTGAGTTTTCTCATCTAGAAAATGGTAATAATACCATTAACTATTATATATCACAAGGGTTTGTGAACTGAGAAAAAGCATCAAAAATGTTTAACATGATGAATAAATACTTTAAAAAATAGCTTTCTTTTCCTTGCTACATGAAGTTGCTATTTTCTTATTCCCTTTCTTAATAATTTCCTTTTGAGTTATGTTATCAGTGTAGGGTGGCCAAAGGGCACCAC
>NW_006159583.1:252207-258842 GCF_000334495.1 Tupaia belangeri chinensis | reverse complement strand
TCTTTCCAGTGAACCTCTGACAGCAAGAACAAAAGTATCTTAATTAATGAACATTTTACCTCAAAGTATATCTTTTGTCTGCATATTATAAGGTACCTTAATTCCAAGAAGAAGCAATCATTTGTGGAGAAAGGTCTTTATGAACAAGATACTATTCCTTTATAACTCTAAATCCATGATCAGATAATCACAATCAGAACTTCAAGAAATTCAGACTAATTCAACATCCCTTTACTATATATCCCTTTGATTTTCTGCTCATTCAAGAGCTTCAAAAGGAGTGCTTTGTAGGGGTTTCACAAATATTTGTAAAATGTACCACTGATTAGATAATGATGTCTTTTTTTGTGGTTGATAACTATGCCTTCTGCCTCACCAAAGTTTCTAGCAGAAACAGCCAACCTATTAATGAAGGACTTGCGGAGAAGGGGAAGTAGACCTAGAAAAATAATGATTATGAGAGGAAAAGATGGAGAGGAAAAAGCATCATTGTTCAAAAGCATAGCATGGTATATACAGAGTCTTATTTCCTCAGTACTTCATGGTTATATTAACAGACCACTAGAATGAATGCAAGAGTTGTTCTTACCTGTCCTGTATTGCCAGCCATTCTGTAGAGTCAAGCCCCATAAGATGTTCTGTTCGTTATCTGGTGCAAATCTTTCAAAATATCTGGCTGTCTGGTTTAGCAGGATTTTATACATACCCATTCTTTCAGTATATATCCAGGGATCAATAATGTACTTGTTATTCTCCACCCTATAGTCACTGAACTTGCCAGGAGACTCTGTCCACCGAGGAGGATACAGGGCCGAGAAATTGGAAGCTCCTGCTAAACAAGCAGAAAAGCAAATGACTAGCACACAAACCAGGGAAGGGAAGTGAGCCATGGTGCCAAGGGTAGGGACGGAGGTTGTAGCAAAGCCTTTTATCAGAAAATGGAGGGGGGGAGGGGGATGATATCCTCTTACATCACAGCTTGTCACCACTTTGCATCCTTTTTCTTGGACAGGGTGGAGATGCAGAGGAAATGTGTATGTTAGCTAGTTAGTTAAGAGAGTTGATTTTTTTCAACCTCTTCAGTTTTAGCACAGAGCAATCTTGGCTTCTGATATCCATGAAGTTCTAAATTGTCTGCTTACAATTATTGTTTCCAAAAAAAGTAATGAAATGTTAAGACTTTTTCTTTGAGGGAAGATTTATTATTACCTGGAGAACTTTATTTGAACAGACACAGTAAGTGTGCTCTATCATTTCTGTGCCTAATTTTTCTTAACTGTAATGTAGAAATAGTGTTGATAAATGATAATGATAAAACAAGCTTCCATATTGCATAGAGGCACTGAGAAAACTAAATCAGAAGGTTTGGACAAAGGAGTGATTGAGTATAAAACCATGGCAAAATAAAAAGCAAAACCATTTTTATTAGAATTAAATAACCGTAAGGGATATATTTGACACATTTATATTCTTTTAAATATATGCCTTGACTTACAAATGATTGGGTCATATTCTTGAATTACTTTAATACAGTCATCATCTTCCTTTCTCACCTTCATATAATTATAAGTGGAAAAGTTTAGATTCTTTTGTGGGTAAAACAGCTCACAGTCACACATGAATAGTGGTAATAATCAAAATGTTTTTTAATTGCCAAAAAGAAAAACTATGATTAACTTGCCTAACAAAATAAATATTCTTGACAAATATCGCAAAATACTTTACTAGCTGACACTTATGAGACAGTATTATCTTACAGTTAATATTTCAGTTACATTGGATATATTAATGAGCATTTTAGCATATTGGGGGTAATTATATTTTTCTGGTTAATGTTCTATTGTTATTCTTCAAAGTTGTGTGTGTGTGTGTGTGTGTGTGTGAGTACACACACACATATATACAAAAAGAAAGAAAAAATAACTAGTAGAGCAAAATAACAGTACACATTACAATGTGGAATTCTTTGTTGAAACTTGTGAATATGGTGTGTTATCCTTGATTTGATTATTGCACACTGCATCTAGGCTTTGCAAATCCATATTGTACCCAACAAGGATTATAATTACAATTGCAATGAGAAATTATAAAATAAAATTAAAAAATGTTTGTATCTGTTTCCCCCACACTGAAATTCTCCAAATGTTGGCACAGTGTCTTATTTATCTTTATACCTGCAGGATATATACCCTGACATACAGTATGCCTGAAACAAATGCTTAAAACAGAATAGTGAATGAATGAATAAATGCAGAAGGGCCCATAGCAGCAAATCATCCAGATGAATGCATTAAAGAAATGATAGCAGGAATAATCAACTCACAAATGTGAGCATGAGATAACCTCCCAAAAGTCTGCATCTCTGTAATGTGACATGTAAACAGTAGACAGCCCTCTCCTTAATGGCAGTCTATAACAAGAGATTCTAGAAGCTCAGTGTTCGAAAAGAAGTTTCACAATTCTGCATTGTTCATTCTTTATATAAAACTTATATGGAATAAAAGTGTCCTTTAATAATTATCAAATTCTAACCACCTTAATCCACACAAGTTGTTAATATCACCTGGAATTGGGACCAGCAGCTGATGCAATGGTTACATCACGGGACTCCCACATAGTTGACGGTGGTTCAAGTCTTGGACCCAGTGACTTAAAACTCACACTGGGCATGTATATGTGTGTACCCAAAGTCCCAAGAAGAGAATGGAAGAAAAGGGATTGCAGCATAGTCATCCCGCTAAGGGGTGATTTCTCGCTTTCTGTCTCTCTGTCTCTCCAGTGAATGCATGCACCCTATAGCAAAAAATTTATCTCAAAAAAAAAATCACCAAGAATGAAACAAATTAAAAGCCTTAATAATTTCCTTAATTCTATTTTTTATTGTCTAACTCTCAAGAAGTATTTAAAAATGCTTTTCAATGCAACTGTATTTGTCTAATTCATTGCATCTTCTATAATCCAATCAGAAAGAAAAATGGTACTTTTTTTTTCATTGTGTTGTAATAATTAATGATACCATAGAATTGTATTGACACTGAAACAGAATTGACCTAATTTCTTGTAATCTTTCCATAAACTAAGTGCTTTATTGCCTCATACATTAAAAGCTTAAAACAAATCTCTTTTAAGAATCTCACTGTGGGGCCAGCAAGTGGTGTGGTGGTTAAGGCACCAGACTCCCACAGGGCAGACTATGGTTCAAGAACTGGACCTGGCTGCTTGCTTTCGCTTGCCCTCTCTCTTTTCCTCTCTGTGTCTGTCTCTCTCTGGTGAGTGCATGAGCCCTATAGCAAATTTTTAAAATGATAATAATAAATACAATTAAATAAATAATTCTATTTCTTTCTTTCTTTATTCATTTAATTCCATTTGTTATTATTACTTTTTAATTTGACCAGAAAGAGACACAGAGATAGAGAGAAAGGGAAAGTGAGAAAGCAAGCCACCAGGTCCAGGACTTAAGCTGTGGTCTGCCATGGTTGACCCCAATAAATAATTCTAAACACAAAAACAAAAAAAGGTTCTCATCGTGATTTTAAACTATACTTTAGAGTTGAATAATGTTTAAAATGCCATGGACAATATTTCAAAAGAGGGCAATCTTTAACCCAGGTAAAATTCACCATGAAGTTCTTTCTCATGTAAAATTCATAGACCATTAATATACTTGGACTACCATCCTTAAACCTTAATTCAATCTTGTCACTGCCTCAAACCTCCACCTCACTCACAATATTCCTTAGCCTACTTCCTTCTCTAGGCATTTATTTGAGCTTTTTTTTTTTAATTTCCAATAAGTGATTGCCAAATAATTCATGGAAATGTATATTATTAAAAAACTGTGGGGAACCAGCAGTTAGCGTAATGGCTATGTCGCTGGACTCCCACGTAGTCGACCGCGGTTCGTGTCCCGGACCCGGTGGCTTAAATCTCACGCCGGGCGCGTGTGCGTGCGTGCCCAAGATCCCGAGAGGAGAATGGAGGAGAGGGGATTGCGGCGTGACCATCCCCCCTGGGGGGTGATTTCTCGCTTTCTGTCTCTATGTCTCTCTCTGTCTGTCTGGCGAGCGCACGCACCCTACAGTGAAAATCTCTCCAAAAAAAAAAAAAAAACTGTGCATGGTTTTCAATTTTTTTGTTTTTGCACCAAAGTAAATTGTACTTTTATTCCCTGTTCCTACAAACTCTTCAGAGTGTCCTTATATTTTATGTAAATTAGGTTCTTCTGCCTCATACTATATTGCTTCTACCTAAAGAATTTACTATTTCTTTCAGTGTAGATCTGCTGAAATGAATTCTCTCGATATTTGTTTGTATGAAAAGTATTTCTGCTTGGTTTTGTTAGAGATACTTTCTCTGAATATGGAATATGGGGATTGGTAGTTTTTCTTTCAGGATTTTAATCATATCATTTCATATCATTCCATGGTCTTTTGGATATACTATTTCTGATGAAATCTGCTGTATTTCTTACCTTGATTTCATTATAGGTATCATGTCTTTTTTCTTCCTCTCATCTACTTTCAGAATTTGGTCTTTGCCTTTTACTTACAGAAGCTTGAATATGACAACACTACTGTACTTATTTACACATCTTGTTTAGTGTTCTTTAAGTTTTGGGATATGTGATTTTGTATCTGTCATTAAATTTTTTCAAATACTCTTCTGCCCAATTGTCTTTTTTCCCCTGTGTTCTTCTTTTTTTTTTTTTTTGATCTTTGTACTTTTTGTTTTTGTATTTCAGATTGTGTACTTTCTATTGAACTCTTTTTCTTAAGTCCATCTATTTTTCAAATAAGCATTCCTGAGTATATGAGTTAGCCAGTCAGAGCAATTTTTCATCTCTGTTGCTGTGCTGGATTGCTAGTGTTTCCATTTGATTTCTTGAATTTGCATCTCTTACTGAAATGACCTATATGATCTTGTGTGTTAACCTTTTTTTATTAGAGTCTAAAATGTAAACATTTTAAATTTCCTGTCAGGTGATTTCATTGTCTGTCATATCCGAGTTCAGTGCTAATTATTTGTATCTTGAGAATATGTTCATTTTCTTGACTTTTCATGTAACTCATAATTTTGTTTTGTTGAGCACTGACACAATTTGTAGAACAATAGAGAATAAGATAAATAGGTTATTGCTTAAATATGGGGTAACTTTCTTTCTGTTAGATCATTCTTTAGTATATGGAGTTTGTGTTACCCTAGGTTAGAAGCAAGAATTTTTGTTTCTATGGTTACAAATCAGTGAAATATATGCTACAAATTCTTCTAGTGGGGCTGGTTTACCAGAGGATTTTTTTTTCTTTCTTTTTTTGGAAAGGTTTTTGCTATAGGCCCGTGTGCTCACCAGAAAGACAGAGAGAGACAGACAGACAGAAAGTGAGAAATCACCCCCCAGGGAGGATGGCCACGCCGCAATCCCTTCTCCTCCATTCTCCTCTCGGGATCTTGGACACGCATGCACATGCCCACAGTGTGAGTTTAAGCCATTGGGTCCAGGACTTGAACCGCAGTTGACTACATGGGAGTTCAGCAACATAGCCATTACACTAATTGCTGGTCCCTAGAGGATTTTTCTCAATATCCTCTCCTTGTTCAATCTTAGACTACGTGTGTGTATGTGCGTGTGTGTGTGTGTGTGTGTATGTCTGTGTGTCGGCATGAGGGGTGGATTGTAATTCAGAAATTAGAAATCGTGCCTCCTGTAGCTCTCTGAGCAGTATCTCATAGTAAATTTTACCTTCACCTATTAGGCAAGTTAGACAGTATTAAGCCTTTATAATCAGCAGTCACTGATCAAGAGTGTGGGTTGTACAGTGCTAGAGACTCTCCTTCAGCTATAGTTCTGGGCCTGTTCTGTGGTCTTGTCCTTTCCCATGGATAGAATTTTGCTGTTATCTCCCCTCAACTGCAAAGGGTTTTCACCTGTTCCTTAAGATTGGCTTTTTTGAAAGCCAGTAGGTGGTGTGGGGGTTAAGGCAGCTGGATCCCACATGGCCAGTTAAACTCTTTGAATCCCTGATCTTCCTTGAAAACATGCTACATACTTGTGTATACCTTCCCCAAATCCCATGAGCATGGAGGACAATGGAGTGTGTTGTGGTCATCCCCTCTCCAGGGGGGGATGATTGCTCACTTTCTCTCTTCCACCAACAAGCCCATGTGCCCTATAGTAAACTTAAAAAAAAAAAAAAAGACATTTTTGTTGCCCCCACATCTCCCACAGGTTGACTTTTGTTCCATTGTGGAAATATGAGATAAAGGCTCCTAATGGAGTTTTATACTGTTTTTCCAGGAGCCGCTGGTCCCCACCCTGCCTGTACTTTCTCAGGGCTCTCTCCAGTCTTCCCTGAGAGAAACAAGGCTTTTTACTGGTGAAGGATGCATGAGGTGATAGGAAAGAGGGAACTGAACATTCACTCCCATGTATTTGGTTTAGCTAAGACTCACGAGGGTCCTATGGCTACAATATACACCCAGAGGCAGGGGAAATATATGGGTCTTTTTTGACTTTTCTCTAAATGACAGCTACCTCCCCTTTGCTGCTTGAACTTGTATCTTATTCTAGCTTCAGTGTTTTCTTCTTGTCCTCAGATGACCTGAACTCTGAATTTTCAGAAGTCAGAGCAACGTGT
>NW_006159583.1:217274-252176 GCF_000334495.1 Tupaia belangeri chinensis | reverse complement strand
GGTGTGTTTGTCCAAAGGTAGATTAATATTTATTGTTCCCCATTATGGCACCAATTCTAAGTTAGTTCACTGTGTTGATTTACTCATTGAACACATACAATGATACTTTGTCTGCCTTTTATATTCCAAACAAAAGTTGTTTCCAAGGACTTTGTATTTTTTCATGAAGCATAGTCAATGGCTAAAGACGTTATTCTGTCAGCAAAAATGAGGTTTTTAAATTTTTTGATACAAACGATTGCATGAAACATCCTCAAGCACAAAGGCTTTCTTCAAAAGACCTACACTCACCTTTCACTTTCCTTTGCTACACTGAATCCTCTTTGAGCGCCTCTCCATGTGTCCTCTGCTCCATTTTTTTTTTTTTTTGAGAAGTTTTTCGCTATAGGGCGCGTGCGCTCGCCAGACAGACAGAGAAAGACATAGAGACAGAAAGCGAGAAATCACCCCCCAGGGGGGATGGTCACGCCGCAACCCCTTCTCCTCCATTCTCCTCTGGGGATCTTGGGCATGCATGCACACATGCCCGGCATGAGTTTTAAGCCCCCGGGTCCAGGACACGAACCGCGGTCGACTACATAGGAGTCCAGCGACATAGCCATTACACTAACTGCTGGTTCCCTCCTCTGCTCCATTTTGAATAATGTATGAAGATAATCCTCATTCTCTTCACAGTCTCTCTATTTATATGTCTATCTTAACCAAGAGCTATCTTTTCATTGACATACCATTTTCTATGTTAGATAAACCCTGAAAATCCTCATTCCCTAAGAGTAATAAATCATAGAATCGATTCAGAAAGATGGAAACTAACCCCATTGAACACCTTGTTCACATAGTTCTAGAATATCATCATTTTTATTGACTTTCATTTTCATTCTTCAAGTAATTTCCAAGTATTTATAATAATACTATACCTAATTTAAGTAAACAATTTAATATCTTATCTTCTGGTTTTTATTATTTTCTATTACTGATTATGTTAAAATCAAACCTAGTCTTCAGAATTAAGCACTCTAATAGCAATAGGAAATTGTCCTTGATAATTTTGGCACTCAACTCCTCTGATAATGGGAGCCCATTATCCAGCATAATTAATATCACAGTGTCAGATACAAAGTAGCCACAAAGGACTAGCAGATGGGATAATGGTTATGTCACTGGACTCCCACACAGTCAATATGCGATTCAAGTTCTGAATCCTGCGGCTTAAAATTCATGCCAGGCACATGTGTATGCGTGCCCAGGATCCTGAAAGGAGAATGGGAGAGAATGGATTGTGGTGTGGTCATGCCCGGGGGGGGGGGGGGGGGGGGGTTTCCCCTTCTCTCCTTGTCTCTGTCTCTCTCAGTCTCTCCAGCGAGCACACATGCCCTATACCAAAAACCTCTCAAGAAAAACAACAACAAAGTGTCCACAAAATCTTTGCAGCTCTACCCATTGGAGATAGCACTCATTTCTCCACTTTGATTGCAGTTATTTGTAATTTGTTTTCACTAATAAAATGTAGTGACTGTGATGTTGGGCACCTTCCAATCCCGAACTTCAAGGGGTCTTATTGTTTCTGTACCTGCCCTCTTAAGATATAAACATCAGGTGAACAATCATCAGCTCGGTTGCTGAAGAAGCCATATGTGGAGAACCCACATGACAGCCAGATGACTACCAGACATTAGGGCGATCCAAGACTTTCAGGTTGGATCTCATCACCATGTGACTGAAGTCACATGAGTTAGCCCATGTGCAACTAGTAGAAATGTCCAGTTGAGCCTCACCCAAATTGCTGACACACAGATGGTGAACTCATAAATGAATGTTCCCAGAAGCCACTTATAACTTATAATATAAGTGGTAGGCTTTATAATACACTAATAATGTATGAAATAAAAGTTTTCACATTTTAGAAAGATAATACATGTAGTATGTAACTCCAAGTAGAGCCTGAACTAGCATTTTGTAATCAATAAATTAAAGGGGATGCAACACAAACGTATGAACTTTATATGTAAGTAGCTAAATAAAGACTATAGGTAGAATAATGGTTTATATATACATATGTGTAAGGCTATACTGAAAATGAAATAGTAGAATAAATATTGGCTATATATATTCTAGTACTTATTTTCTTAATAAAAGCATAATTCAGAATTAATTTAACACATACACACACACACATACACACATATACATATGCACAAATATTCATTAAATCTACTTGCTAAAGGACATTGAAGAATAGAATGTATCAATGTTGACACAATCATTCTCATTAGACTGACATTAGACATCTAATGATGTGCTAGAAACAGGACTTTCAAGTGATAAAATAGTACTTGATCCACTACACTCTCTTTACAACTTTTTCTAGTGCCCTCTATCTACTTGTCAGCATAGATTTAAGTTTAGTCTCTTTTTATTATTTATTGTAATTATTATTTATTATTATTATTATTATTATTATTATTTACCAGAGAGAGACAGAAAGAGAAGAGGAATGTGAGAAAGCCATCTGCCAGGCTCAGGACTCACACTGCAGTTGGCCATGTTGGAGTGCAGTGTGTTAAACACCATGCTACCTGCTGGTCTAGTAGTCTCTTTCAATAAACATCCATAACCATTTTCTCACTAAAAAATTCAAACGTTTCATGGCCAAAAATAATATTATTATACATATTCACCATATTATATATCACAGTTGTATAAATATTATTTTAGCACTTTTCCATCAGAATTCAAAACAAATGCAAGTTTACAACCTTATATAATGATGATTCCACATTCCATTGATGGTAAGAAAGTTTATAGCAACCAACACAAAGCTTCTGGAAAAACTTCATTTTATGCACTATTAAAGACAGATATGGCTTTCCTTTTCTTACAGTTATCCATAAGAATAACTTAAGTTGTTGTTAACATTTACATTGGAATTAAACTGCTGTCACTCAGTAACACAGCTGCCTAGGTGGATTATTGCCAATCTTCTCATATATTTCAAGTTCTTAAGATAATGCATCATATAGGAAAAGGACTTAATCCAGATCGGGAGTCAGGGAAAACTTTCCTGCACAATAGTCAAAGATAAGCAGACATTAACTAAGCAAATTTAGGAATGAAATTCTCAATAGAGGTTGTAAAACGTGCGAAACCCTGGGGTAGAAAAGCCTAGGATACTTCTGGAATGAGTTCATTTTCCGGAATAAACACAAAGATAAAATGTTTGGAAAAGAATGAAAAATTATTGGTAAATCAGTTTGGGACCAAATGAAAATGTCTGAAAGGTCTACACCATAGAATTGTGGTCTCAAAGTTATTTTTACTTAGGATGTAAGACTTCTGAACAACTTTTTTAAAACTCCTAATGTTTTAGGCTCAGAACTCACACTGGAGTTGGCCATGTTGGAGTTCAGTGCCTTAAACACCGTGCCACCTGACATTCAGTGCCTTAAACACCATTACTTGACATTCAGGTATCCCATGATTCTGATCCCTAAAACTTTTTGAATCTTACCATTTTCAATGACAATAGGTACTGTCCTTTTTGATCATGCTGAAGAAATTCTTCTTGATTGAGATACTTATATTTGTATTGGGTTTAACTTTCTTTCTGCTTACGATTCTTAAAATGTTAACCTACTTTCAGGGACCAGCAGTTAGCGTAATGGCTATGTCGCTGGACTCCCATGTAGTCGACCGCAGTTCGAGTCCCAGACCCGGTGGCTTAAACTCACGCCAGGTGCGTGTGCGTGCGTGCCCAAGATCCCAAGAGGAGAATGGAGGAGAAGGGATTGTGGTGTGACCATCCCCCCAAGGGGTGATTTCTCACTTTCTGTCTCTCTGTCTCTCTCTGTCTGTCTTGTGAACACACGCATCCTACAGCAAAAACCTCTTCAAAAAAAAAAAAAAAGTTAACCTACTTTCAACACACAGTCCAATCTTTTCTCTTTTCTGAAGCTTTTGATGTCTACACAGAGAACTCTTTCTCTTCCAAGCACAGATAATTTTACTACCAGGTGGACATTTTGAATATTCACTGTTACATTGGCACTTATATTTCTATATTATCTGGCTTTTATGATATTACTTTGAGGTATAAAAAAAAAATCATCATTGGGGGACCAGCAGTTAGCATAATGGCAATATTGCTGGACTCCCATGTAGTCGACCGTGGTTCAAGTCCTGGACCCAGTGGCTTAAACTCACGCCGGGTGCGCGGGTGTGTGTGCCCAAGATCCTGAGAGGAGAATGAAGGAGAAGGGATTGCAGCGTGGCCATCCCCACTAGGGGGTGATTTCTCACTTTCTGTCTCTCTGTCTCTCTCCATCTTCCTGGCAAGCACACACACCCTATAGCAAAAATCTCCCTTCCCCCAAAAAAACATAAATAAATTCATATTTATATGTAACCCAAGTGTATAATTTCTTTTTAAGAGTTTTTTTGTTTGTTTTTTGTTTTTTGTTTTAGAGCACATGTGTTCACCAGAGAGAGAGACAGTGAGAGGAAAAGTGAGAAATCACCCTCCCTCAGGGGTGACGGCCATGCCACAACCCCCTTTCCATCGATCTCTTCCCAGGAACCTGGGCATGAACCCATATGCACCCAGCACGAGTTTCATGCCACCGATTCTGGGACTCAAACTGCGGTCAGTCATGTGGGAGTCCAGGGATGTAACCACTATGCCATACACCATATGCTGGTCTCTAAAGTGTATAACTAAGTGTTGATGTTTGCATAGTTCCACTGCAAATGTATTTTTGTGTATCTCATTACTTCTGAGTCTGAATGCTTGTGTCCCACCAAAAATTATAGACTGAAATCTATCCATGAATATCACAGTAGGAAGGGCCTTTAGGAGGTTTTCGTGAATGGGATCTTGCCCTTGTGAATGGGATTAGAATTCCCAAAAGATGTCCAAGAGAGATCCTTCATTCCTTTCACAATAAGAAGATACAGAAGGAAGATCTAGAGTAGATTTTCATCAGATACCAAATTTCCTGACACTTTAATCCTAGTCTTTCCAGCTTTCAAAACTAGGAGAAATACATTTCTATTGCTTATAAACTACCCAGTTTATAGTATCTTATAACACTCATAATGAATCATGACATAATTCTTTAGATGAAATGTATATTTTTAAAAAGAATTATTTATTTTATTTATTTATTTATTTATTTATTTATTTATTTAATTTGACCAGAGAAACAGAGAGGGAAAATGAGAAAACAAGCCACTGGATCCAGAACTCAAACCATTTTCGACCACATGGGAGTCCAATGCCCCAACCACCATGACACTTACTTTACCTTGACATGTGTATTCTGCAGCTAGGTGGTGTGTTTGATAGATGTATGTTCAGTTGGTTAATAGTGTTATTCCTCTGAGTCCTTAATGTTCTTTACAGTTCTATCCATTAATAAGAGTATGGTATTAAAATTCCAGCTATTATTGTTGAGTTGCTTATTTCTCCCATTAATTCTATTAAATTTTGTCTCATGTATTTTGGTGTCCTATATACAAATGTATATATATTTACAGTTTTAAATTAATTCATTTATAATTGGATTTTCTTCTTCTTTTTTTCTTTTCTTAGAGGTTTTTGCTATAGGATGCATGTGCTCTCCAGAAAGGCAGAGAGACACAGAAAGTGAGAAATCATCCTTTAGGGTGGATGGCCACCCCACAATCCTTTCTCCTCCATTCTCCTCTCAGGATCTTGAGCATGCATGCACACACAAACTCATGTGCCTGGCATGAGTTTAAGCCATCGGGTCCCGGACTCAAACTGCGGTCGACTATATGGCAGTCCAGCGACATAGCCATTATGCCAACTGCTGGTCCCGGATTTTCTTCTTAACAGGGTGACTCTTTTGTCTTAAGAAATTCTTCCTCTTTTTCCCTAGTTACATATTTCTTCTTAAAATATATTTTGTCTGATATTAGTATAGCCATTTCATCTCACCTGTGCTTAATGTTTACATGCTTAATATTTTCCACCATTTTGCTTTCAACTTACTTGTGTTTTTATATCTAAAGATATAAAACTTTGCAGAAAGTATGTCATTGGATGTTGTTTTAAGTTTTGTCTTAGATCATGTGACAAATTCTATTGATTTAGCATTCGATCAATTTACATTTAATGTAATTACTGATATGGCTAAAATAGTCTGCCATTTTTCTATGTTTTCTATATGTCTCATCTTTTTCTTTATGAGGTTTTTGCCATAGGGCATGTGTGCTTGCCAGAGAGAGAGAGAGAAACAGTAAGAGGGTAAGTGAAAAATCACCCCCACATACACACTGGGGGAACGGCCACACACAATCCCTTCTCCTCCATTTTATCCTCAAATTTTGGGCAGACATGTACACATACCTGGCATAATTATTGAGTCACAAGGTCCAGGACTTGAACCAAAGTCACTCATATGGGGTTCGGCACTTTAAACACTATTCTACCTGCTGGCCCTAGTCCCGTCTATTTTTGTCTTCTATTTTTTCCCCTGCTTTCTTTAGTCTTACGTATTTTCTTTAAAAAAAAAGAAAGAAAGAAACAATTATTTTATTTAACTTTATTTATTTATTTACTTTTTCTGAAATTTGACCAGAGAGGGACAGAGCAAGAGAGTGAGAGAGAGAGAGAGAAAGTGAGAAAGCAAGCAGCCAGGTTCGTGACTCAAACCGCATTCGGCCATGTGGGAGTCCAGTACCCTTAACTTGCCAGTCCAGTCTTACATATTTTCTAATATACCATCTTAATCTCCTTGTTGGCTTTTTAAATTTTTGGAGTCATTTTCATAGTGTTTTTCTCAAGAGATTATAATACAATCCTAAATTCTCACAATGCATCTCATATAATATTATAAATATAAATTTGTAGCTATTATTTCCTCAATTCTTTTCTGCCCCTATCTCTTTTCCCCTTTTCTTCCTCTGCCTTCTGTTACATACATGTTGATAACACTTCTTTCAGAATTTTTTATCCAGGAATGTTTTTATTCCACCTTTATTTTTGAAGGATAGCTTTGCTAGATGTAAAATTCTTGTTTGAGTTTTTTCTTTCAGCATTTTGAATATTTTTACCAACGCCTTCTGATCTGGCTTTCCATCAATTCTGATAAGAAGTTAGCTGTTAATCTTATTGTGCTTTACTTGAGCATAATGACGCGTTCTTCTTCTCTTATCTTCCATGTATTCTCTTTGTCTTTGTCTTTCAAGTTTAACTCATACGTACCTCAGTGTGGACTTACTCTACTTGGAGATAATTGAGATTCTCAAGTGTCTTGCTAAATATTTTTTCAGAAATTGGTGAAATTCATGGCTATTAATTCTTCAAATTGTTTTCTGCCTCTTTCTCTCTCTCTTCCCTTTCTCTGACTCCTATTACTTGCATGTGGATACACTTAATATCTGAAAGGTCTTTCAGATTCTACTCATTTTCTCATTCTTTTTCTGTTCTGCAAATCATATCATTCTAATCATTCTGTATTACCTCATTTCCCTGTTTTTTTTCTTTATACAGCTCATAAAAGGAGACTGAAGAGTTTATAGAAAAACTGAATTAAAGTACAAATTTATTTTGGTTCAAGGACATATGAAATCCATGCATAGTTTTTTTTATAATACTCATCTTGTAAGAACTCTTTGAAGACCCATCCGATGTTCTGTAAACCTCCTGAAGTATATTTTTTATTTTGTTTATATTATTTTCAATTCTAGAATCCCTATTTGGTTACTTTTTATAATTTCTTTTTTTTTTCATCTAAAACATTTATCTTTATTTTTATCTTTTTTTTAATTAATTTTTTTATTTTAAATGTATTCATTCTCTACATTAATTCACTATACACCATCACAACACACAAATGAATTTTCCATCCAAAATACACTGTGCAATGGCTCAATCAAGCACATCAACATACATGTTCTCAGCAAATAATTTTCCAATTCTTATGTCCTGCATACCTTGCTTTTTGTTTTGCCATCCCTGATCCCCCTTCCCCCACCCTCTGCCATGTCCCATCCTCCTCCCACATTGTCCCTGGCATCCACGGTTGCCCTCCATTCCTTCCCCCCTCCATTCAATTGATCTGCCAATGAACTTAATTAGTCTAAATATATCCAACAGCTAGCACAGCTGACACATACCTATACATGAACCCAAGTCTGACTTTAGGCATAAACCCCAGTGAGTAGAATGAACATACTATAAGGTAGTACCCAGCTGTGCCCATACAGCTCACTGCAGTTGTCAAATATGCATTTTTTTTTTTACAAAACTTTTTATAATTTCTAGCTCCTTATTGGCATTCGTGCCTTCATGAATCAATGTACTCTTAGTGTCCTTTAATTCATTTTATTTTGCTTTCCATGCAATGTTTGACTTGAATGTCTCTGTTCAGTTTTGTTTCTTTCTGTGTTTTAGGATCAGCTTCTTAGAGAATTACTGTAGTCAGCCACTGACTGGTCAGAGTTTGTGCTTAGAACAGCTAGAGCCAGTAAGATTTTCACCTTTGCCAATGACTGTGAGTGGGATTTGGGGAATACATCAAAATTCAGTGAACAAGCCTGCAACAGATTTTACTTTTTGCATGCTCAATTCCTGACATTTGCCCTAAAATAAGTAGTTGGAGCACTCTAGTCTCTCCTTAGCACACAAGCTGCCTTGCAAATCTACACAGACTCTGAATCATCAGGGAAGAATAGGCATTTCTCAAATAGGAAACAGAAAACTATGGTATTCTCATTTCCCAAAGTTCCTGGTCCATTTGTTGCTAATTATTTTGATTGCACCAGCTGTCACAACAACCTCAAGCTAAATATATTGTTGACTTTCCACAATTGGTGGGTGGTGATACCATCTTTGTTTAAACATTATCCCTAGACATTGGTCATTCTGTGTTCTACACCAAATCAAGTCAGCTACCATAGCAGCAACCATACTCTGGTAGAATTACTCTTCTGACAAAACTAAGAGGATTTCGGGAGCATTTCAAGATAAAACATCATGGATTCTCCTTGTTCTTACTAGAGTTCATCAATTTTCCTTGAATGACTGCTTCTCAGTTTATCACATTCCTTGATCAATTTCCAGTGCTCTCAAACGACTGTGTTCTTTGACAATTCTTCACGTTATTGCTGGATTTGAGGAAACCACTTCATTATACTATGAGCCATTTTAGTGGGTCTGCATCTTTTTCATATTTATTGAGTTGTAACTATTCTTAATGTTCGTAGAACAGTATTACATTCTTTGGTCTGATATATGCGATGAAAATATTGTCTCAATTTTTGTGCTTTCATTTTCATTTTCTTAAGTTTATTTCAAATGCAAATTTTAAAAAAATGTTTTATTAAGTCCCATTTCCTTTTTTGATTTATTGTCCATGCATACTTCATCTAAGAAATCTTTGCTCACTCCAAGATTATAAAGATTCTCTCTCTTTTTCTTTAGGTTGATGATCATTTTCAAATTTATTTTCTTGTATGTTGCCATGTAAAAGCTTTAAAGTATATTTTTATATGGATAGTTCTTCGCAGAACTTTTTTGGTACTTCAGTCAAAAATCAAATAAACATATGTATGTAGATCTATTTCTCTGTTTTATTTAATTGATCTATGTATTCTTATTGAAATATCACATGACTTTATTCAATCTAACTTTATATTATATCAAAAAAGTCTAATTTGTTCAAATTTTCAAAATTGTTTTGACTGTAAAGGTATTTTGTATTTTCCCATGAATTCTTGAAGCTGTATGTCAGTTTCTAGGTAAAGCCTGCTGGAATTTTAATTATGATGGAATTCAATTTGGGAAGAATTTAAATTTTAACCATTACTGAGATTTTCAGTTGATAAATTATAATATATCACTTTATTTTTAGATCTTCTGTGATTTTTCTCAGTAACATATATAGTTGTCAGTATTTATGTTTTGCATATATTTTGGAAAATGTCTCCCTGAAAATACTGTGTCTAGGATGCTATTGTAGAAAAAAATTTAGGTGCCAGCAGATGGCAAAATGGTTCTGTCGCTGGACTCCCACATAATTGACTGTGGTTCTAGTCCCGTACCCAGCAGCTTAAACTCACACTAAGCATGTGTGTAAGCATGCCCAAAATCCCAAGAGGAGACTAGAGGAGAGGGGATTGTAGCATGGTCATTGCCCCTGGGGGAGGGGGGTGATTCCTCACTTTCTGTCTATCTTTCTCTGTCTCTCTGTCTTTCCAGAGAGCACACATGCCCTACAGCAACAATCTTAAAAACAAAAACCTATATAATAATTTGTAACCACAGCTGTTAATGAATGTGCTGTTTTCCTAATTTCAGGCCAACACTAGATTGATAGTTGCTAATTTTTTCCCAAAAAGTATATATCTAACAGTTCTAATTTTTATATTCTTAATGTCTGGTTTTTTTATTTTTAAATTTTTTTATTTAATTGTTGTACATCTTTGTGGGTGCAATATGGATTTTCAAAGTGTATGTGCTGTGTGATGCTTTTCTTGATAAATGATTTTTGTAAATGTTTTAGCCATTTGTATTTCTCTGTTATTATATTTTCCCCTCCCATCTTTTGCCCAGTTTTTTATAGACATTTTAGATTTTAATTGAATTATACATGTTAGAAAGTAGTAATACTGCTTAATATTTCTATGTTTATGCATATTCATATCTCTACAAATTTTTTTAATCAACAAAATATCTATAGCACAATTGAAAAAACCCAGTACTTTAAAATATTCTTCATCTTAAATACAAAGATGTTAAAATCTGGGGCCAGCAGTTAGCATAATGGCCATGTCACTGGACTCCCATGTAGTCAACTATGGTTCGAGTTCTGGACCCAGTGGCTTAAACTCACACCAGGTGCGTATGCATGTACGCCCAAGATCCCGAGAGGAGAATGGAGGAGAAGGGATTGTGGCATGGCCATCCCCCTGGGGGATGATTTCTCACTTTCTGTTTCTCTGTCTCTCTCTGTCTTTCTAGTGAGCGCACGCTCCCTATAGCAAAAACCTCTCCAAAAAAAAAAGAAGTTAAAATCTATTTTTAAAATATTTTTTCATGCATTTTGTTCATAACATAAATTCATACATGTTACCAATTATCCTACTGAGTCTTGTTTTATAAAGTATGTATGAATTGAACCTTGGAAATTCATTCTTGAATTTTAGAGTTGAATACAGATGGTTTTCCTCCTATTTAAATTGAATGTACCTTTATCTTACATAATTATGTTCCAGCATTTATATGCATTCTATTATGAGGAAGAAATATTAATACCTTTTCTTCATCCATTGCAAGGGTCATGACTGATATCCTTGTATCAAAAAAATAAAAAAATTAACAAGAGAAAAAGCATAATGAATTTATTTAATCAAAGCTTTATGTGACCCAGAAGCCTTCCAAAGTAAAGATTCAAAAAATAATAAAAAAGACTTAAGACCTAGGAAAATTATTTTTATGCTTAGGTTCAAGAAGAATGAACTGTTTTGTAGAAATGTGGTTAGACGAAAGGGGTATGGCCTACCGATAACCAACTCATGATGAACTCGGCAAGGCCTGTTTGTTGATATTCTCTTCATAGCTTCTCTTCCCTCTGGGTGTAGAGCAGGAAATGAGGAACTTATGACCTGCTTTCTAATGAGCTACGTCAGGTAATTTCTTGATGTCCAGCTGTCTCATAAGAAGGCTGGGGAAAGACACAGTGACTTTTTTATTTCTTCAATGTTCATAATTGTAAAAGTCTCACATTTTGTGGTACTGTGTTCTGAGCCCCAACACAACTATCCAGATAATAATACTTCATTATTATCAGTAGATAATAGTGATTTGCCTTATCTTATCATTATTTTACAGGAAATGCCTCCACAACCTATTGTACTGCTCAAGTTTTCATGGTCTCTACTGCTTAAGCTAGCATATTGTCATGAGATAGTATTATATAAAGAACAGTACGTCCATTTTACAATGCCTCCAGGGTGAGGTGGTGAATGACACATCTTTAGACCAGGATTGTTTACATGCCGTGATAATATTTTTGACTCTTTCACTGATTACCCCCAGGTTGCTGCTCACTCTAAGTCCTCATTCTTTGTGTGTATTTTTCCATAGTCCATTTCCTCGGATTATCAGTTGTTCTTATCATGTGTGCTGCCTTTGTGACTTTTAATATTTTTTGGCATTTCTACTGGAAGCTGGAGTACATTGGAAACTCTCACTTTAAAATCTGCTTGTCTATATTTGCTCCTTTATTATGTTGATGGGTTCCTTTTTTTCCTCAGACATTTTTGCTATAGTGTGCATGTGCTTGCCAGAGAGACAGACTGACAGAAAGAGAGAAATCACCCCCTATCCATGGAAAATGGCCAAGCCACAATTCCTTCCCCTCCATTCTCCTCTTGGGATTTTGGGCATGCACACACATGTGCCTGGCATGAGTTCCAAGCTGTCAGGTCCAGGACCGAACTACAGTCAAGCACATGGGAGTCCAGCTCCTTAACCACTACACCACCTGCCGGCCCTGGTTTCCTTTTCTTAATATATGCCACCTGCTCTGCAGCTTCAAGGGGGCTTAGTTTTATATACATCACCAGCACGTTTGCTTCTGGTTCAGTTGCTTCTACACAGTCTTTGCTTTATTTTCATTGTCATTACTGCTCAAATTTAGAGGGTTATGCTATGGGACATGAGTGTGGTAATAGCTGTATGTGGCACATATCTAGTGGAAGTGTGGCTATGTACAGAGAATTATTTTAGAAGTGACTGCTTTTAAGTTTAGTATTAATAATTTAGTATGCCATTTGTGATTTGGGTATCTGTGTATTGTATTAACTTTAACTAATTCCTGCCCAAATTGTTTTTTTTTTTTTAATGCATAAAGCCTAAGAATGTAAGCATCAATTCATTCTTAAGTTTATACAGGCTAAGAAGGTCAGCTAGGAAACTATTTGAGGGGAACATCCAGCTATATAAATAATTTCATAGAAAAATAAGCTGTTAACCATCTATTTGAATTTATACTTTTCTTTCTTGGAGGAAGTGAGATCATAAAGGTTCCGATCTCCTTGCTTACCTCCTGGAGAATCGTGGTTAGGCCACAAAGTAGCACGCAGGCCTTTCTCATGATATCAGTGGCTGCCAAGAAACTGACCTTTAGCAGTTAGATAATTCCAGGATATGGATGATTTACTTTTGGTCTGAGCAGCTTCTGGGACTCCTTAAACAATTACTGGTATCCCTGTTCCCAGTGGAAACAACCGTGCCACCCTCAGGCTCAATTCCCCAGCCTCTCTCTCACCTGCCACGTCGAGGCTTTCTCCAGAACTTGCAGTGAATTTTCTTGAAAGGGCCATCTCTTGGCTGTTTTCTTGTTTTGGCTTTTTTGGGGGTGCACACATCTATATGAATGCTTCCATGGATCTCAAACACATAAAAATTAGGAGATCAAGAGCCATGACACCTGACTTCCTGTTACTCATATACACTGGAGTTAGAAAAAAGAGACTTCAAGATTTTCTTTTTTGGGGAACCAGCAGTTAGCGTAATGGCTATGTCGCTGCGGTTCATGTCCCGGACCCGGTGGCTTAAAACTCACGCCGGGCGCATGTGCATGCGTGCCCAAGATCCCGAGAGAAGAATGGAGGAGAAGGGATTGTGGCGTGACCATCCCCCCTGGGGGGTGATTTCTCGCTTTCTGTCTCTCTGTCTCTCTCTGTCTGTCTGGCGAGTGCACGCACCCTATAGTGGAAAACCTTTCAAAAAAAAAAAAAAAAAGATTTTCTTTTTTTTTCCACACCAAGTGCTATATTATCTGTAGTAATACAGCAAAAGAGGTTTTTTCTTTTTTTTTTTTTTTTTCATTTTAAGAAACAAGTTTATTTAAACAACAACAAAACACTTGACTCAAAGGGAAAACTATCTAGGATTCCTTTTTTTTTTTTCTTTCAGTAAGAGTAGTTTACCCCTACTTAAAGACAGATTGCCCTACATGTAACAGCTATGTAGAAAAGGTTATAAAGTTGTTCTTGGTTTTACAATGATAAATGAAAAACATCAAAATTCTCCAAACAAGGATTTTTATGTTGTTGGGTTTTTTTCTTTTGTTTTTGTTGTTGAAACAGTGAGAAAAAAATAACTTACTGGAATATAAAGAGTTGAATAAGCAAGCCACTAATTGAGAAAGGGGATATTTTCACAAAACCAGTAATTTTCCCCATCCCATCTCCATTTGATGTGAATCAAAACATACCACTAGTCACTTAGCTTAAAAAAATACGAATGCATGTGCACATACAACAGTTACTTTAGGTATATATGAAGGAATGGAGAAGGGAAAATGAAAGAATAGAGAAAACTATACTGTAGCAGTCAGGAAGTGGTGAAACCAAACTGTGGTTTCCTAATTGAGAATGTATTCTTGGACTATAAGACCAGAGTTCTGAAGTAAAGTAGCAGGTTCCCTTTTTAGTAGACCCCTCCTGTCTGCTGTTGGAACCCATCCATTGTATCTTCATCCTCCACTTCCAGCTGTGCAGGTGTGTCTGTTTCCTTGATCAACTGCCCATCAAGTCGGAATCTATCTGCCTCATTAACAAACACTGTCATTCACAATAGGCTTTCATTAGTTTACTAAGTGGCGTGTGCCTCCTAATCTTAAACTGCACTGCAGAACCATCCTGCCCTGCCAACTTGAAATGAATATGATCGTTGTTCTCTATCTTGACTCCTTCCTTGGGCTTTTCGTCAGCCATGGCAAGCGCCAAGTCTCCTCAGCTGCTGCTTCAGAACCAGGTTCTCTCCGAATGAGCACACAGGCAGCACCAGGAGCAGCAGAATCCAGAGGTGTATTTTTTTGTACTACTTCAGAAGTCAATGAACTAAAGTGATCAACATACTTCTTTATATATAAAGATGTAGGAGTTCTACTTCAGCTTAGGTAGAAGCCCTATGGAAATACCACTTTTACTCTATAAAGGAAAGGTTAGGGAATCTAGGAAGTGATAACTTTACTTGAGCTTATCAGAGAGGTGTGGTCAAAGCCACCAGGCCAACTGAATTCTAGGGGATATTAAGCCCTTTTTAGGAGAGGTGAGATAAAGGAACAGTTTTGCCTTTAGCAGAGCACAAGGTTTAAATGGCAGTCAAGCTGTGGGTAAGAAAAACTACTAAAACTTGAAAAGGTTCTTAAAATCTGCATGTGTAAGCTAAAGTTGACAGTAACAGATTTCTGGAATTCCCCAACATAATAGGAATACAGATTAATAAGAAAAGCATCTCTTTCCCATGAGCTTCACCATGTGACCTATTGAAATGATTGGGTACAAGACAGAAGACCTACAGGGGTTCTCTCCTTAGCAAGAGGTGGGGGTGGTGATTGTTGAAAAGAGAAAGGTACAGTATCTGGACCATCTGCTCATATGAAATAAATGCCCATTGATGCCGTAGGAGGACAGAAGCCCCTCTTGTTCTCTGGTTTCAGGAAGACGTTGGTTGTTGCTCAGGGAGAAGTAGAAGCAAAAGTCCTCTCCTGAAAGAGAGGGAGAAACCTATTCATCTCATGACCCTGCACTGACACAGTGGAAGAGACAACTGGTGGTAGTAAGAGGAAGCAAATTCATTCCCATTCATGGCCCCTGAGGTCAGAATTCAGATAATACGATGGGATAAGTCAGGAATGGTGATAAAGCTCCCCAACACATCCCCATCCCCAAGACTCAGACACAGAGTGCCCTGCATCCAACAGACTTGTACAGGACAGAGAACTTGGCCAAAGCCCACCAGGAGATATGTACTGAGGGTTGCCAGAACAGCCTATTACTGACAGATGAACAAGATGAACGCAGTTATGTGGGCTTGCTCAAGGTTTAAGATAAAGCAGGGGCCAACTGTGTGGCCTAAGTGGTTGAGGTAGTCAAATTCCACCTGGCCAACCTCATGGTTCAAGTCCCAGGCCTGGTGGCTTAAGAAACATGCTGAGTGCATGTGTGTACGTGCCCAAAATCCCAAAAGGAGGGAGAGATGGAGGAGAAGGGACTGAGGTGTGACCATTTCCCATGGGAGGTGCTTTCTCCCTCTCCCTTCCCTCTGTCTGTCTCTATGTCTCTCTAGCAAATACACATGACCTATGGAAAAAATGAATAAAATACAACAGGAATTCTACAAAAACATGCCAACTCTTCAGTCTTTACAGTAAGCACAAGGTAGAAGAAGTTCTAGGCTAGAGGGCTTTGAATTCTTTGGTGTGCTGAAGGTAACTATGCAATTAACATGAACAAACTTAGTTCAATTATCAATAGGTTGGTTTAGCCTTCTACAATAACAACTCCTTATATTAAAAAATAATTATTTTACTTTGACTTTATTTATTTATATATTTATTTATTTTTAAATTGAGCAGAGAGGGACAGAGAGAGAAAGAGAGAGAGGAAAAGTGAGAAAGCAAGCTGCCAGGTCTGGCACTGGAACTGCAGTAGGCCATGTGGGAGTCCAGCACATTATCACACCTCCTGCCGGCCCCAACAGCCCTATTTTTTAACAAAAGAAAATATGTCTTCGGTATGTTCCTCCATAAACATTGCTGAACCAATTATTTTCTAATATCTTCCTCATTATATTTTCTCTCCATAGTCACAGCATTATAGAGAATCTCTCTTTGTTTGTAGGCCATTGCTCTGTATAATGTAGTTCTGTGAGGGCGGGCAGTAACTGTCAGCATTGATTACTGTTGTAGTTACTTTTCTTTTTCTATTTTTTTTTGAGAGATATTTGTTATAGAGCATGTACACTTGCCAGAGAGACAGAGAAATACAGAGGGACAGAAAGTGAGGAATCCCCTCCAGGGGGGACGGTCACCCCACAATCCCTTCTCCATTCTCCCCTCGAGATCTTGGGCACACACACACACACCTGGCCAGCGTGAGTTTTAAGCCACTGGGTCCAGGACTTGAACTATGGTTGAAAATGTGGGAGTCCGGTGATGCAACCATTATGCCAACTGCTGGTCTCATCGATTACTGCTGGATTTTCAACACCTAAAATGATGCCTAGATCACAGAAAGCACTCATTTACTGTTTGAAGAAAGAATAAATAAATGAATGAACAAAAACTTTGGGGGAGGAGGGTTTTCCACAGGCGAGTGCACTCACAGGAGTGAGACAGAGAGGGTAAAAGTGAGAAATTGCCCGTGGCGGTGGAGGGGGATGGCTACACCACTATCCCTTCTCCTCCAGACTTTTCTTGGGATTTTGGACACACACACACGTGTCTGGTGTGATTTTCAGACCATCTAGTCTTGGACTCAAACTGTGGTCAGCCACGTGGGAGTTCAGCACCTTAATCACCTTAATCACCACACCTCGTGCTGGCCCCAGAAACATTTTTAAAATCAAGTAGATTAGGAAAGATATATAAAATTTTATGCAATAGGCAAATACAGTATATTATTTTCCTATTATTGAGAAATAGTTCCAAATATGTATGTGAACCAAAAAGCTGAACTACGTCTCTAATAAATGTGTAAATTTTTGCAGTTCTTTTTATCTAAGTATAATTTTACGACTAGAAAATTACCTCATTCAATTTACTGAAGTTAAATTAATAAACCCTCTTCTAAAAATGATTAGCTTAAACATAATAAAAATAAAATTGCAAGTAATCTAAAAACTAGCAAAAAGCATGAAGTTTCGATAAAACTCATAAGACACAGTTGAAGATGCTTTCAAGAAAAAAATAATCCCCAAAGATATCATTATTTCAACAATCTTAAGTATTTTATTATTAAAGGAAAGACTGGCTTTTATCTCCCTGTTTTTCTTATCCTTCCCCTTTCTTTCCTCTCCTTTTTTCCTTTCCTTTCCTCTCTTCCCCTCTCCTTTCTTATCCTTTGTTTTTCCTCCCTTCCCTTCCCACTCTCTTCCTTTTCTTTTGCTTTCTGAGTTAAGTCTTAAGTCACTTAAGTAAGGCAGAGCAAAGTATGATGTGGCTCAGCATGAGGTGCCAGAATCCAGGCAAAGAGCAGGGCATTCATGCCACAGGGCTCTCCAGTGCTGATCGCTCAAGCACAGAAGAAGAGAGAATGCACGCACTCAAGGCAGCATCCAGTGTGGTGTCAGACCCCAAGACTAGTTAGAAAGGCGCTAACCTGTGGGGTGCTCTGGGCTGTGGTATCAGAGATGATGCACAGTAGCCAAACACGGGAATTCCAAAACTTATAATGGGTGGATGCCCTGGCATTGGTCGTCAGAGATTAAACAAGATGAATTTCAATATCTGTGATTTCTCCTTAGCCCAATTTAAATCTAAAATTAATCGTTTCCATTACACTCTTGGCTGCCCACCTGAATACTACATTTCCCGGTCTTCCCTGAAGACTGAAGGGAGGAAGCCATATGTTCACCATGGCAGAGATGCTTAATAGCCTGGATCACCCACTTACTCAAACGCTCCACAGAAGGGGGGTGGGGAGAGAGCTTCAATCTTGTTTGAGTCGTCATATTTGATCTATTAATCTACCACTCTTAATTACTACAACTTTGTATTATGTCTTAGTATCTGCTGTGACAAATCCTCCCAGTTTTATGTTCTTGACTATTCCTTACCTGTTTCTTCTAAACATATTTTAAAATCATTCTGTCAACTAATTAATAAATAATATCTACTGATATTTTAATCCTCACTGAATCTACAGTATATAAAAAAACTGACATCTTCATGGTACCGTATCATCTTATACATAAATATATTGCTTTTTAAAAATGTCATGTGCCATTCATTTATTTAATAAATAAATATCTGTTTAGTGCCTAGCACTAGGAACATAGCAATAATCAGGACACATGAGACCTTTATTTTCATAGAGTTTACATTCTAAATAATGTAATATTTAATTAGGTAACAGGTTGTATTTGCCTATTACATAAAATTTTATGTATCTTTGCTAATCCCACGTGCCTGACCACGGTATGAGTCTGGACTAGGTGGTTTGAAAATCACATCGGGCACATGTGTGTGTGTTTAAAATCCTGAGAGAAGACTAGAGGAGAAGGGATTGTGGTGTGGCCATCTTCCTCCACCCCCATGGGTGATTTCTCAGAGAAGGAGGGGCAAGGATAAACTGTAAGCACATAGACAATTAAAGGAATTTTTATATTGTGGTAGCTATTGTGAAGAAAATAAAACAGGGTGATATAAAAGTAAGTGACTTGAAGTAAAAGATTTTTCTTTTACATTTGAATTTGATATTCAGAGAAAGCCATTTTGAGAGAATGATATTTGATCTGATATGCAAGCGAGGAGGAGGAGCCAGCTCTGTAAGGATCTGGGGAAAGAATGTACCAGGTAGAATGAGAAGCAGGTGCAAATTCTCTGAGGTAGACATGGACTGTGGTTAAAGGAACAAAATTCTGTGTGGCTGAAGGATTCACAGGTGCTAGAATAACGGTGCAAGATGAAATCCAAGAGGTGGGCAGGGTGTAAATCACATAGGTCTTTGGAATTTAAAATCCTGAGAGAAGACTAGAGGAGAAGGGATTGTGGTGTGGCCATCTTCCTCCACCCCCATGGGTGATTTCTCAGAGAAGGAGGGGCAAGGATAAACTGTAAGCACATAGACAATTAAAGGAATTTTTATATTGTGGTAGCTATTGTGAAGAAAATAAAACAGGGTGATATAAAAGTAAGTGACTTGAAGTAAAAGATTTTTCTTTTACATTTGAATTTGATATTCAGAGAAAGCCATTTTGAGAGAATGATATTTGATCTGATATGCAAGCGAGGAGGAGGAGCCAGCTCTGTAAGGATCTGGGGAAAGAATGTACCAGGTAGAATGAGAAGCAGGTGCAAATTCTCTGAGGTAGACATGGACTGTGGTTAAAGGAACAAAATTCTGTGTGGCTGAAGGATTCACAGGTGCTAGAATAACGGTGCAAGATGAAATCCAAGAGGTGGGCAGGGTGTAAATCACATAGGTCTTTGGAAGCATGAAAAGTAAACAGGTTGGGGGGCAGGTGGCATGGCGGTTAAGGCGCTAGACTCCCCCAGGGACAACTGTGGTTCAAGTTCCAGACCCAATAACTTTCTTTCTCACTTTCCCTTTCTCTCTGGTCAAAGTTGAAAAACAATAATAATAATAAATAAAATTATACAAATAATTCTTATTTTTTAAAAAAAGTAAGTATGTTACTTTTTAAATCATTTTAATAGTTTCTCTGTAATGTCTTGGAGAAGGTTTTTGCTTATTTGTTTTTTTTTTTAATTTTTGAGAGTTTTTTGGTATAAGGAGCATGTGCTCACTTGAGAGACAGAGAAAAGGTAATAAATTACACCCTAGAGGGGATGGCCACACCACAATACCTTCTTTTTCATTCTCCTCTCAGTATTTTGGGCACCCATATACTCACACACCTGGAATGAGTTTCAAGTCACCAGGTCCAGGACTCGAACCAGGGTTGACTGTGTAGGAATTTAGTGCCCTAATGGCTGTGTCACCTCCTGACCCCTTTGTGGAGGTTTTTAAAGATTCGTTACTTATACTTTATTATTTTCTATCATGAATGTATCCTTTATAAAATTATATCTGTAAATGGTACCTTTTATAAAATTATATCTACAAATTATAAGAATTGGCTTTTTGTATGTTAAACACACAGATAACAAGATTGAAAGATTTTATTATTTCTAATCTTTATCATTGTAAACCTGACAATTTTACACAAGTAAAATCAATCATCTCTATGTTCATGTAAGAATAATTATGCTGAAATAATATTCTCAATATGCAATACAAACTCAACAGGTGATCAAAACCTGTTTACCAAAGCACATTGATTCACTGAAAAAAATATAAAGTGTTTCAAAGATTTTTTTGAAAAAGCTAAATATATGGACTGCAGATAGTATCTTCTATGATGACATTAAGGATGAGTGAGAACAGCTCAAGAAAAAGTGAATCATGGGACCAGCATTTGGCATAGTGGCTATGTCACTGAACTCCCATGTAGTCGACTGTGGTTCAAGTCCTGGACCCGGTGGCTTAAACTCACGCCGGGTGTGTGTGCATGCATGCCTAAGATCCCGGGAGGAGAATGGAAGAGAAGGGATTGTGGCGTGGCCATTCCCCCAGGGGATGGTTTCTCGCTTTCTGTCTCTGTGTCTTTCTGGGAACGCACGCACCCTATGGCAAAAACTTCTCAAAAAAAAAAAAAAAGTGAATCATCAGGTAATGACTTAGAGGCCATCATTAATTAATTCTTTCATTCCAGACTAGGCACTAGGTACCAAAAAGAGAATGGTAAATGTGGCAGTTGTGCACTACCCTGCCTAAGGTCACTTCTTAGTCCATTTCATGTTACTATAATAGAATGGCAAAACCCGAGCAATTTACAAGGAAAAGAAATTAATGTCTCACCATTCTGAGGCTGAGAAGTCCAATACCAAGGTGCCAGCCTCTGGAGCCATGTCTTTCCATGACAGATGGAGCAAGGGCAAAAGAGCATGAGAGACTGAGAAAGCAAGAGGGGGACAGACTTCCTTTACAACAAACCCACTCTAGGCAATAACCCATTTCTGTTATAATGCTATTAATCCCTTTTTAAAGGCTCTGCAAGAGTAATTTAAGAGTTAGAATAACCAAATCTCTCTTTAAAAAACAAAAAGTCTTTTTTAAAATCATAATTAACTATAGAAAGTATCACTAGTTTCAAGTCTGCTTCTCTGATACCTTTATGCTATTTTGCTAAAAAATTAAAATATCCTATAATATGCATAAATTTTATAAATGCCATTGGAACATTAGACATTTTCTTTCTCGATGTAGAAAGAAATGCTTTGTAATACCTTGTAAAAGGTATTATAAAGTACATTGACGCCCGTGCCATGGAGTTCTCATTTAGCCATGCCCCGCTAATTATACTGCAGCCACCCTGGTTTTCCCTTAATTCGGACACAGGCCCCAGAGGAAAGGAGCTTCAGCATCCCTCTGCTGCCGTCATGTGGCACAAGGAACAGGCACAGGTCCCAGTCAAAATGCCAAGAGAAACCTAGAGCCTGACGTAACTGTAAGTTTTAAGGTAGTTTGTTTGTTTTTGTTTTGTTTTGTTTTGTTTTGTTTTTATTAGATTTACAATATTTTAAAGGCCGTTAAGGGGACCAGCAGATGGTTTAGTAGTTAAGGAACTAGACTCCCACAAGACTGACTACTGTTCAAGTCCCCGACCTGGTGGCTTGAAAATCACACCAGGTATATGTGTGTGCATGCTAAATATCCCAAGAGGAGAATGGAGAAGAAGGGATTGCAGTGTGGCCATCCCCCTGGGGGTTGATTTCTCACTTTATCTCTCTCTCTTCTCTCCAACAAGCACATTTACCCTATAGCAAAAATTTCTTAAAAAAAAAAAAAAGAGGAAAAGAAGAAAAGGTCATTAAAACAAATCATTTTCCATTAGTTTTCCTTAAGGTGGTACTTTGCTAGTGTTATTGGGAGAAAAAAATGCAAAGATTTCTAAATGCAATTTAGAAATTAGATAGATAGATGTTTGATGATTTAACCCTAATTAATTTATTTCCTACTCATGTATTTATTAATTTAAGCCAATGGTCCTAATGCTAAAAACAAAACTAACAATTTAACAGTTTACTGGCAAAATTTTGGAAGATATCTTTCTGTATTCTTTCATATGCATAAATAAATTGCTTTTACCAAAATGGAATTATATCAGTATTTCAACTATTTTGTACATATAATTCAATCTTATATATTTATGCAGAGATATTAGTTATATTGTCCTCTCTTTTTTTTTTTTTTTTGTCATTCTTTTTGGTGATTTAGTCATTGTTGGAGACTTTGCCTTCAAGGTCAGAAATTCTTCCTTCTGCATGGTCCAATTTGCTGTTATTGCTTTCTATGGAGATTTTAATTTCTTGTATTATATTCTTCATTTCTAGAAGTTCTGTTTGATTCTTTTTGGGGTGTCTATTTCTTTACAAAATTCCTCTTTCATGTCCTGAAATGATTTTCTCATTTCCTAGAACTTATTGTATTGTTTTCTCTTGCTTTTCATTGAGTTTTGTCACTATGAATATTCAGAATTCTTTTTCTGACATTCCTGTGTATTTCTCTGTGCTATCCACTGTTGGTGAGGGACTACCATGGTCACCTGGGGGAGAGTTACCACCTTGTTTTCTCACATTTCTTTGAGATCTGTGCTGGTTTCTATCAGTTGATGCAGTCGTCACTTTTTTCTGTTTTTTGGAGTAGATTCTTTAGTATTGGTAGAGAAATTTTCACCCTTAGTTCCCAGCTGTGTTCCTATTGAAAGGCTCTGTCTCCCCAGTCAGAGCAGTTTTGGGTAATTTCAGGTTCTTGACTCCTCTACCTAATGTTCAGCTCTTGGTGAGGTGGTAGCAAGCTAAGGAGATAAAACTTAGTGAAGAGGATCAGGTCTCATGCTGCACTTCACCCAGCGTGCTGGTTGGTGGACCAAAATCCCAAAGTTGCTCCCAGGCTCCAGGTGCAACTCACCCAAGAAAGCCTGCCCAGATGATGCTCAAGTCTCCTGGTGGGTGGACGGGGTGAGCCAAGGCCATCAGAGTGTTGGGCAATGAAGTGACCAAAGGTCCAAAGTTGCTCCCAGGCTCTGACTGTAGACTCACCCAAGGAAGCTTGCCCAGATCAGTCTCAAGTCTGTGTGATAGGTCTTATACAGTAACATTGTAAACAGGGCATCAACTTGACTCGAAGTTAAGTTTTTATTTTATTTATAAGATAACCTTTAGCAGAAAAGCTTTTTTTTTTTGGGGGGGGGGAGAGGTTTAAAGCATTTTTTTTAAGAAACTAACATTTTAAAAATTGGAAGTAATATTTTCTCTAGAAATCCTTCAGTTGCTCAAATTTTGGCCAATATAGTGACCAACCATGATCTCTACACATGCTGAAAGTCATAGAAGAAGACAGACAGCTGAAGTCATAGAAGAAGACACAAAAGTGTAAGTTGACTGGGCACAGATGGAGTAAAGAGGCTGCCATGTATTTCAAATCATAGTGACAATCACTTCTCCCTCTCTGTGGAAATGTGATGAGGAGATCGCAAACCAAAGATCTCAGCCAACTAACTCCAGGCACAAAATAGTGTCACTGTGCACCACTCACAGAAATTGACTGGTTATGATGCAGACCCCAAACCAAATGAGAACAATAAATATTCTAGTCACTGAGACCCTTCCAAGCACAAGCAGTAGACCCCAGAAACTCAAGACATAGCCTGTCATGAACACTTCATGTCCTGTGCTGATCTAAACCAAGGGTTCTTAATTAACAGTAATTTTGTTTACCGGGACATTTAGAAATGTCTGGAAGCCGTCTTAGTTGTCACATCTGAAAAGGAAAGTGCTACTGACATCTAGTGGGCAGAGGCCAGGGATGCAGCTAAATCTCCTACTGTGGGTATGGTAGCACCTTATCCGGCCCCTGCCCCTCAAGGATTGTGCTTAGATATATAAGGGGATTTCAAAAAGTGTGGAAACAGTAATTAAAATACAAATTTATTCTAGTACAAAAAATTGGAAATCCATATAAAGTTTTTTCATGATGCGCATTCCCCAATCATTTGTTTGCTATTGCTATTGGGAGTGTGCACTTGCCAGAGAGAGACACAGAGAGAGAGAGAGAAATTTGGAATGTGCCGCTCCCCGAACCCAAAGGAATGGCCACATCACAATCCCTTCTCCAGTCTTCTCTTAGGCATTTACATTTGCCCAGAGAGTTTTTCAACCAGACCTGGGACTCGAATCAGGCAGTAAGCTATGTACAATCTAGCCAGGTAACCACCACACCACCAGCTGATCCCTTTCCATGAACTTTTTAATGATCCCTCATGCAGTTTTTCTATCCATTCATCTATTCATCTTTTGTGATAGTCTGTAGTTTTCTACTTGCATAAGTATACATATTTTGTTAGATTTGTACCCAAATAGTTTGGGATTTTTTTTTTTGGGTATTATCATACATGATATTGCTCTTCATATTTCTAATTCCAACCATACATTGCTGTTATACAGGAAAGCAGTTGATTTTCACATATTGACCTTGTATGTGCAGCTCTTATGTACTTATTTGTGAGAGTCCTTCAAATATATTGTGGGGGGACTAGCAGTTAGCACAATGGCTATGTCGCTGAACTCCTATGTAGTCGACCACAGTTCAAGTCCCAGACCTGGTGGCTTAAACTCATGCCGGGTGCGTGTGCGTGCATGCACAAGATCCCAAGAGGAGAATGGAGGAGCGTGCCCTATACCAAAAATCTCTCCTATATATATATATATATATATATAGTGGGAAAATGGAAGGACACATTGTTTGCTTCCAGTTTGAGATGAGTATGAATAATAATGCTATAAATACTCACAGGCCATATTCGTATAGATGTAGGTTGCTGTCTCACTTGAGTAAATACTTGGGTGCACAATTGCTGAATCATACAGTAAGACTATTTTTGTAGGAAACTGCTAAACTATCTTCCAGAGCGTCTATCCATTTTGCATCTTTTCAGCAGTGAATAAAAATATTTTCATATTCTTATATAAAAACTTACATATTTTTTTCTTTTGGTCATTTACCTCAGTGCGGACTGCTAACTAATCATTAGTTTAATTTGCATTTTCCTAATAATAATTTAAATAATGTTGAACATTCTTTCATATACTTACTTGTCATCTGCATAGTTTGTTTGGTAATTTGCCCACGAACATCATTTACCCATTTATTAATTTGATTGTTTGTTGAGTTGAAGAGGTCTGTGTATATTTTGATATATATCCTTTATCCAACATATCGTTTTGAAATATTTTCTGTGAGTTCGTGACTTGGTTACTTATTTTTTTAACAGTGTCTTTTATAGAACAAAAGTTATAAAATTTCAAAAAAGTTAAACATAACTGTTTTTTCTTTCATGTTTTGTTCTTGTTGTAGTGTGTCTGAGGATTCATTGCCAAATGCAAAGTCATGCAGATTTTTTTCCCAAGTTTTTTTCCTATACATTTTATATATTTTTTTATTTTACATGTAGGTCTGTGAACCAGTCTGAGTTAATTTTGGCCTAAGATATAAAATCTAAGTCTAGATTAGCTAACAGATGTCTAATTTTTCCTGGACCATTTGTTGAACAGATAATCCTTTCTCTAGTAAATTGTCTTTTGAATTTTCCCAAAAATTAGCTGGTCATTTTTAAACAGGCCTCATTCTGAGGTGACTCTTCTAGTTCCATTAGTTTATGTGTCTTCCTTTTGCCAAGTGACTGGGTTTTGGGGTTTTTAAAATATCTTTTATATACATTCAATCATGTATATCATTATAGCATGCAAAATTAATTTCCCCAGCATGGATACACTATAGTGTATAGTCCAGTTAAAGATATTTCCATACACATTAGCCAAGTAACTATCTTGACTACTATAGCTACATAGTAAGACTTAAAATCTCATAACTGTCAAGAATTATGGATTATGAGCTAAAAGTTTTTGCTATGTAAAGTAAATGTAGAAAAATGTAAAAAGAAATAAATGAAAGAAAAAATAAATTAAAAAAAAGACTTAAAATCTCATAGTGTCAAACCTTCCAACTTTGTTCTTTTTCTTTATTGTTTTATCTATAATATATTATCTATGTGTATTTTCTATGTTATATGTTCTCTGTTTTTCCATGCAAATTTTAGACTCTAATTGCCAAGATCTACAAAAAGCTTTTTAAGTTATTTTCTTAGAGTGTTCTGATTGTGTTGAATCTACAGTTCAAGTTGGGAAGAAATGACAGCACTAATAAATTTTTTAGTCTCTTAACATAGAATTAATAGTTCTCTGTTTATATATTTTTAATTTCTTTCACTAATTTTTTTTTTGTAATTTTGCTTTAGGGTACATGCATGAAAAGAGAGAGAGAGAGAGAGAGAGAGAGAGAAAGTGCAAAAGCACCTCCCAGAGTACCCTCTACAATCCCTTTTCCTCCATTGTCCTTTAGGAACTTTGACCACACATGCACACAGGCCCAGGATGTTTTGATGATAAGTTGCCAAGTCCAGGACTCAAACCACGCTGTCAGTCATATAAGACCCAACGGCCTTAACCACCATGCCACTACCTGGCCCTCTTTCACCATTTTATGTGGTTTTCCACTTACACATGTATATATATTTCAATAGATTTGTTTCAATTATTTGGGGAAGGGTTAGTACTATCATAAAGGATATTTATTATTCTTTTCGTTTCTAATTTCAATCATACACTGATGGTGTGGAGGAAAGCAAGTGATTTTTATATATTGACCTTGTATGCGCAACCCTGATATACCTAACTTCAACAATTTCATAGAAAAAACGGAATTAAAATACGAATTTGTTTGGGTGCAAAACAAAAATCCAAGCGTAGTTTCTCCATAACACACATTTTTCATGAATTTTGAAGACTTTTTTGAGCCTTTCAACTTTGTATTTCTTTTTATTACTGTGTTATTTATTCTTTCCTATCTATTTGTGTTAGTTCCAGGATGGTTTTGTTTCTTTAACATTTCTTTACATGGAAAATTATGTCACCTATGGATAAAGATAGCTTTGTGTGATGTTTCTTCCCCCCCTTATATAATCTATAAACATTTATTTTCCTTGTTTTGTTGCACTAGCTTGAACTTCCAGTATAAGATATTGAGTAGGAGTGGTAAAAAGAGGACATGGTTGCTGCCTCCTCCTCTATTTTAAGAAAAACGTGTCCAGTTTCTGACTATTAAGTATGTGGTTCAGTGTAGGATTTTTGTCAACCTCCTTTAAGAAGTTAGGGAAGCAGCTTTGTATTCCTAGTTTGCTAAGGTTTTTATCCTGACTGGGTATTTGATTTCAATTTTTACATCTTTCTTATTCTTTGAGTGTCCATGGGGTCAGTGATAATAATTCTTTCATTTGTGGTATGACAATTTGGACCTTTGCCCTAATATATATATATATATATTATATGTTTTTTAATTGCCAGAGAACACATGCACTCACCCAAAAGAGGTAATGGGGGGAAGGAGAAAGCACCCCCCACCAAGTGGTAAATGGTCATGCCACAGTCCCTTCTCCTCCATGTCTCCACTCACACACATGTGCCTGGTAGGATTTTCAAGCCTCTGAGGCCATGTGGGCAATGCCTCTTTTCACCATAAGGCTATAGGATTACTCCCTTTACTGATTTTTCCAGATAACTACCTGTGGTTAGTCCAACTGTAGGGGTATAGTGGAAATTCAATACTCCTTGATGCCAAGGCCATATGGCAAGGTCCCAAGTTCATGTCTTAGAGGTCTCCCTATGCGTGCTTGGTACAATACGCATGTCTGTGATCCTGACAGGCAGGAGCTAGGGAAAGGGTCATAGTGCAGATCCTGTTGGAGGTGCTTTTCTCTCTCTCTTTCTCTATCCCTCTCTCTTTTTATTTCTTTTTTTTTTGGGGGGGAGAGGTTTTTGCTATAGAGTGCGTGCGCTTGCCAGACAGACAGAGACATAGAGACAGAAAGTGAGAAATCACCCCCCAGAGGGGATGGTCATGCCACAATCCCTTCTCCTCCATTCTCCTCTCGGGATCTTGGGCACGCACGCACAAGCGCCCGGCGTGAGTTTTAAGCCACCAGGTCCAGGATGCGAACCGCAGTCGACTACGTGGGAGTCCAGCAACATAGCCATTACACTAATTACTGGTTCCCTCTCCCTCTCTCTTAAAAGAAATAAACTTTCAAAAATAACTAGCTCTTGGGAGCCAGTAGGTAGTCTAGTGGTTAAGGCAGTGGAATCCCACACTGTTGACTACAGTTCCAGTGCTGGACCTAGAGACTTTCTTTCTCACTTTCTTGCTCTCTTACTGGTGAATGCATATGCCCTATAGCAAAGTAAATAATAATAATAAATAAAATTAAATAAATAGTGCTAAAAATAAAATAAATAACTAGCTCTTGCTTTTGTTTTCCATATTATTTTCTGTTTCAACATTTGAAATGTATGCTCTCATTTTTAAAAATTCCCTTGAATATCAAATTTATAATAATAGCTTTAAGACAGCATATGATCTCAAGCCACAATGAAATTAACAAAAGCTGGGTTGGAAATTTTCCAAATATTTAGAGATCGAGACTAGACAGCACACTTCTAAATAAAACTAGGGTCAAAGAAGTCTCAAAAGAAAATATATTTTGAATATAATTAAATGAAAATACAGATAATTAAAATTAGTGAAATACAGGAAAAGTGGTGCTTTGAAGGAAATTTATAGTTTTAAAGGCACATATCAGAAAAAAAGCTAGAAAATCTATGAAGTTGATGACCTATCATTCCACTTTAGAAAACTAAAGAAACAAGAGCAAATTAAATTTAGGAAAGAAACAAAGACATAATAAAAAGAGAGCATAAATTTAAAAAGTTGAAAAAATGGAAAATAAGCACGATAAAAGCTGGTTCTCTGAAAAGATTAATATAATTCATAAACCTCTAGCATACTAAGATGAACCAAGCAAATAAGTTCCAGGAAATACCATTTATTTTTTAAAAGCTCTCTTATATAATAATTTCCGTGAAAATTGTTATTTTTTATTTCTTCCATGAAAGAGAGAAGCAAAGCGAGAGGCAGAGAGAGGGAGATAGGCCCCACTGCAGGACCTTCACTCTGGGACTCACCCCCAACCTCAGCCAACCTGGATCCGGGCATGCACGCACCCGACATGTTCAGGGAGGTCTCCAAATATGAACCTGGAACCTTCCCATGAGGGCCTGGTTGTGTTACTGCAGCACCGCTGTCTGGCCCTCAGATTTTTAATTGAAAGGAATTGTATGGAAATGAAATGATCTCACAAGTCCTGATCTGAGTTTTACCTGCGGGTTTTAAAGATTGGTTTCTTTGAAGTGCCTAACAATATCAGATGAGTTAAAAATAAAATAAAATAAAATAAAACTGAGTAACAGTAAAAATTCTTACTCCACTTCGCTAGCCCCAGTCATCACAGAGTCTACACTTGATTTTTATAACAAGAGGTGTTTTTGCTTAGAATTCCAAGGACTAGAGCTTAGCTTCCCTTTGTTTATACTACTTCCTTTTTTTCCTGGAACCTGGATTCCTAAACTTCCCAGTGGCTCTGTAACTAGTCTGATTGCTCAGGGGCCCCAGGAGCAGCCTGGACTAAAAAGAAGAAGGGAACATATTAGAAACTCCAGTCTACTTTGCAAGTGGGATGAACTTCAGATAATCAGGAATTATAGTTCTTTTTTTGCGCACAGATTCCAGAATTTTTTTTCTTTTTTTAAATCGTGCACTCGCCGAGAGAGACAGAGAGAGAGAGAGTGAGATGGACTCCATGCTGCAATCCTCCAGCCTCCATAGGTTTTTGCCATTGGGCGGGCGCCACCATGCCCCCAGATTCCAGAATTTTAAAATACACAAATGAATGTATGCTGCCCTTGGGGTGACATCAAGCAAATGACCCTTTTCCTTCTCTGATGTTGTGTCTTATGTTGTCAGAGGTCAGTTGACTTCAAATTTTATTACTCAAAGAAACTATAAACACTGAGGCACACAATCTTCAATGGGACTAATATACAGGGTATTCATGCTGAGAAATTTTATTCTGTATGCTGCAAGGATATACAGTGAGTGAATGAAAAAGAAAAAACTCCTTGTCTTCTGAGGTTTAGAAGCCTTCATATCAGCCTTTTTCAGTTCTTTTTCTGACTTTTGGGATTTTCTGACTTACTGAAACTCTCAGTCCTTGTAGTTATCATGCAGAATGGATGGAGGAGGATTGTCCTAAGGTCCAACCATGCCAGCCAGCACAGGAAACTAGTGTTAGGACACTTGGCCTCTACTGTGGGAAATTTATGTTTTGCATGTGATAAGTAAAATTCCCTTTGTCTCCAATTATGGCTTGCTATGTTAACTGTTAGCCACCAGGTGGGGATAAGTAACATGGTCGGGAGGAGAAAAAGAAAACGCATCTTGGCTAGGACTTTTTTCCTTAGCAATCTTACCCTATTCCCTCTCTCATCAGATAATGTGTCAGAACAGTAAGTTTTAAACAAATATAGAAGTGAGCATGGGATGAGAGTGAAGGGTTAGAATTTTTAAAACAGAAAGTGTCATTAAATACTATATACACCAAAACACTCATTTTACTTTCCATGACCCTGAGGTCCAGACAGGACACACCAAGTTGCTCAAAACAGTCACATATTGGGGCCAAAATACAGCCAGACCTAGAACCTACACATTAGAGTTCTGCAAAATGTGGTTACATTGTGAATTAACCCACTAGCAGCAGGTGCATGGGCCTTCTTGAAAGAAATTTCAATCAGCTCAAGAATTTTTGAAAGAAATCTTATAGTTCAGTCTGTGTTGCTGGATACTGACATGATTTGGAATTTGGTAGACTTCTGAGATGAAAACATGCAGCCCTTCATATTATTACATCTTTTTTTTCCTTAAGGTTTTTGCCATAAAGTGTGTGTATTCGCCAAAGACAGAGAAAAAGTGAAAAATCACCGCCCCTGCCCAAGGGAGGGGAGGATGGCCACTGTGCAATCCCTTCTCTTCCATTCTCTTTTCAGGATTTTAGGCACACATGCACACACACCCAGCAAGGTCCTCAAGCCACTGGGTCCGGCACTCACTCTGTGGTGACCATGTGGGAGTCCAGCACCTTAACCACCATTTCACCTACTAGACCTGTACTGTCACAGCTTTAACACAGAATCACAGTAATGAGTCAATGTGAGAGTATAGCATAGAAAAAAAACATGTACTATGAATAAGCTTAGAATTAGTTTGAGAGACAAGCCAGCTTGTACCTTGGAAATCAGGTAACTGGCTATTATAGAAACCCTAGAGGGCTAGCTGTGTGAAGTGAAGAAAAAATCAGTAAGATTTCAAGAGTGAGATGCCGGCGAAAAGAACATGTTAAGGGAACCAGCAGTTAGTGTAATGGCTATGTCGCTGGACTCCCACATGGTCGACCACGGTTTGCGTCCTGGACCCAGTGGCTTAGAACTCACGCTGGGCGCGTGTGCATGCGTGCCCAAGATCCTGAGAGGAGAGTGGAGGAGAAGGGATTGCGGCGTGACCATCCCCCCTGAGGG
This sequence comes from Tupaia belangeri chinensis, assembly GCF_000334495.1. NCBI lineage: Eukaryota > Metazoa > Chordata > Mammalia > Scandentia > Tupaiidae > Tupaia > Tupaia belangeri. Next base: position 220,050 of record NW_006159583.1, on the reverse strand, counting down.
GTGATTTCTCCCTTTCTGTCTTTATGTCTCTCTCTGTCTGGCGAGCGCACATGCCCTATAGCAAAAAAAAAAAAAAAAAAAAAAAAAAAACCCCTCAAAAAAAAAAAAAAAAAGAACATGTTAAGAAACAGAGTGCTAACTGTTGTCCACTGAAGGAATAAAATATAAAATGAAGATACTAGGGGGCCAGCAGATGGCGTAATGGTTACGTTGCTGGACTCCCACATAGTCAACTGCAGTTTGAGGTCTGGACCTGGTGGCTTAAAACTCACACTGGTCCTGTTTGTGTGTGTGTGTGTGTGTGTGCGCGCACGCGTGTGCGTGTGTGTGTGTGTGTGTGTACATGCCCAAAGTCCTAAGAGGAGAATGGAGGAAAAGGGATTGCAGCATGGTCAAATCATCCCCAGGTGGGATGATTTCTTGTTTTCTGTCTCTGTCTCTCTTTGTCTCTCCAGCAAATGCAAGAGCCATATAGCAAAAAATCTCTCTCTTAAAAAAATAAATAAATAATGATACAATACAAGATGTCAGAAGAAGAAAGTGTGAGAATAGGTGTGAGGTACAATGCTGTGGATTAGAAGCAGCATTCAAATGTATTTTAAATTTTTAACTAAGTCTAAAAGCAAACAGAAAAGTGAGAAATGTATGTGTGTGTCCAAAATCCAGAGAGGAGAATGGAAGAGAAGTATTGTGGTGTGACCATCCTCGACTAGGGGTGATTTCTCACTTTCTCTCTGTGTGTCTCTGTGTCTATAGCAAGTGTATATGCCTTAGAGCAAAATCTCTGAAAAAATATTAATTGAAATAATCAGTATTATTTTCTTACTGGGTCCACATGTAAGCAAATAATTATGTTTCCAACTTAGGATACCTTTTGATGATTCCATCAAGAAAAATAAAACTTTTTAATATATTAAATAGAATGAAATTATATACACTGCTGAAATTCTCTAAATCATCACTAGATGGTACTATATAACCAACCTATTAAACACAATATATTCTCCATTGTTCTTTTATGCTCTGCTTCAGACTCTTTTTAAATGGCTTCTTAATGCTTCTAAGTATAATCACAACCAATATTTACTGACATCTATAGACACAAAGTGATCTTGGAGTGATCTTGATCACTCATCCTCTCTGTCTCAGTTTCCTCATCTATGAAGGAAGATGATACTTGGTTCTAAGGCAGAACCCCACAATGTGGTCTCTTGGTCTTAGCTGACTACACAAAGGGTGAACCTATGACCTAACAAAATCCTCCCCTCTAGCTTTGCAAATGACTTGGGAAAAGCCAGCTAGTACCTCCATGGTAGTAGAAACAGCATAATGTGAATTGCAGGTGCTGGGGGAAGCAGAGCAGCAAGCTGATCTTGGGTAGGGGGAGAAAAAAGAATCTAAAAGCAGGAAGAGCAACCAGAACCGAAATGGACAGTCTTGGCAGGGCTCATGTCCTCTGGTCCAGCCCATGGCAGCCTGGAGCCCACGACAGTCCTGCCGTTTCACCAGTCAATTATTCATATTTCTTTAATCACATCTGATAACAAAGTATTCCTCCAATTAATACCCTTTTTGCCCTAGCTAGTTTGATTGGGATTACAGTTATTTCAATTAAAAGAATTCTTACTAAGTCAGGTACTCATTCTGTCCACTCACAAGGTAGCAGAGCAGTTCAAGTCCTTAACCTGCAGTCTGTTCTAGTTGAACTCCCTTAGTACTTAATAATACCCAAAGAGGAAAATGCAGAAAGGTGACATGCAAAACAAGAAGTCTTAAGTTCAAAGCTTAGGACTCCTCAGGACTAATTATAGTATCTTGGAGGGATGCACCTCTGCAGAAATGCGAAGCACTTTGAAAGTGACTATTACTCCTTAAAACTATCACTTCAAGGGGTCAGCAGGTGGTGTGATGGTTAAGGTCCTGGACTGACACATGGCTTACTGTGATTCAAGTCCTGAACCCATTAGCTTGAAAATCCATTTGGCATGTGCGTGAGCATGCCCAAAATCCCAGGAGGAGAGTGGAGGAAAAGGGATTGACGCGTGGTCAGTCACCTCGGGAGGTAAGGGGAGAGGGTGGGTGATTTCTCACTTTCCCTCACACTGTGTCTCATTCTCTCTCTCTCTCTCTCTCTCTCTCTCTCTGGCAAATGGCAAAAATCTTAATATAATAAAAAAACTATCATTTCAGTCCTACAAATCTAGATGGCTTAGTGCTCCCAGATAGTCTACTACTGGGGATTTGTATAGTTTCGCAGGGTAATTTATAAAGTTCCTAATTGTACTACTATAAACTGAGGATATAAATATATATTTTCCAAGTATTGAAATTCTCAGAAATTAAAGAGTGGAAATTTCTAGGGGTTCTAGTCCAATGCAGAACTTCAGAGAAATAAATGAATTTAGATCTTTCTTACCTCTCTCTCAATCTCTTTCTCTCTCTCAGCCTCTCTCTTTCTGGAAAATTGTAAAATCTTGAGGCTCCATTTCTGAAAGGCTGATTTTGAAAGAAGAGTCCTACAGTGGGGACACAGCTATAAGGATAGGGCCAGAGAGAATCTGGGAAAGTTTATTAGTTTTATGACTCTTTCAGTCCCAGCAGGAACATACCCTAAAATAAATTGGAGCTGTACCTCCTCTGTTGCTAGTTATGCATATCAAATAATAGCTGACTAATGTGTGGAAGAATACTACAGGAGATAAAAAGTAAAAGCAGGGTTTGAAAAGAACAGTCTTGGGAGCCACCATCTAACCAAAATGACGAACACAAAGGGAAA
>NW_006159583.1:207641-217247 GCF_000334495.1 Tupaia belangeri chinensis | reverse complement strand
ATATTGTTCTCTAGGTCTTTTAGAAAACATGGAGTGGTTCCTTTGGCAACATATATGTGAATCTACAAGAAACATGTTATTGTAGACATTAAGGGAATGGGTACTGTTCAAAAAAGAATGCCCCACAAATGTTACCATGACAAAACTGGAAGAGTCTACAATGTTACCCAGCATGCTGTTGGCATGGCTGTGAAAAAGCAAGGGCAAGATTCTTGCCAAGAGAATCAATGTGCGTATTGAGCATATTAAGCATTCTAAGAACAGAGATAGCTTCCTAAAACATGTGAAGGAAAACGACCGAAAAAAAAAGGAAGCCAAAGAGAAAGGTACCTGGGTTCAACTAAAGTGCCCGCCTGCTCCACCCAGAGAAGCACACTTTGTGAGAACCAATGGAAAGGAGCCTGAGCTACTGGAACCTATTCCCTATGAATTCATGGCATGATGGGTGTTAAGAATAAATTAATCTGTGACCTAAAAACAAAAATAAAATGAGCAGTCTTTTACAACCCTAAAAATGTTGTGTTCATTCACCATTCTTTAAGCCATTGCAATAAAGAGTATTATGAGTTCAAAATAATTAAAATTAGGAAAAATTTAAAAAGCTGTTCACCCACCCTCTGGTGCAATGTAACCTTTCTCAAAACAAGCCCAAGTTCTTCATTGCCAGAAGTGGCCCAACATTTCCACTTTCCTAAGATGCCAGTGTTTGGAATGTCTATGAAATGCCACTGCCTTCCCCCACCATAGTTAATCTAGCCAATTCATGTTTTACTACCTAAAATCCATAACATTTTCTCCATATTGATATTCAGTTGAATTATAGCAGTCCCTTTTACTCTTTCACTCTTCCTTTTTGTTTACTCTGCTTTTCTGACTGAAGACAATCTCTATTCCCTTTCTTCCTGCACTGTCTATAGTTTACCCCTGTTGCTTTTTATATCAAAACAAAACTCTACGTATTTAAAACTCTCGTTAATTCTTTCTCATTTATTAATGATTTTTTTTCATTTCTTCAAATAAATACAGTCTACAATGCTAACAAAGGTCCTCTGCCTTGGTCCTTGGGATTTAACAGTGAAGAAAATTCAAAGGTCCATCATTATGGAGCTCCCATTCTAAAGCAAAGAATCTGACAATAAATAATCATTACTGTGGTAGGTGGAGGGAGGTAAGTGTTATGATGAAAAAGATAAAGGAGGGTTAGGAGGGTAGAGGTTATGGGAAACTCCAGATAGCATAATGATTACATCACTGGACTCCCATGTAGTCAACCATGGTTTGAGTCCTGGACATGGCAGCTTAAAACTCACACCTGGCACATATGCATGCATGCCCAAAATCCTGAGAGAAAAATGGAGGAGAAGGGACTGTGGCATTGCTATCCCCCCAGTACATGATTTCTCACTTTCTCTCTCTCTCTGTATCTCTGGCAAGCTCACATGCCTTAAAGCAAAAATCTATAAAGACAAAAAGAAGGGTAAAGGTTATTGAATGGGTGGAAATTTATATAAATAATTCATATTCTATTCTGACAGTTAGAGAAGATGACTTTTTCAAAAAGACCAGAATAAAGTGTGAAGATGAGTCAGCAACTATTTGGAGGAAGCACATTCTTTTTTTTTTTTTTAATTGACAGAAGGCAAGAGCGCTAACTAAAGAGAGAGAGAGAGAGAATGAGAGAGAAAGCATCCCAACTCAGTGGGCCATAGCCATGCTGTAATACCTCAATTTCTCTCTCCTATTGGGATTTGGATTATGCATACAAGCTACAAGGTCTAGGATTTGGAGGACACAGTTGATCATGTAGGATCTAGCTCCCTTAACCATCAGGCCATGAGGTTGGCCCAGAATGTGCACTCTTATTCTCTCTCTCTTTTTTTTTTTTTTTTTTTTTGCTATAGATAGGGCACGTCACCAGAAAGACAGAGAGAGACAGAGAGACAGAAAGTGAGAAATCAACCCCAGGGCAGATGGCCACACCACAATCTCTTCTCCTTCATTCTCCTCTTGGGATCTTGGGCATGCACGCATATGTGCCTGGCATGAGTTAAGCCACCGGGTCTGGAACTCGAACCTCAGTCAACTACATGGGAGTGCAGTGACATAGCCATTACACCAACTGCTGGCCCAGCAAAACGAGCACTCTTAACCAAAGGAACAGATGCTCAAAAATCACAAGTCATGACTGTACTTTGAGAAACAGCAGGGAGGCTTGTGTGAAAGGTGTAAAAACATAGCTTTAAGTGATTCATTTTCAAGAATAGCTTAACAAAATTTGCTTAACCAGCTTATAGATGTGACAACTCCAGAAAGTACACATTCTCAAAAAGTTCCTGAAACACAACCCCAAAACAAGTTGCCCTTGAGAAATGATTTCTCAAGATAATGGCTGGTCACCAGCCCTCTTCTCCTTTTTACTTCCTGGTTCTCTCTCCTCACGACATTTTGTGGGCGTTTTTCATGGACTCGTCCTGAGCCTGCACCATAATACCTAATAAGGAAATAATAAAACTTAGGCAACGTCCAGGAAGATTGTACACACCATAGTATTTAGCCAATAAGGAACTGGGGGAGGGAGCAGCAGTTGGTGTAATGGCTATGACACTGAATTCCCATGTAGTCTACTGCAGTTCAAGTCCCGGACCCAGTGGCTTAAACTCAAGCCAGGCACATATGCATGCATGCCCAAGATCCTAAGAGGAGTATGGAGGAGAAGGGATTGCAGCATGGCCATCCACCTGGGGGTTGATTTCTCACTCTCTGTCTCTCTGTCTCTCTCTGTCTTTCTGGCAAGTGCATGCGCCCTATAGCAAAAACCTCTCCAAAAAAAAAGAAAAAAAAAAAGAACCAGGGGAGGGACTTGTGCACTAGGAATATGTTTGTTGTAGCCAGCTTGGGTGTGTTTGCCCATCGAACACTCAGTCTTGCAAGACCACCATTAAAATCTCGCATCCCCTATTTTGTGTCTGCATGTCCATTCTCTGACATTGGACAAGTGAGTGCATTTCTCACAAAAGAAGAAAGTATGATGAGAGAGGGTTAGCAGGTTGAGGGGTGGGGAAGAGAATATGTAGGCCTCCGTGAATCATATGGACACTCCGGGTTTTGCTCTGGGAGAAATGTGAAGCAGTTTTAAGGATTGAGTTAAGGGTGACATGATCCCATGGATCATTGAAAAGATCATCTAGTCACCATGAGATGTTCATAAGAAAGAGAGCAAGGGCAGAAACAAGGAGACCCTTTCTGGTACAAGTGCAATCTGGTGCTCCCATGGACTGTGGTGGTAACCGTGAAAGTGGTGAGAAAGGGTCTTCTACTAGAGATTATTTTGTGTATAGGACTGATAAGACTTCTTGACTGAGGTGAGGGCAAAGTGAATATAAGAACCAAAGATTTTGAGTTCAATAACGAGAAGTATGGGGTTTTGACTAATCCCTTTGGAGATCTACAGAAGATATCCAACCATGTCATAACAAAGTTTTTGTGTGCTTCACCTTGGCCTCCTTCTTGGGTTTATGTTACGTCTCCCATTTCCTGTGTTTAAATCCATCTTCCCACCTACAATGCTCTCATTCCATTAAAAACCTTTAGGAAGCACTCATAGTTTGCCAAGTCCTGCAGTAGAAATTGATGATATCAAAATGTGTGATGTGGCTTCACAAGGTTCTAACAATGTATGTGACAAAAATAATGTATAACATAACAATGTAACTCATCTATGCAATTTTTCTGAATAAGTAATCTTTAATGAGCAAAGCACAGTCAATAGTCACAGATTTACCACAAAGATATAATTAGGATAAGACATGACTCTTCTAAAGAAGTATAGGAAGTATACTGAAAGTTCAATGAGTAGTATCTGTCTTCCACGGCTGAGATACAGGAGTTTCTTTAGACGCATTTAATGAAAAAAAAAAAAAAAAGTAATCAATGAAGACCAGTCAGTTGTGTGGTGGTTAAGTTATCTGGATTCTACACGGCTGACTTCACAGTTACAGTCCCGGACTCAGCAGCTTAAAAATCACGCTGAATGTGTGTGTGTGCATGCCCAAAATTCTGAGAGTAGAACAGAGAAGAAGGGATTGCAGTGTGGCCATTCCCTATGGAGTAGGGGTGATTTCTCATTTTACCTTTTCTCTGCCTCTCTAGCAAGTGCATGCACTCTATAGCAAAAACTTAAAAAATAATATAAAAAATAATAATGCCAGAATTAAAGTAGAAAGAGCACTGTCAACCAGGGGAACTGAATAAATGGGTCACACCTGCAGCTCTTTCAAGGTCAGCTTAAGTTATACTATCTAACAAAATGTCCTTCAACACCTAAAGTCAGCACTAGTCTGATTTGCATTTATGTTTATCTTTGATTAGAAGGACAAAATGGAGGGACTAGCTGTTAGCGTAATGGTTTTGTCGTTGGACTCCCACGTAGTTGACCATGGTTCGAGTCCCGGACCCGGTGGCTTAAACTCACGCTGGGTGCATGTGCATGCATGCCCAAGATCCCAAGAGGAGAATGGAGGAGAAGGGATTACAGCATGGCCATCCCCCCTGGGGGGGAGGGGCGTGATTTCTTACTTTCTGTCTCTCTGTCTCTCTCTGTCGTTCTGGCGAGTGCATGCGCCCTATAGCAAAAACCTCTCCAAATAAAGAAAAAAAGAAGTATAAAATGGAGTCCTCAGGAAATTCATGGAAAATGGATATAATTAAAAATAATCCATGCATTTAATTTTTTGCATCAAAATAAACTCATATTTTAATTCCATTTTTTCCACAAATTTTTTGAAGTCCACTGGTATACATTAGTCATAGTCTTGAATTAAAGTTGAAACCAGAAGATTCATCTTAATTTCCTCTGAACTTAATATACACTAAATAAATATTGTGAAAAAGTTACAAAGCATATTTAAATATTACAAAATGTCTTAGGTTATTCAAAAGTGCTTTGGGGAAAGAGGATGGGCAATAAGAACTATCTCTAAAAACCCAGAATACCTCTTCTTTTTGAAATACCTATCTTTTGCAATCCCAAATAGAAATCCATTAGATGTAAAAGAAAAAGTAATTATTCCCAAAATTTGGTGTTAGACTTTGTCAGACAAGGATACTTTCACATACTGAGTACAATTTCTATCACAAGATGGGTAATATAAAGATTCCTTTCATCAGGCACTGCTTAGTAACTTCTGAAATAGCTCAGACTTAAACCACCAATGAAGACTGATTTTCTTTGCCTCTTCTGTGGGAGTGACGATGACACTTGATGTGCTTTCTAATGATCCACATTTGCCCCAACCCTGTGATTTACTAGTCTCTGTCCCAGGTGACTCAGACATTAAGAATTTGCTTTCTCATCTATAGAACAGAGGTACTAAAGCCTGCCTATGTAATATTTCACTAGGCTGTAATGAACATACAAAAAATATCTATGGAAATATTATCCATTTTTAAAAGAATTATTTATTTAATTTTTATTTTTTATTATTATTATTTTAAAATTTGACCAGAGAGAGAAAGAGAGAGAGCAGGGAAGGGAGAACACAAGCTGCCAGGTCCAGAACTTAAACTGCACGCAGGATCATGACTTGAATGGCTGTCAGCCATGTAGGAGTCCAGCGCCTTAGCCACCACGCCACCTGCTGACCCAGAAGCACTATCAATTTTAAAGCTTTCTATGAAGATAATACATTTCTATTTACTACAAAATAAAAATCCCTTCTGTGGGATGATTTCTCATTTTTCTTCTCTTTCTCTCTCTGACTCTCTGGTGAGCACATGGGTTCTATGAAAACAAAAAAACTTAAAAAATGATAGACAATATAACAATATAAATAACTTAATACATTGATATAGTCATAATACGATATCCTAGGTAGTAATTAGAGAATAAGGCAAAACCATGTGAGTCAAAGGGAAAGATATCCAACTCATATTGTGAAATTAAAATAAAACATGGTGCAGGACTATTCACGTGGTATGCACATTTTTTCAGATCCACGTATTTATTAATAATACAAATTCACTTGTCTCCTCTAGGCAAGATGCTTTTAGTCAAAACAGGGCATTCCTTCCAATATAGTTGCTTTGCTAGTTTTCTTTTCATGCGTTAGAGTGTGTGTGTGTCTATTTCAAATAAACATGGTTTAGTGTTTAGGTGTCTCAGGTTAGCAAGGAAACTCACAGTATGAAGTTTCTAAAGATGCTGAGGTTGAAAAAACATGAAGAAAGAAATAGTTGTACTCTGCTGATGCTTTCACTTTCACTCAGGAACCCTAGCTACTTAAGCAATATTTGAGGTCATTATAATGCAAATTGACATATCAGTTTTTCACATACATTCTAATGCAAAAGAAAAAGAAAAAGCCAAAGAGGGGGCAGCACATGGCATAGTGGTTATGTCGCTGAACTCCTCACATGGCCAACGTGGTTCAAGTTTCAGACCTTGTGGCTTGGAAATCACGGAGAGTGTGTGTGTATGTGTGCCCAAGATCCCAGGAGGAGAATGGAGGAGAAGGAATTGCAGCATGGTCATCCCTCATGGGGGATAATGTCTCACTTTCCCTCTCACTGTCTCTGTCTCTCTCTCTCCAGCAAGTGCACATGCCCTAAGGCGAAAACCTCTTTAAAAAAAAAAAAAAAAAGAAAGAAAGGAAGGAAGGAAGAAAGAAAAGGCCAAAGGAGGATGGCAAAGTAAAAAATCATTCAAGTGAAAGAAGTTGTTCACACACACATCAACTGGCTCGAAATATACAAAACAAAGTTTTTTATGAGTGGGTTCAGAAAGCATTGCATTTCTCTTTACCCATGTTTCTTTTTTATTTATTTTTGTAGCAATCTTATATTTTTAATTTCTAAAAGAAATCCAGAGGGCATGTTATAGTCTTCATTTCTAAAAGAGCCTTAGCATGATATATGAAAGAAAATTACAATTTACAAAAGCATTTGGCTCCATAGTAGAGACAAAAACTAGTGAGTTTTTGTAGTTTTTATAGTTTTTGTACATAGCAATAAATAATTGGAAATTAGAATACCTAGAAATAATGCCATAAGAAAAGTGCAACACTATTCCAACAACAAAAAACTCCCAAAACATCACTAAAGACCATCTTAAAAATAAAAATCCATGGACAGATTATGTTTCTATGCAAACATACTTAAATATTATGAAGACGTCAGTTTTCAAAAAAAAGTATAAAGTCAGATGATCATGGCAGCATTTTCACAAAACTTGGTAAGTAAATGCTGAAGTTCAGGTGAAAGAGAAAATGGAGGAAAAACTGGACAAGAAAAGATTTAATTAAAGAAAAGGGGATGGACTCCATGAAATATCAACATGTGTATGAATTTTAAATAGCATACATGAGTATAGGAAAAGATCAGGGAAAGGAGTGAATAGTACGGGAAAAGCCCATGTTAATGTTGGAATTTAGAATGTTAAGGAATTAATGCGTTAGTTACGAGTGCATATTCTGGGGCCGAACTGCCTGCGTTCAAGTCTGATTTTGACACTAATTGGCCCTGTCACCTTGGGGAAATTATTTAATCTCACTTAACCTAAATTTGGATATGGATAAAGTGGGGGGTAATAGCAGTATCTATCTATTTATAGGATTAAAGTATTAGGTTTTTTTTTATTGAAAAGACCTCTCTAATCTAGATGTAAAGCTTTACAGTTATGTACTGATTTTAAAATATATATCTGTATACAAATAAGAAATTTTGTCAAAAATGCCAAAAAGTCAAGAAAACAAAATACAGTCTGGAGAAAATATTTATAAATAGAATATTAACAATGTATTATCCAAGATGTTAAAATAATTCCTAAAACATAATAAAGAAAATTGAATCTAACAAAAAAATAAGGAAGATAAAGAGGCAATTCAAATACGATGATATATAAAAAGGTGCTCAATACTACTAATAATCAGAGAAGAAATCATATAGTTATAAAGTTATATAGTTATAGAAATTATATAAAATGTATAGTTACAAGGTTATAAACAGGGTCAGCCAGTGGAGTGGTGGTTAAGGCACTAGATCCCACACAGGGAACTGCATGCTATGAGTCTCAGATCCAGCAGCTTAAAAAAACATACCTGGTGCATGAGTGTCCAAAATCCTGAGAGGAGAATGGAGGAGAAGGAATTGCAGTGTGGCCATCCTCTCTGTGAGATGATTTCTCACTCCTCTCTCACCCATCTGACTCTCTGGTGAGCACATGGGCTCTATGGGAAAAAATTAAAAAAACTAAAATGTTATAAACAATGTAACGATACAAATAGCTTTATATATTGATATAGTCATAATATGGTATACTAGACAGCAATTAAAGAAAAAGGCAAATCCACGTGACTCAAAAGGAAAGATATTCAACTCTTATTGTAAAATAATAAAGCATAATAAATAAAGCATTTTGCAGGACTGTACACATGGTATGATCACATTTTTTCAAATCCATGTATTTATGAATAATACATATTCACAAAAATAGCCAGCAGATAGGATCACCTGTGACGTGGTGGCTAAGATGGTTGTATCCCACATGACTGACCAGGTTGTTAGAGTCCTGGACCTGTTGGCTTAAGAAATATGCTGGGTAAGTGCATGTGTGCTCAAAATACCAGAAGGAAGGAAAAAAGGATAGGAAAGTATTGCAGATGACCATTCCCTATGGAGGGTGCTTTCTCATTTTCTGTCTCTCTCTCTCTCTCCAGCAAGTACATCTTGTGTCCTCTGGCTAATTAAAGGAAAGAAAGAAAAGACAGGGAATAAAGAAAAAAAGAAAAAGAGAAAGAGATGGAAGAACAGAAAGGAAGGAAGGAAGGAAGGAAGGAAGGAAGGAAGGAAGGAAGGAGAAAGAAAGAAAGAAAGAAAGAAAGAAAGAAAGAAAGAAAGAAAGAAAGAAAGAAAGAAAGAAAGAAAGAAAGAAAGAAAGGAAGGAAGGAAGGAAGGAAGGAAGGAAGGAAGGAAGGAAGGAAAGAGAGAGAGAGAAAGAAGGAAAGAAACTGTCCAGAAGATATACACAGTAAACTTTAAAAAATAATGACTATTGTGTTGGAAAATGGAACAAGGGAGAGATGCGAAAGTAGACCTTTAGATTATAGTCTATATATTTCTGTATTTTAAAAACATTTTATAACATGACTAGCCCCATAGCCCAGTGGTTAAGGGAGTAGGATCCCACATGGCTTAGCATGATTCAAGTGTCAGCCCTAGTAGCCTGAAAAACAAACTGGGTGCATGTCAATGCATGCCCCAAATCCGAACAAGATGGAGAACATTTTACAGTAATATGCTTATATATTCCTATTTATAAAGCTTTTTTCACCCAATCATATGATATTTTTGCTATCCTACTGAATGGTCAGTCTCACCAATTTCACTTTCTCTAAAAATTTCTACCACCCAAGGAACTTGCATCCCCCCACTGTTGACCATAATGCAGAAAAAATAATTTTTGCCCCATTTTTGTAACTCAAATTAAAAAGTGTAGAAACATTAACAAAGCTGAAGCATAAGCTCATAAAAATTTTTTTGCCATAGGGCATGTGTGCTGGTTGGAGAGAGACAAAGACACAGGGAGAGGGAAAGACAGAATCACCCATCTGG
>NW_006159583.1:204223-207610 GCF_000334495.1 Tupaia belangeri chinensis | reverse complement strand
CTGGAATCCCTTCTCCTCCATTCTCATCTTGGGATCTTGGGCACACATGCACTTGCACCCAGCATGATTTTTAAACCTTGGGTCCTGGATTTGAATTGTAGTCAGCCATATGGGAATCCAATTTCTTAAACATCACACTCCCTGCTGGCCACTGAGCCACTTTTAAAAAACATATAGTTAAGAAGTCTCATAACTATTCTGAAAGTGTCTTGGTACCATTAAAATTATGGCAAGTGGATAATACACTAATAAACACTCCCTTAGCCCTCAGCCCACATATTGTGGCAATGTGATGCTTTACGCCAGAACAAATATACTGCTCCCTCGAGAGGCAAAGCCAAGAGGAAATCAGAGGAAGAGAGTCAAACTCTTAACACTGTGGAGCTATGAAATGAATCATAGTGGAACTGTCCAACTCTGGAAATCTACGTATAGAAATATTCTAACTAATACATGTATTACCACAACCAAGCAAATCAGTTGGTGGTACTTTCACTGATCAAGTCCCTGAACTTAATTTTTAAAGTTTACATTTCATGTTTAATTTCTTTCTTTCTCTCTTCTTCTTCTTTTTTGTTTTTGTTTGTTCGTTTCCTTCTTATTTCCTTCCTTTCTCTTCCTTCCTTTTTTCCTCCCTCACTTTCCTTGTTTTCTACCTTCCTTCCTTCCTTTCTTTCATTCTTTCTTTCTCCTATTCTGCCCTATATGAATGAGTGGAAGGAAGCAAGAAGTAACTGTGTGGTACCAGATGTTTTGCTGAATCCCAAATCCTTCATCCTAAATGAGGACTTGAGACCCTTCCTATTAGCTTCATGTTCTATCCACTCCCTGGTCTGTTTATCAGGAATTCAACTTCTAGTGGCCCATGTATCAACTCTAACTCTTCAAATCCAAATTGATACCTTGAGTCTATATTTCTCACAATTATAAAAGCTTCATAAATGTTGAGAATTCTGAAACATTTTTAGATTTTTCATAAAGTCTGAGCTTTCCCAGTAATGATTTATCCCTGTAATGCTCCAGTCAAATCAGATTTTCCAGAGGCTATTGCACAGTGTTATCACTCTTGTCATATATGAATGGTAGCATTTCCTACCACATGCAAATTCTGGTCAAAATTAAACAAGGTATCTTAGAGATTCTTCATCTCATCAACCACCACAGAAAGATAGTTCAACACTTGATTCAGACTTAAGACTGAAGTACATGTCTGTTGTAGCATGGCAACTTCATGATCCTATTCTTTTGGTAACAGAGCATAAATTCTCCTTTGAAAGATCATGAATCTCATATCTTGTCTGTATGAACTGGTGGGATTGAGCCTATCCCTTAGTTGAAGCTTAAGCACTTGCCATGTGACTCAGATCTACTAGATCTAATAGATGGATATATTAGGTTTAGAAGATCTGAGCCTACCATCAAACCCCATGACTGCTGCAGGGGTGAGCTGAAGCCCTAATGTGGAACAATGAGAGTGGTGTCCAGAAGTTTGCTAAATCTACTAAAAAACAGATGTCCTTATTTTGCTGTGGATACTTAACCTGGAGGTGTGGGTAGTTGGAAAGCCTGCCTGAGATTGAAGCCAACACAAAGAAAAGCAAAGACACAGAAAGAAAAAGAATGTGAAGATATGCTTTGAACGCTGAAATACGAATGTGTCAGCTGTTCCTGAAGTCAGTTACCCCTGGTCTCCTTTTTTCTGCACTCAGTGTTAACCACTATTCTGAGTGGTGCTATTCTGTCTTCTTGTTCTAGTTTTATTTCTATGCACATATCTGTAGGGAAGGAGGTAATTCCCACCCCCTTTAAGGTTCTTGAAAATCAATGACAATAGGCAGATTAATAAGAAAAATAAGCATACAAATTAATTTTAATATATATTTACATACAATGAAGACTTTGGATTAATGACCTAAAGATACAAAGGAAGCTGTCCGATTTTATATTTAGATTTGATGAAGCAAGAGTAGCCACATAGAAATGTGACTGATTGGGAAAAAAAAAGAAGAAGAAGAAGATATTAGCGGATGGAAATTGAGTGGGAAACACTAGCAAGGCCTATCTGCTCAGACTTTTTCTGGCCTTTCAATGCAGCTTTCTTCCTTCCTGGGTCAACAGCAGGGCCCCTCTGGAATAAGAGTTTTATGATCTAATATCAGAAAAGGATAGGTCAGAGAATTTTTTTATGGCCAGCTCTTATAAAGGTGGGGGGAAATTACAGTATTTTTAAATTTTATGGCTGCATTGGCTTTTGAGTTCTATGACCAGCTTTGAGGAAGAGGAATTCTGGTTTCTGGTTTCTCTGATTTGCCTGAGGGAAGAATAAGGGATGGAGACAGGAAGGCAGGAGGCCAAAGAGAATAACTCCGTTTGTGAAGCTGATTCTGAAGACTTCATCTTAGGCCATCGTTTTTGAGACCAAAATATTCCTACATAATATGTACATGTGTACATTATTTGTTGTGTGTTTTGTAACTTATTTCTTTTGCTTAGCACTATAATTTTGAGAACCATCTATGATGTTTATAGCTGTGGTTCAGTCATTTCCACAGTTCTACAGTAATCCATTGAATGAATAGTCCACAATTTTATTATTCATGTAATTTTAGGCTTATGATAAAAAATAACAAGACCCTGGCATTTGATAGAAAGTGGTCAGATATGGAGGATCTATTGCTGAGTGAAGTAAGCCAGGCTATGAAAGAAAGATATTGTATGTATCCACTCAATATATACCAACTATCCGCACTCTTTGGTAGAGAGAGAAAAATTGGAGGACATAAAAGCAGTGAAGGTACTTAATGAGAATAGGACAGTGTGGAATGGGGGGGGGTGAGAAGAAGAGGATAGAGAAAGATAGCAAGAGAACAATAGAGAGGCAGGACGTTAGTGAGAAAGATATGGCTTATTACCTGTTGATGATGACATGTATAGTATTCTCAACTGGATTGGTCTGAGTAGTATTTCATGATGGGTAAAGTCTTTTTACAAGCAATATGAGAAATAGTGATTGACTGTTTTAAAAAATAATTAGAATAATAATAATAATGATTGGAAAAAACATAGAAAAGATATTGAATGATGAAGTGGGGAGATTAATGTCTATGTATTGACTGACATGCATGGCATTCCCTTTTGAAAAAGCAATGTAATACACTGTAAAATTATATGTAACCCAATGTAATATAAAGAAGATTATGATGATAATAATAATAAAATTTAAAAAGAAAGAAAAAAAGAGAAAAAAAAGAATTAAGAAATAAATCCAAAAAAAATTTTTAAGCTTATGATGTTACAAATATTTCTATTAACACATATCCTGGTCAATAGGCAAGAAATTCTAAATATTTCTTTGAACACATATTCTGGTCAATGGGCAAGAAATTC
>NW_006159583.1:193611-204192 GCF_000334495.1 Tupaia belangeri chinensis | reverse complement strand
TCCCTATAATTGTGGGTGCCAGATTGTAGAAATTGGTGCCTTCAGTGTTTCTGCAGAGCAGCACACGTCGTTTCTCATGGCGTTTACGCCAGTTTATCATCTTGCCATCCATACAAAGACTTTCTAGTGCTTCATATTCATTTCGACATTCAGCTTTATCAGACTTTTTTGATATTTTAAAAATATGGTGGAAATGATATGATAGTCCAACAGTTCTTATTAATATTTTCTTTTCTTATAAGATTGTGTCTATTTATGGCTCATTCAAATTTATTCTTCTGTGATAAGAAATCACTTAGGTCTTTTGACCATTTTTTAATAAGTGGCTAATCTTCTTATTGATTTATAAGAACCTTGAGATATTCTGTATATTAGTCCTTGGTTGTTATCTATTTAAAGCTGTTCCTCCTAGTTTGTGACTTCTTTTCTTTTTTTTTTTTACTTCAATTTATCTTTTGATGGACTTAAATTATTATATTTAATAAAGTCTGAAGTACTAATCTTCCAATTTGTGCTGCACAATTTTTGAACTTATTTAAAATAATCCTTACTTAGCCAAGACAAATAAGTATATTACGCTAATCTTTGAGAAGTTTTAAATTTTGCCTCTTACATTAAGTCACAAATTCAGTGTCCTATGATTTTTATGAATGTAGTAGAATACAGTGCCTTAATTTATTTCATTTTCACAGACAGAATCATTTTTCTTAGCACCACGTATTGAATAATCTATTATTTCCCTGGTGAATTTAATGTCATCACTGTTACTTACCAAGCCTGTTTCTTTTTTTTTTTTTTTTTTTTTTTTTTTTTTGGAGAGGTTTTCACTATAGGGCGCGTGCGCTCGCCAGACAGACAGAGAGAAACAGAGAGACAGAAAGCGAGAAATCACCCCCCAGGGGGGATGGTCACACCGCAATCCCTTCTCTTCCGTTCTCCTCTTGGAATCTTGGGCATGCACACACAAGTGCCCGGTGTGAGTTTTAAGCCACCGGGTCCGGGACGCGAACCGCGGTCGACTACGTGGGAGTCCAGCGACATAGCCATTACGCTAACTGCTGGTCCCACCAAGCCTGTTTCTTTAGTTTCTTCAGGCTTGAGCAAATAACATGCTAAGTATTAAATTTTAAATGTCATTATCTGGTAGGGCATGTTAACTCATGTTATGTCATGGTTACTTCTGACCCATGACACTTACGTATAAAACTAAGATCCAAACACTAAAATTTAAAATATAAACCTGTGGGCTGCCAGCAGATGGTGTATGCTGCTGTAATCTCATGTAGTCGACTACAGTTCGAGTCCTGGACTTGGAGTCTTAAAACTCACATTGGGTGCATGTACATGCATGCCCAAAGTCCCGAGGAGAGAATGGAGGAGAAGAGATTGTGGCGTGGCCACCCCCCCCGGGGGGGGGATGATTTCTTGCTTTCTGTCTCTATTTCCCTGGGGACATACCCTATAGCAAGAATCTCTCTTTTAAAAAATTAAAAATAGATGAGAACCAGCAGATGGCATAAAGGCTACGTGGCTGGACTCCCATGTATTTGATCTGGACTCCCATGTAATTGATTGTGGTTCAAGTCCCAGATCTGGTGGCTTAAACTCATTCCGGGCGCATGTGCATGCATGCCCAAGATCCCTAGAGGAGAATGGAGGAGAAGGGATTGCGGCATGGCCATCGTCCCACAGGGTGATTTCTTGCTTTCTGTCTCTCTGTCTCTCTCTGTCTTTCTGGCGAGCAAACATGCCCTATAGCAAAAACCTCTCCAAAATAAATAAGTAAATAAACAAATAAAAATTAAAAATACAGATAAATAAACCTGTGGGATTCTTAATGCACTATTTGTAAGTCAATTGGGGAAAACTGATATGTTTAAAATATGGAGTCCCCCTATCAACATCTACTAACATCAATTTCTCAATTGACTCAATCCATATTTAATTTTTCTAAATAAAAATTTACTATTTTCTTCTAAAAGTATTATACATATATAGAGAGAGAGTTAGATTTATTAGTAGATACATTATATATTTTGTAGTTATTATACGTATCTTTTACAGTCATGCTTTCTGTTTGTTACTAGCATACATTTTAAGTTGGTTATTTGATTATACAGAAATATTTTTTAACTCCAGCATTAAAAATTTATCTACACCTTCTTCAAAAATTTTTTGGTAAGTAAATATAGTAATATAGCATCTAAAATGATGACCAATTTTGCTTATATTCCAATCCTTAGACATTTTTTCTTTTATTGTTTTTCTACAGAATTTTCAGAACAATATTAAATAAAAGTAGAAAGAGTAGTCCTCTTTGTCTTGATTCTAATTGTAGGTTAAACATTTCTAATTGGTCAAGTATGCTGCTTACTATGGGCAACTATTGTGGATGTATAGTATCAAGATAAGAAAGTATTCAGGCTAGCCAGTGGTGTGGTGGCTAAAACGACTGGATCCCACATGACTGACTGAGCAGATCAAGTCCTGAACTTGGAAGCTTGAATGTGCCTAAAATTCTGAAAGGCAAAATGGAGGGGAAGGGATTGTGGTGTGACTATTCATTGGGGAGAGGGGGTTGGTTTCTCATTTTCCCCTGTGTTAGCTCTCTGTCTCTCCAGTAGCTCATGTGCCCTCTGACAAAATTCATAAGCAATAGTAATAATAATGAAGAACCTAGAAATACAAAACGTGTACTAAAACTTTCCAGTGAAGGATAGAATAGTTTGAGATGTCATCCTTATAGATCTGACACAATGAGAATTTGCATAGATTCTGTTTAAAGGTAGAATAATTATTGATAAATGCTGAGAGCTATAGAAGGGCCTAGAATGGGTGAGATATATTATACTAATGGAGAAAAAATTATAATTCTGAGGTTTTTTAAATTTTTTTGTTTTTAATATAGGGCATGTGCACTTGCCAGAGAGAGAGAGACAGAGAGAGGGAAAGTGAGAAATCACCCCCCAGGGGGGATGGCCACACTAAAATACCCTCTCTTCTATTCTCCTCTTAGGATTTTGTGCATGCATGCACATGCACCCGGTGTGATTTTTTTAACCCACCATGTCTGAAATTCAAACCACAGTCAGCCACATGAGAGTTCAGTGCCCCAATAATTCTGAGTTATTAAACAAATGACATAAGGGGAAAATTTAATGGTCCTAAATGTTTAGAACATTTAAGTAAGTACCAGACTTTTTAAAAATATCCACTAAGAGTAAGATAAGATTAAAATAGGATCAGATTGAAACCAGGCATCCAATAGTATGTTGGCTATAATGAGTGACTTCACATTGAGTTAAATTACCAAAATTGAAAAAGCATGAACATTTACAGAAGTACTGCAACAGAAGTTGAACTATACAAGATCCAACTGGAAATTCACACAACAGAGAAGTCATGAGTAACTAGAGCATCTATGGTATAGCAGTAATTTTCATCATTCACAAAGCAAACTTAAACCAGTTTATGAATGAAACCATAACTTTTGGCCATAATATTAAGTTCAAACATGTGTACATATACCCTGAGCAATTATAAAATAGCCTTTATGTTCCTCACCCCATAGGGCATGAGCACTCACCAGAGAGAAACACAGAAATGAGAGACAGTAAGAGGGAAAGTGAGAAATCACCCCCCAAGTGCATAGCCATGCTTTAGTCCCTTTTCCTTCATTCTCCTCTTGGGGTTCTGGGCACACACACACACACACACACACACACACACACACACAATGTAGAATAGCCTTTATTGAGATGCCTGAAATTAGGCCAAACCTGATAAATAATATTATTTGAGTAGCCTACTTAGGGATAAAATGATGAATCATGGTGTTTACAGCCCAAGGAGTCTATGATTAATCAATTATTTCTGAAGTGTGATCCAGAGAGTAAATGCAGTATGTGACTTCATATATATGCCAGTAAAGGTCAGGAGAAAGCTAAATTACTCCAAGCTAAATTACTCTTCCCAAACAAAGAACAGATCCAAAAACATCAGCTTTCTCTGTAAGGACTCTACCAATTGACTCATGTATATTGACCAGCTTTTATGTGTCTAACTTTCTGCTGAATGGGAGAAACGAATATTATTTTAAGGTTTTCTGTATGGGTAAGCATGAAATAACAAGTCTGACAAAGATTTCTAATAGTGTAACATTTGATCCTCTTATAGAAATTTAGAAATGGTAAAATTTGATTACAGAATACAATAATCTTGATAAAATATTAATAATAACAATGATAACTAATATCAACTGAGAATTTAAAGGGTTATGTACAAAGTTATCATCACTTATCAATAGTTACGATGTCTGTGTTTCATGAGCTGTGATAAGCATTACCTTTACCATTTCATAATAATAATAATCATGTAAACTGTGTACTGTTACTAACATGAATTCAATTCATGTATGGATGAGTAAAAAAACTGAGACTCAGAAAGTGAACTATATTGCCTAAGTTTACAAGACAAAAATATGTGAAACATAAACTAAACTTTAAAATATGGGCACATTTTGAACAAAAGAGGAAGAAGGGCATGCCAGCTATGAGGAATGGTGGAAGGAAAGGTATAACATCAGAATGAGCCAGGGGGAAGACGACAATGAGTCCACGTAGGACACGGAGCATGTGTAACTAAGTATCAGGGAATACATTTTAGTATAGGATGGGGACCCTGCACTTCCTTGAAGTGGGCACCAAAGAGTTCAGACATGACTATAAACACAGTGACACAAGGAAAGAGTCATTTAATAAAGGTGTGAACTGGCAGCATAAGGCTCTGTGTATTTGGCAGAAAAAAAAATCTATAATTTAACATAAGAAGCATTTGTAGTAACCGCAATAGATACCTATAAGGATCTGAATTTTGGACAAGAAAAGAGAAGTATAAGATGATGTTACATCCAAACATAGATATTCTATGCCTGGATGTCTATGTATAAGAGAAAATGTTGGACTAGGATTCAAGTGCAAAAGCAGACTTAGAGATATAAAGTTATAATGATTCACCTGAGATGAATATTTTCTTTTATATGATATTATAAGGAAATGCCTAGCATGAAGATAACAAGTTTTGATAGAGGAGAGAGTCCACGTTCAAATTGTGATGGTGAAATTGAACTTGAGTAACTCACTTAACATCTCGGAAACCCAATTACTCCATGTTTTAAGTGAAGGAAATATCTACTTCACAATATTTTGAACATAGAAAGTGAGAGTCTGGAAAAAAGCAAATATTATTATGGTTTCAATCCTGAAATTGTGTAATACGAAATGATAAAACATTTAGGCGCATTGACTGTTTTGTTTAAGCACCCCTGATAATCCATTCTTGATTCGTTTCGCATTTATTAATGATACTAATAGCATTAAAGTAAATAAAACTGCTTTAGGAAAAAATTGAAACACAGATGCCTGAACAGATTACAATTTCTTAGAGAAGCAAACCCAAGTATGGTTTGTGTTTTTAGATTCTGTTTATAGTATCAATATTTTATTAGTAAGGATTGACCTGAAGAAACATTTATCCATTTTATTTGAATTACAACTGTAGAGCTGGTATTTTCAAAGGATATTGCAACTCAAGCTTGAGCACACAATGAGAAATTGCCTAATATAAATTCAAAACAATTTGTGACTACATTTTCACTTCACTTTTTTCCTTTTTTTTTTTTTTTTTTTCTTTTACAGATAGGATCTTACCATGAAGTGATCCTCTGCCTCTGTCCCTGAGTAACTGCAACCACAGGCATGTACCACCATACCAGGCCTTTAGGTTGAACCAGGAATCAAACATGGACCTCCCATGTGGTCCTAGCCTACAGAGCACAGCATCTTAGCAGCTTGCATCTCACTCCACTTAAAATTTTTTTTTAATTATTATTCTTACTTTTTTAAACATTCGATTGCTATACATCGTTTGGCTTGTGAAGAGAATTTACCCAACATGAAAAACATCTTAGACCAGTCCAGTTGAGAATACTATACACATTATTATCAACATGTAATAAACCTTTTCTGTGTCCCACAAATGTCTTGCCTTCATTTTCCCTTTCCTTTTTTCTTTTTTTTTTTTTTTTTGCTATACTAGTTAAGGTTTGACGTATTGTTAAGGATGTCACACATGGCATTTTTTCCACCTTCTAAAACTATTCAAAAGAGAATAAGAAAGTTATCTCAATTGTCTCAATTCTCGCTAATATTCTTGAGCCTCGCAGGCAGAAGGACAATTTCTTGATTTATCTTTGCATCCCTAGCACCTTGGACAGTGCTGGGCACAAGCTAGGCTTTTAATAATTCATTTGGAACGTGGATGACTTTGTTGCGAGGCCATATTTGTCTTACCTGTCACTGAAGACATTGATCATCAGGGACTGAACATGTTTTTGTTTTGCTGTAATGATTTCTGGTATGAGAAACTCCTTCTAAATTGTTTTAATTTCATTTTAAATACAACATCTACAGCCAGAAAATAGAATCTCATACACTAGCATTTATGTTAGCATAAATGATTATTATTGTTTTGAGATATTTGCCTCCTTTTATCTATGAAACCACCAGGTTAATGTAAGTAAAATTTAATTTCAAAAAATTGCCCTTTCTAAAGTAGGGTTTACTTTCACTGTCATATTTAGGCTCACAAAGGAATTCTTAGTGGAGGGAGGGAGACTCCACATACCATCACCCTTCCCACTCCCCCCTCAAATCATGGAAGAGAAAAAGAGGAATTTGCACTCCGTTTTTAAGAATATTATTACTGTGGAACAGTGTGAGTTACTCTACACTGTAAAGGCATGCATTGCGTTCCCCCTTCTTCATTGCGAATTTCCTTTTAAGCTTATATCTTACAAATGTAAGCCTGTTACTCACAGGCACTACAATAAAGATTTTGGATCACAGCAATTGCTCCTTTTTTCACAGTGGAATCTGGCACTCAGTAAAGAAAAGATTAAAATGTGCTGACGACAAACCCGTCTGTAAAAGATCTTTGTAAGCCGCTATTTATTCAGTTTGCAGCAAATTAGTCGCGGCTTCGTTAGAACCCTTTGTCTGTGGGACGGTGAGTCTGGCAACCATTATCTATTCGTGGAAACGACGTCTGGTGACTCCGCCCGGGCTGGGGGTGGGGAGGGAGCACCGCGTGGAGAGCTCGGCTGAGAATTAAAGTGAGTGAACAAAGAGAACTCCCCACAGCCGCCCGCCTGCGCCACACAGCTGCTCCAGGAGACGTCAGTCAGGGCCGGAAGGCTGCTGGAGTCCGCCTCCCTGGGAAAAGAGCTCAAGTAAATAATTAATGGAGATTGATCCGACCCAGTACAAAGCCTTGCAGGAAACCAGTGCATCCGATTTCAAGCGCTTTCGGAATCTTCTGCCAAGTCCTGGATGTGACAGTGGAGCAAGGACTTTGAGCGCCGCCGCTGCCAGTCTTCCATCTCGGGTGTGTCTCTGGCCTTTTTGTCTTCTGGTCCCCCGCTCCCCACCCGTGCCCCAGTCCCGGCCTTTTCTTTCCTCTAGAAAGTAACCTCTCTTTGGTTACTTTACCCTAGCCTCCCTCGCGATCCCGCCCTCTCCCCTGCCTAGTCCGGTGAGGTCAGCTCATGAATATCGCTGCACTTCCTGGGGAGCGTCTGGCACAGCTTGGTACCTCGCGTGCTGCAAGCTGCAGCCCCAGCTCGGCCGGCGACCGCCCGGACGTAGGCTACTCTGGGGGCCACCAAGTCTCGACGTTATCGCCATTGTTTGGAAAAATCAAGTGAGTGTGAAACTGGGGCTAGCGACCAAAGTCACGCTCCGCCAGAAAGTCAGGTACAATATTACGGAGTTGAACTTTCCTCGACTCTGAAAGACAAGAACAAACCCCGAGGTCTCCGGAATATCAGACGGAAAGCGCTGTCGATTTGCATTCAACTTCTAAACATCGCCCCCGCCGAAAAGTGAGCAGTTCTGGATTTCTAAAGGGATGGGGAGGGGCAGCGGGCAGATAAAACTTGACATTAAAAGTGCTGGATTGGGTCGTGTTGGGGTTATTTGGGTGGAGATTTTCAGGGGAAGCTTTGAAGAAACGCAGCATCTTGTCCCTTTATGAGAACCACGTGACAACAGTGAGGTACCCTTGATTGCTGAGTGTAGTTACCTAGTTACCGGAACTGAGCTTTCCCCAGAGGTTAAAGCTGCCTGGGGGTTGGGTTTTAAAGTTGTCTCATGGCTTCTTAGCTTCCTAGTGGTTCTACCTCCTTAAAAATAACTTTGCATTGGCAAAATAACTTGGTTGGGTGCACCAGGTTGGTGTGACCCTTGCTGATGAACTAGGCCAGAGATTGAGGTTGCATGGCTACTGGAGAAGGTGTGGGAAATAAGTTAATGGGCATTCCCCCAATATCTTCTTTGTTCCCCTTTATATTCCAAAGTGAGTTGAAAGGAGATTCCAGAAACAGAAGGGGAGGTAGAGAAGGAGCCCTCCAGTAATATTTCTTTGTATAACTTACTGCATGCTAAGTTATGATACTTAAAATAGACAATAACAGAAACAAGGCAGGTAAAATGACTAGCAGACTCTTCCTCTCTGAATAAGAGATTTTTTTTTTTAAAGCAGAAAAACTTTATGCCTAGTCATGCCCTTTTCAGTGCTCTAGAGAGAAATAATATTTCTTAGGGAAAGGCACCAAATTGACTAGCTGACTAGGCAACTGAATCACCAAGGAGAAGCCCGGGAGGCAGTAGCTACAGTTTTCCAGATTAAAGAAGCCAGTGACAGATGTACCTTGGAAAGATACACAATGGAAGCTGACGTTTCCACCATAAGGAAGATGCTCCTCCTTCTAGGTGCAGGAGAATTTGGTTTGCTAGTAAGGAATGGGCACGTTAAAAGAATAACATACCTATGACATAGTAAGAAGACTCTTATCTAGCAATTACACCTAAAATTGAAGCAATGCTCAAGAACCACAGAAATGGTAAGCATAGAAAAAATCATAATCTGAAACTTAACAAGTTGCGCAGAGCAGCTCCTCTAGTTTACCAAAAATATTTTCAAAAATTATTTCCTAGAGCTGATACGAAATCTCTTTAGGATTGCTAATGACTAAACCATAGAGAGATCCCTAATGCCATTGTTTTTTCAAAATGGAGGTTGATTTAATCATTCATTATTTATGTTTTCTTTTAGTTTTATTCTAAAAAAAAATAGGGTGTATTAATCTAAAGACAATTGGGTCTACTTGAGAGAAGTGTCATTATTCCATAGCAAATTTTCTCCAGGAACCCAACATAAACCTTCTAACTGACACTTGGGGGCACACTATTAATAATTAAATATGGCTTTTTCCATTAAACTAGGCTTTAAATACAGGTTTGCTGGTGAGGAAAGTCAAAATTGAAAAAGCTGGGGTCTGACATCCCCTTTTCTTTCTAAAGCTTCTTCTCGACCCTATCCTCTTTTTTTTGTACTGTATATTTCCTCCATCAATTTCTTTCTGGCTTCTGTATCTCACCCTTTCTAAAACCTGCTACCCTGAGAATGTAAGGTTCAACTGCTTTCTGACCCGTCATCATTTTACTGAGTGGGATGAGATGGAAACAGCGCCACCCTGTGCAAAATAAGAACTGCCGGCTTATTAAGCACCTCCCAAATGTCATCATTTTCTGGGGCTTCTCTGGTTCAGCAAAATCATCCTTTGCTCTGTAACAGTGCAGATATCCTATGTACTTCCCTTCTTTTGTTTCTGTCCCAGCTTTGAAAGGAAGGTTGGTAGCAGTGAGGAGGGAAGAGGTTGATCTAGTGATGGACGATTCCCTATTGCATCCGGCGGGTTCTTCCTAGACTGCCATGAGTCAGCCACCGACTGGGGGCGCTGCCCCTGTCGCAGCCGCAGCTTCTGTCGCCCCGAGGCTCGCCTGCACCCGGAGGGCAGCAGCAGAAAGCAGCAAAGAGCTCAATCACCCGCCAGGCCGAGGGACAATTCACTCCGACAGACAACCTCGGCCACCCGGTCCACGGCGGGGGCTGGCACTAAACTCAATTCCGTTCGGCAGCAGCAGCTGCAGCTGCAGCAGCAGGGTAACAAGACCGGCAGTCGTGGGGCGCCTCCGGCAAGCACTCGTGGGGGCGTAGGCGGGGCCGAGAAGGCGGCGCCCCTGGCGCCCAAAGGGGCCGCTCCGGGAGCTGTCCAGCCGGCGGCTGGTGCTGAAGCGTCCCCCTCGACGACCCTGGCCACTGTGGGCGGCAAGAGGCCGGGGCCGCTGGAGGAGCCGCCCCGGGAGCTAGAGTCTGTGCCCTCAAAACTCGGGGAACCCCCTCCCCTCTGGGAAGGAGTAGGAGGGGGAGGAGAAGGAGGAGGAGCCGGCAGCGGCTCCGGGGAAAGGGAGGGGGGCGCTCCGCAGCCGCCGCCGCCCAGGGGCCGGGAAGGGAAAAGCGTCGCATAGGGGCGGCAGCGGGGGCGAGGGGGCCTCCCCTTCACCACCCTCCTCTTCTGCGGGCAAAACCCCTGGCCTGGGCAGCAGGAACTCCGGAAGCGGCGTTGCGGGGGGCGGCAGCGGTGGCGGAGGGACCTACTGGAAGGAAGGATGTCTGCTCTCT
>NW_006159583.1:179499-193546 GCF_000334495.1 Tupaia belangeri chinensis | reverse complement strand
CCGGCAGGGCGCAGAGGGCGGCCCCAGCGGCGGGGGCATGCAGGCGGCGGCTCCCCCTTCGTCGCAGCCGCACCCGCAGCAGCTCCAGGAACAGGAAGAAATGCAGGAGGAGATGGAGAAGCTACGAGAGGAGAATGAGACTCTCAAGGTGAGGAGCTCGGGGTGCCGACTGGGGGAGGGGAGGCGCGGCGCGGGCCTCCGAGGATTAGGGCGTGTCCTGGCCGGGTGAGAAGCCGCTAACCTGTTAGGGAGCTTTAAAGAACAGGCAATAGGGGCGGGGGTTCGTAGGCCTTGTATGGGTTTGAAACAAAACCTGATATTATTGACGTTAGGTTTTCATTTAAATATAAAATTGGGCCTTCAGTTCTCTGATTATCATGGTTTGCCCCACTTTTGCATGGAGAGACCTAGAGTAAGAGCGAGTGAAGGCCTAACGTGTCTGTCTAGTTCTCCTTCATTCCGCTCCTGTCACTCCAGTCTCCTCGGGGATAGGGGCAATAAAGCTGAGCATTTGGAGTTGAGATGGGGAGTGCACGCGGTAGGTCACAGGGGCTGGGGAAGAGGCTGATTTTGACTCTCGGCCTGTCACTTCCTCAGAACGAGATCGATGAGCTGAGAACCGAGATGGACGAGATGAGGGACACTTTCTTCGAGGAGGATGCCTGTCAACTGCAGGAAATGCGCCACGAGTTGGAGAGAGCCAACAAAAACTGCCGGATCCTGCAGTACCGCCTCCGCAAAGCCGAGCGCAAAAGGCTCCGCTACGCGCAGACTGGGGAGATAGACGGCGAGTTGCTGCGCAGCCTGGAGCAAGACCTCAAGGTCTGCGGCGCGGGGACTCCACACCGCGCGGGGCAGGGGCAGGGGCAGGCGCAGGCCCAGGGGCAGGGGCAGGGGCAGGAGCGGTGGGTGGGGGCTGGGTCCAAGGGCTCTCGATGCTGAGAGGCCTTCGGTGGTGACTGGCCAAGAGTCCTAGGGAC
This sequence comes from Tupaia belangeri chinensis, assembly GCF_000334495.1. Taxonomy (NCBI): domain Eukaryota; kingdom Metazoa; phylum Chordata; class Mammalia; order Scandentia; family Tupaiidae; genus Tupaia; species Tupaia belangeri. Next base: position 192,566 of record NW_006159583.1, on the reverse strand, counting down.
ACTAAGTTTCGCAGCGATGACCACAAAATGTCAGGGTCCTGGACGAGGAAGAACTGACAGGTGGGTTTAAAGAGCCCGGTGTGTGGAGAACATGGCAGAGAACACGCTCGCTGGTCTCCGGGTAGTAACTGGCTTTTCCAGAGGTGGTGGGAAGAGGGCGCCTCGCTCCCTGGAGTAAGGGAGCCAGGGAGCTAAGGCTCCGGCCTTGACTGGGCCTCCAGAGTCAGTCTGCGGAGTGAAGGCGCATAGGATAGTTCTCTAGGCCAGGGCGGCGAGGATTCCTCCTGAGGAGTTGAAACTCAGAATAAGAACAGCACTGAAAGAGATCATTGTTAGTATTTCTCTCTGCAGTCTCTGTCCTCAACCCCTTCTCCAAGGACTCTTTCCTCTCTGTACTTAACCACTTTGGTAACTCCCTTAAGGAGAACTGTCCAACTTGTGCCTGTCTGGAGAAGTAAGGGTAGAGGGCAGTAAGTAAATGAGGCTCATTCTTCAAGTGAAGTCGCTCCTTCCAAGTCGCTCCTTCCAAGTCGCTCCCAGCGGAGAAATCCAACCATGAAGTGTGGTTTTTAGACAGGTGTGATCCCTTCATTTCAGTTTGACTTAGGCAGATTCATTGACAATGTAAGCCATATAAAAAGTTCATCTCCTTAGACAATCAAATAACTGTATTTTAATTGTATTAACTCCATCAATTCAGAAAAATCAAATGTAATATCCTATATTGGCTTCAGAGAAAGTTTTGAGAAAATATTTTGTGATGGCTATTGTACTACCTTTTTATTTTCTTTTCCTAACATTTGTTGAGTGCTTATTATCCATCAGGCATTGTGGCAAGCATTACTACACACAGTATTGTTTCATTGATTTACAAGGAAAAAACTCCGTAAGGTAGGGATTAATGGCATTATCTTACAGATGCAGAAGCTGCACATTTTGCAGAGATGAAGGGTGTAGACCTGGAATCCAGTCTAAAGCCAGCCTGTGTCTTGCACCTTTATACTAGATCGCTCCTTCTTTTTATTCAAACCCTAAAATGCCCAGGATAATTTCAAAATGTGGGGCAAAATGCACACTATTACTCAAAAAAGAAAAAAAATCTCAAGGACTAAGATATTTCCTAAAATTAAGCATCTGGAATTCTACTTATAAGACCAGAATTCAAGCCCTACTCCTCACTTGTAAAACTTCTTTCTCCATTTTTTATCATAAATGAAAATGGAAGCCTCTACTTTATAGTTTTATTGTAGCATTAGAGGAAATATGTGAAATTTCTCTACATAGTGACAGAAGGTATTGGAGCATTTATTACCACCATGTAGAATTTTTTTTAAAGAGAGATTTTTGCTATAGGGCACGTGTGTTCACTGGAGAGACAGAAAGTGAGAAGTCTCCCTGTCAGGGATGGCCATGCCACAATCCCTTCTCCTCCTCTCAGGATTCTGGGCATGCCCAAAATGAGTTTCAAGCCTCCAGGTCAAGTCCTCCATGACTTGAACCATGATCAGTCATGTGGGAGTCTAGCAATGTAACTATTACCCCATCTGCTGGTCTCACCACCACGTATAATTTAAAGAAACAAAGTCTAGAGCCAGAATTTCTGGTTACTTGTTAGCTGTGTCATTTGAGCATAATACTTCACTTTTCTGAAACCTAGCTTCTCCATCTATAAAATAGGAATAATAATAATACCTATATTGGATACTGTCGTTAGGGTTAAATACTTCCTATTGTGAATAGCTTATATATAAAACATTTGGAACACTCTCTGGCATGTGGTTAGCACTATATGGATATCAGTTGTTTAAATTTTTTTTATTTGCTATCAATTATGTGTGCAAGAGAGAGAGAGAGAGAGAGAGCACCCACTCCCCACAGGAGATGGCCATGCTTCAATCTCTTCTCCTCCACTCTCCTCCCAAGATTTTGGGCATATATGCACATAATTCTGGCATGTTTTTTCAAGCCACCAGGTAGGAACTCAAACCATGTAGTCAGCTGTGTGGGAACCAGCTACATTAACCAACACACCACTGGCTGGTCCTCAATATCACCTCGTAATACTCTCAGTATGATTAAAAATGTAGTGCATTTATTATAGTGTTTTAATGATATTTTACTATAAACACTTCACTTTAGGTTGCAAAGGATGTATCTGTAAGACTTCATCATGAGTTGGAAAATGTGGAAGAAAAGAGAACAACAACAGAAGATGAAAATGAGAAACTGAGGCAACAGCTCATAGAAGTTGAAATTGCAAAGCAAGCTTTACAGAATGAACTGGAAAAAATGAAGGAGGTTAGTATTTGATTATCTTGTGGTCTCTTATTATTTTTAGTTCTGTAGAAAAGAATTCCAAGGACTAGTAAGATTTTTAAAGTAGTTTTTTTTATTACTACAATTGGTCATTCAGAGTCAGTATTGTAATAGACATTTTATTTTAGACTCATAAAGGAAGTATCAAGGAAAAAAATTCTGACCTGAGCTCTGCCTTGAACTTGATATACATGAGCTGTGAGTGATGATAGTGATATCTTATCCCTGTTTCATCGATTAGGTGGTCAGCAAAGTCATGATGTATTTTTGTGTAGAAAAACAAAGAAAAAATGTCATGACTTTTTCCAACAACCCACTAAATATATATTAATTAAATAAATTACATAGCACATCAAAGACAAAAGGGTATCAACGATATGAAAGAAGGAACTTTGCATTCGTTGAGAAGAGTTGTGTGACATTCCTATAGGGTTCATAGAGCCATAAATTTTAGATGGAAAAGGATGTATGGTCAATATAATTTAATCCAATCACTGCTTGGATTTGTTTTCCTCTAACAAAGCTCTACAGGTAGATGGTTTAATGCTTAAAATGATGCCAGTAACTAACATTGAAGATCTACAGTAGCCAGTTCTATCACATCATCGCTCCGTTTAAAAGTTTTCTTTGTTTTGGGAACCAGCAGTTAGCGTAATGGCTATGTCGCTGGACTCCCATGTAGTCGACCGCAGTTCGCGTCCCGGACCCGGTGGCTTAAAACTCACGCTGGGCGCGTGTGCGTGCGTGCCCAAGATCCCAAGAGGAGAATGGAGGAGAAGGGATTGCAGCGTGACCATCCCCTCTGGGGGGTGATTTCTCGCTTTCTGTTTCTATGTCTCTCTCTGTCTGTCTGGTGAGCGCACGCGCCCTATAGCGAAAAACCTCTCCAAAAAAAAGTTTTCTTTGTTTTGAGTTGAAATCTACTCATTTGTAATGTTGGCCAATTCATCCTAGTTCTACCCTTTATAATAGGAGAGTCAAAAGTTCTCTTTCAGGCCAGCTGTTTGAAGATTTCTGCATTATTTATCTTGAATTTTCTCCAACAAAATCAGGATCTAAAGCAATAATTGGAAGAGAACAGAAACAGAGATTTATCAATTTGTAATTAGCTTCATGATACACAGCAATGTATAGTTCAAATTCAAATTTTTTTATTTTTCAAAAATGGCCCAAGAGTTACAACTTGTGGACTACTACTGAGAATTGGGAAATACACAAGTAGTCTTCCTAATAATTGTCTCTGCTTGGATATGCAGATTATTCTCAAGAGCTCTTGCTGCTTTATGAATTTTATTATGAAATCCTGGACATTGTCATTTAAAGAGCTGCTAAGTTTTTTATTTTTTTTTCTCTAAAGTTAAGAAATCCAATATGAAATCCCTATAGATACATGTTTCTTCATCAACAAAGAACAGTTGAAGTGTATCAAAAATTGAAACTTTTGTTTCTGGGAGAAAAAGTAGGGAGCAATGTTAGTTGAGTAGGGCTGCTTTGAAAAGTACCAAACACTGAGTGGCTTAAACTACAAAAATTTATTTTCTCATAGTTTTGGAAGCTAGAAGTCCAAAATCAAAGTGTTGACTGGGTTGGTACCTATAGAGGACTGTGAGGGAAGAATCTATCCTTGGCTGTAGACAGCCATCTTCTTGTTCACATGGCATTTTCTCTGCACCTGTTTCCAAAGTTCTGTCTCCAAATAAAATCACATTCTGAGGTACTGGGGGTGAGGGTATAAACATATGAATTTATTGAGTAGGGGAAGAGGAGAACACAACTCAACCCATGGCTTCAAATGGGCAAGCAAAGAGAGAGTTCATACTCAGTGGCATTAGACTCTGGTTCTCTGTTCATACATCACCTGTGTTCTCACATTGTTTATGCAGTTAAGACATTCAGGTAAAAACAAACTCCAATTGATTACCAAAGATAAAAGAGAAATACCTTATACTTAGGTGTCATGTGTATGTTTTTCAAGGGCTTATCTGTAAATTTGTATTTAAAAGTGGTATACAAGGGAACCAGCAGTTAGCGTAATGGCTATGTCGCTGGACTCCCACGTAGTCGACCGCGGTTCGTGTCCCGGACCCGGTGGCTTAAAACTCACGCCAGGCGCGTGTGCATGCGTGCCCAAGATCCCGAGAAGAGAATGGAGGAGAAGGGATTGCGGCGTGACCATCCCCCCTGGGGGGTGATTTGTCGCTTTCTGTCTCTATGTCTCTCTCTGTCTGTCTGGCGAGCGCATGCGCCCTACAGTGAAAATCTCTCCAAAAAAAAAAAAAAAAAAGTGGTATACGAGATGGGATATAGTGGTTACGTTGCTGGACTCACACTTAACTGACCACAGTTTGAGTCCCAGACTTGGTGGCTTGAAACTCATGCTGGGCACATATGTGTGTGTGCCCAAGATCCCGGGGAGAGAATGAAGGAGAAGGGATTACAGAGTGGCCATCCCCCAGGGACTGCAGGGTGATTTCTCACTTTCCCTCTCACTGTCTCTGTCTCTCTCTCTCTCCTCTCACTGTCGCTGTCTCGCTCTCTCTCTGGTGAGTGCATGTGCCCTACAGCAAAAACTTCTTAAAAAAAAAAAAAACATATGAGATTTCTGACTTCCACCCTATGTCTAGGAAAGGGAAAAATGCTTATAAACTTTTCAGTAGCCAGACAGATGGAACCTCTCCCAACAAGCCAGGATAATGTGGCTACCAACAGGAATGCTTGGAACTTAGGAATGTCCTCAGGTGAATAAGTATAAAACTGCATTTCGTTGATTCTGTTTCCCACGCTATTTCCTATGACTACTTCCTCCTTCCGAGCTTAGACTGTGGATTGGAAAAATTGCTATTGCAGTACAGAGTAGTGATATATGTACAGCCCAGAGAGGCAATTCACATTCTCTCTGGAATTACAAAAGTCCAACTCGGGACCAGCAGTTAGCATAATGGCTATGTCGCTGGACTCCCACGTAGTCGACCGTCGTTCGCGTCCCGGACCCGGTGGCTTAAACTCACACCGGGTGCATGTGCGTGCATGCCCAAGACCCCAAGAGGAGAATGGAGAAGAGATTGCAGCGTGGCCATCCCCCCTGGGGGGTGATTTCTCACTTTCTGTCTCTCTGTCTCTGTCTGTCTGGTGAGCGCACACGCCCTATAGCAAAAACCTCTCCAAAAAAAAGGAAAAAAAAGAGAAAAAGCCCAACTCCAACCCCTGATGAGGGAGATAACAATAGTATAAAGGATGTAGGAAGATGTAGACAAGATAGCAGGTTTTGTTTTGTTTTGTTTTTGCCAGAGGGACTTGTGCTCTCAACAGGGGGTCAGGAGGAGGAAGAGGAGAGAGAGAGAGACAGAAAATGAAAAAGCATATTCAAAGGGGGATGGTCACACTACAATCTCTTTTTCTCCATTTCTCCGTTCTTTCTAGGTTTTGGGTATGCGTGGTGCCTGGCATGTTTGTCAAACTGCTGGTCTGGGACTTGCGCTGTGCAGTCAGCCTTATAGGATCCAGCTGCCTTAACATACCACCAGTTGGCCCAGACATCAGCCTTTAAAGTTGCTTTTTTATTCAGAGAAATAGCATTCATGGTTTGAGAAGATAAGTGGTGAAAGGGAAGAGAAGTAGTAGAGAGGAAAGGAAGGAGTGGAAGATAAATATCTGAGGGATACTAAATGTGATAAAGGGACAATGAGAAACATTCTGGCAAGAGTGTTCCATAATCATCCATTTGAAGTTGACCTTATAGTGTTTAGAAAAAAGTCAGAAATAGAAAAAGCAATTTAAAAATCTGTGCAGAAATAAATGTTTCATTCAAATGAGTTTTTGCAATAGTAATTTTGTTATCGTTCAAGAAGATAAAGCTTCAAACTGAGCTGCAATAACTGGCTTACTTTGTGGGGTAGGAATTGTAAGTTTGCCCTCGGATGACTTGCAACAGCTTCAATTAACCGTCTGCTTTCTTGGCTGTAAAATGAAAACAGATTCAAGTCCTCGATGAGGGTTAACCACATGTACTGCCATCTCTTTGGGTCATTCGACCAATGATGAAAAATAGAATCAGGCCAAGCTCTTTATTATGAAGAAAGATACTAGTTACAGAGTAAAATCATAAAATGTTAAATCGAATATACCAGAGAACAGCAATTCTCCAATTTCAAGATTTTAGCCTCTTATGTGGAGTCATATAAATGTTGAACAGCACTATTGGGGTAAATAAACCATCTGCTTGAGTTTGGAACCATTTACTAAGGGTCTAACTAGCTTCAAGGGTATTAACCGATTGCTCTCAGAGCTAGGGGCTGCTCAAGGTCCTATGTAACTTCTCACATCCATCTGCTTATCTTCTCCCCCTGAGAGGTTGGAGTAGGCACCTGGGAGTATGAAGAATGGAGTAGAGGCAGGATGGAGGTAATTAGTTTGAGGCTAGTGCAACTCATTGCTTGTACTGAAAGAGCTGATATTCTGCCAACTGCAAACAAGAGGGACCTCTTAGAATGCTGCCTTCAAATCTTAATAGCATCCTGATCCCAATTATAAAGCATTGATTTCGACCAGCAGCATGCACACTTGCTGTTGAAAATGTCTTTACCTTTAGGTGACCTGGGAAAAATGATGGTTTATCTTTCAGCATCATGAGTGATTAGAGAGACAGAGGTTTTGTAAAATTATTTCATGGAAACCACAGTCAGCTCATTGAACGCCAGGATGGGTTCATGAAGAAACAGGGTAAAGTGAGGTTAAAGGGGAGGCTCCATGCAACATATTCTTTGAGAAGAGTGTGCTTTTTCTCTAGGGAAATTGAGAGTCACTGCCCTTATGAAATTCTGCTAGGGAGGGAATTTTATTTTCAGATCGTTTGAAACTGTTTTTCAGGAGGGAGAGGTCTTCTCTTGTTACTTGGGGCCTTGCAGAAGCATTGGTAACAGATATTTAAATAAGAAATCACCAGTGAGAGCCTTGAACATGGAAAGGGAAGCAAGAATAACTGAGATGCTGATGAGAACTGTTTATCAGAACTTGTTCATTTTGGTCTCTACTCTGTGTTGTCACAGCCCTCATCCTTACATAAGAGTCTTTAAAGAAAATTCCATTCTAACTTTTCCCAGTCTCTGTCTAGGGGGCTCTTAACTGGCTTATTAGAGTAACACCATCTATCTTGGGACTATTCCTTTGTATGCACTTGGTTAATATGTCCTGTCTATTTTAATGAACTTTCATTTTAGAACACCAAAGTAATTAGTACTATAAGTTTTCACAGTAGTATCTCTCTCTTTTAAGAGTACCTTGATAGAATATCTATATACCCAGATCTTCTTTACAGACAGAATACTTTAATAGACGGATTTGTGCTACATGTTTATAAATGATCTATTTTCTTGTATAAAAAAACTGATTGAAACTACACTTGGTTTTGATCAGGCATGTTTATCTACATCATAAAGTGAGGGAAAAAAAAAACCTGCTGAAAGATAAGTCAGTGAAAAAGCAGTTCAAGAGGAAGTATTTTTGGTTTTTGTTTTGTTTTTGCTATAGAGCACTTGCACTTGCCAAAACGAGACAGAGGGGAAGTGAGAAATTACCCACCCTGGGGCATGACCACACTGTATTCCCTTCTCTTTCATTCTCCTCTCAGGGTTTTTTGCACATGTGCCTGGCTTGATTTTCAAACCTCCAGGTCTAATACTTGAACCATTCAATCAGCTATGTGGGATCTAGCACCTTAGCTCCCATATTGCCTGCCAACCCCAAGAGACAGTTTTAATGAGGAATTTCTTGGACTTGCAAATATTTCCCCCTGTTTATGAGGGTTTACTAAAATTTGAAAATGGAGCAGGAGTCATTGATATTTTAAAATGAAATGGCCATAAATATTCTTAAATGCATCAATTCAACACCATTGCTCTTATCCTAACTTCTTAGAACCAATCATTTGTTGAATAAGAGGCAGAAATAATAGACTAAATTAAAAATAAGGAAAAGTATGTCAGATAAGCACAGGAAAGCTTATCTTCCAGGAATTTACCATGTGTTGTGATTGCATTTCATTTTTTTTTAAGAGAGTTTTTCTATAGGACACATATGCTCACCAGAAAAACAGAGAGAGACAGAGAGACAAAAAGCGAGAAATCACCTTCCAGGGGTGATGGCAACGCTGCAATCCCTTCTCCTCCACTCTCCTCTCAGGATCTTGGGCGTGCATGCACATGTGCCTGGCATGAGTTTAAGCCACCAGGTCCGGGACTCGAACTGCAACTGCAGTTGACTACATGGGAATCCAGTGACATAGTCATTACGCCAACTGCTGGTGCCTGTGATTGCATTTCTAAAGATGTGTTTATTTAGAAATTATAAGCTTTATTGGATTTTTAAAATAAAATTACACATGTAGTTGCATGTACTCTGAGATAATTCCCGTGATTCATTCTTGGGTAAGTGGTTCTTTTACCCAGATGCCAAGACCCCAGCAGAAGCAAAGCAGTACACAGATCAGAGACTGGTGGCTTATTTTGTGAAAATTACATGTACTAGGCATGATTTTCAAGCCACCAGGGCTGGGATTTTAACCACACAGTCAGTCATATGGGATCTGGCTCTATTAACCATTAAGCCTTGGGGACAACAATTTCACAATATATTGTGAAATATATTGAACTTTTATTATGCATTTCAGATTTTAAGTTATTTACATAAAATATAAAGCACCACTGCACACACCCATCATAATTGATTCCAGTTCCTTCTTTGGTTGGAATTTTGAAACATTACAATTTTGAAATTATAAAACATCTGAGTACATTTCCAGTTTCCATCTAAAATATCTACTGATTTCAGTGTTTTGCAATGGGATGGTATCCATTAAAATTTTCCAATACATTTATGCTAACTTTTTTGCTGCATTTGTTGTAAACTATAATCATGGAAGCTAAGTCTCCAACCCTGGACTCTACTTTGAGGGCAGTGTAACATGATCCGAAGGCTCTAGGCTGAGTGATTACTTCTGAGAGATTAGCACTTTTCCGATGTTAAAGCTCTCCCTAGAAGTATGTTATTGATGAAATTATTAAAGGATTGCTTACTTCTCTAACTTTTGTATCCAACCTATTTTTAGAAAGAATTTGAAATGGTTCACCATAAATTCACAGAACTATTGAAATAAAGTTTTAAAAGTTAGATCAAGAAAACTTCTAGAAAGACGAAGGAAAATTTAATCCCAAGGAAGTATATTGTTATAAAATAGCTCTGCATTTAGTAGCAATCAAGGCACAGAAATAAATATCAAAAGAGGTTCTTTCCAAGTTGTGGACGAGATGTGATAGCAACACGCGTTTTCTTAAAAGGTCTCTGAGCAACCGTAAAGGAAATCGGTTACTGTACAGCATAGCAAAATGTTGGCAGTTAGAGGGGCCAGCAGGTAGCATGGTGGTTCACATGCTGGTTTCCAACATGGCTGACTGTCATTTGAGTCTCTGACCCAACAACTTAAAAATCACATCCAGCAATACATACGTATTCTCAGAATCCTGAGAGGAGAATGGAGAAGGGACTGCGGTGTGGCCACCCTCCCTGGGGAGTGACTGCTCACTTTCCCTCTCCAATGAGCACACACGCCCTATGGCAAAAACCTAAAAAAAAAAAGTTGATAATTGTAAACAGACTTTACATGACATCAAGCAGGGATGGATAAGCCTTCTCAACAATTGTCAGTTCTCATCTATTTAATCTATATAATTAGACATTACAATTTTACAGAAAACAAAATGAAGACTTTTTTTATTAGTCTTGAATTTGAGCATGATTTATTTTAAAAAATGCATATAACTAGAAACTGGCTTCAAAGCCTCACCTATCATTTCCCATGACTTTGAGTAAATAACTTAAACTGTATAGGCCTTAGTTTCTTTACTTGTAAATATAGAAATTAAACTAAATGGTTTCAAAGGTTTCTATAAAAATGTCATTTGCTTCTCTGTCACATATCCATTTCTTTTCTCCCTGAAAGCTTCATAGGCATAAAATTAATTTTTATTACTATTATTTAACTACTATAATTATTTTTTCATAAACTCAGTCAACAGGTATTTATTGAACAGTAAGTATTGTAACTATACCTGCTATAATATGACCATATAGATACCACAGGTGATGTACAGATATAAATAACAGTGTATTATATTAACTCCAAGTTTATACTCATTGAAAGGTTTTTAACAAAGAGTAAGTCCTCAAATGATCTCTGTGATTGTTGCTACACTGCTCCATTTACGGCCTGATTTAGTGCTGCAGGAATTGGAACTGAAGATCTAATCTGGACCATAATTTCTTTTATTTTTAGAGATTTTTGCTATAGGGTGCGTACATTTGCTGGAGAGATAGAAAGAGACAGAGAGACAGAAAGTGAGAAATCACCCCCCAGGGGGGATGGCCACACCACAATCCCTTCTCCTCCATTCTCCTCGTAGGATTTTGGACACACACTCCCCACGCAAGTGTCAAGCCACCGGGTTCGGGACTCAAACTGTGGTCAGCCACAGGGGAGTCCAGTGCCTCAACCACTACACTTCCTACTAGCCCCTGGACCACACTTTTTAATGTGGCCTTGGAAGGGCCACTCTAGGAAGGACCATATGACTACCACAAAATTTACCATCTTTGTCAATATCTAGACTAACATGTTGAATGATAGCACCTAGACATTCTAATTTGTTCAAAAGATCCTTGGGTTGAGTTCTTTGACCATACAGTTCTCTGACCTAAAATTTGCCCCAGCTTCCTGTTCCTGGAATGCTGTCAGGCTTTTACCATGGAAGGCGTAGCACATGAGTTAATGTGCATTGACTTCTCTGATGTTTTATGAAGTTGCAAGTCTTTGTTTCCAAGAGCATAATAAAATTCTCTTTGAGGTTACTTGGTCTTTGCATGTGGTAGACATATCTTTAGAACAGACCTCCATTAAACAACCTCCGTTCTTCCTTAAGGGACTCTGAGACTATAGCTGTGACCTAAGTGGTCCATGTGGTGCCTTTGGGCAGTAATTATCAATATTATTCCCCACCACTTCCTTCTACCATGGCCATCATGGCTGCCTGAGAGTGGCCTTTCTCCTAGCACTGTTAGGAAAGAGCATCTTACCTTTGTGTGAGCCTTTTACATAGGCTAAAAACCAGTAAACTTTGATCCAACTTAACTTTAGCAACTTTTTTTTTTTTTAAAGAGAGAGATTTTTGCTATAGGGCGCTTGTGCTCAACAGAGAGACATAAAGTGAGAAATTATCCCCCAGGGGGAATGGCCACACCACAATCCCTTCTCCTTCATTCTCCTCTTGGGATCTTAGCATGCACATATGCATGTTCGGCATGCATTTTAAGCCCCTCTGGGTCTGGAACTTGAACCATGGTCAACTACATGGGAGTCCAGCAGTGTCACCATATGCCATCTGATGGTCCCTTTAGCAACTTTTTAAAAGTATTTTGTAAGCATGTGTGTGTGTATAAGATAATGTCTCCAAGGGAGTAGCCTCTGCCCTCAAGTTATTTTCTAACAAGAAAGATAGCCTTGTACAGGTTATGCTTCAACAATAGCGGCACATAAGCATTATTGAATCAAATGTTTTTGGTTTGTTTACTCATGATAGAGCATGTGCACATTCGTGTGCAAGTAAGAGAGAGAGAACACCCTCCACAGGGTCTGGTCACACTGCAGCCCTTTTCCTCCAACTCTGAGATCTTGGGCATTCACACACATGCCTGGCATGTTCCTTGACTAGTGCAGGAAATTGAACCTCAGTTTCCATGTGGGAACTGGCTTCTCTTGAGCAGTGTGCACTGTGCCATGGAACCAGCCCATGTATCACACCCCTTTGAAATACATTATGTCAGGAAGTCTGCACAAGACCAGCCAGACTGTAAGCTCTATGAGGACACGACCTCTTACTTTTCCTGTTTGGCCTCCTCAGTATCAGTTCAATGCCTAGCACATAGGCAACCAGACCATCTTCTTCTGTAATACTTGTAATACTGTAATCCCTGTTCATACTTCATTCATTTATCTTTTTCCTGCACTAGAATGTGAGCTCCCTGAGAGTAAGAACTGAGTCTATCTTATTCATCACTGTGTTCACAACCAGAAGAAAATCTGTACAGAATCGATACACAACAAGTAGCTTTGAATACAGAATGATGGCAATTAAGCAAAGCATTTCAGGCTCTGTTCAGCAGAAAGGAAGGCTCTTTCCATGGTGCTTAATGTACATGAGAAGGAAGTGGATGGGTAACTGCAGCCTCAGCCCACTTCTACAAGCAGAGGTCTCTTGAGGCTTTGTTGCCTTCTATAAACATCTACTTCCCCCTGCCTTGCTTCTCTCAGATCCTAATTAGCCCCCAGAAGTTACAAGTCTCCCCTAAAACAAGTCCCATAGAGTTCTTAGGAAGGGGCTGAGGACAGTATCTCAAGAATGAAGGGACAGCTCTGGCACCCAGAGCATGAGCTCTGTTTTAACTTCCACATGCTTTGAAATATCAAATGCAGGGCGAGCAGGTGTTGTGGAGGCTAAGGCACTGGATCCCACATAACCAACCTCACAGTTCAAGTCCCAGACCTGGCGACTTGAAAGTCATGCCAGATGACTCACTTTCCCTCTCTGTCTCTCTGGTGAGTTTGTACACCATAGCCCCTGCCCCAAAAAAGGGAAAGAAAGGGAGAAAGAAAGGAAGGAAGGAAGGAAGGAAGGAAGGAAGGAAGGAAGGAAGGAAGGAAGGAA